>NC_092823.1:110416926-110776926 GCF_023375885.2 Dermacentor andersoni
AGCTGTGTATGGCTAGGGCTGTGCGATTTTTCGTGTCAACAAAAAGCCATTATCTGGCTCGTACCCCCCCCCCAAGCAAGCAAAAAATGTAAGGGTTTTCGCTACATAATGTATGCATATTTGTGCCCCTGCCTTTCAAGAGGACAATTTCATTGACTGGGGATGGTTGTATGTGCCGCACAAACGAAAGACGGAATTGTGATTTAGCCGTGATTACGCTGCAACTGTGATCATCGTTTCAAAACCAGGCGTGAAATGGTTCACTCATGTTGAATTCCAATGGCGAATCGGAGCAGCCGACGGACTCCGCGAGTGGAACACAACCTGCGCCGCCGGAGCAAGGCGGAAGTTCTATCACCGAGTTACCCAGGATACCTTGCGTGTTATTTCCTTCCGCTGTTTGCTCCCAGCACCGCCGCACCGGTCACTGGTCTCTTCAGCGCCGTTCACCTGTTTTTTTTTTTTTTTTATTTTTTTTTAAAGTGCGGAATGAATATCTCGCCAAGCGTGCAGCAGCTGTTGCTTCCTCGCGAGTCGCGACCGGTGGCGCCTCCCAGCAGACAAACGTGGTAAAGCAGATACGTCCGCAGAGTTCCGGTCCACTCCGCCGATTTTGGCGGAGCATCTTTTTCTGCTCCACGGACTGACTCCCGCTCTGAATCCCCTCCGACTCTCATTGGAATACCTTACTCCCGCCCTCACTCTGCCATTGGAACGAACTTGCTCCGACTCCGCCATTGGAATTTAACATCAGTTTGAGCTGAAATAACTTGGAAGTCCCACCAGTCCAAGGCGCTCAACATCGGTCGTGTATAGATTTAGCTTTGGCTACGATTCTAAAGTTGTAACCGAACCAATTGGTGTATATGACAGTAATTGCAAAACTACCATTACCAAATGATGAAAAAATACATTTACTCTTGTCTGATCCTGCGTGATGTGCTACAGGTTTGCTGGCGAGCCACCTTCACAGAATGGAATGACTCCTCAATTTTGTCTTGCCTCAAAGAAAATAGAATGTGTCCTCACTTTACGATGCTGCCGTGTACTTCGCACCACTACGGGCTACCTTCAGTGGTCAGGCGGCCACTGCTATGGAGGCATGCTTTTGCGGCGCTCGCTTGAAACGTGTCGGTCGTTCTAAATTGCAATTTTAAGGCAGCCGGACGCTTGAGAAAGGACGTCAAATTTACAGCTACAACCATGTTTATCATGTCAAAGAAGTAAACCGCACAGGCATCGAAGTGAAGTGCTTAAATGATGGGGGTTTTAGGTGCCAGAGCCACGATCCGATTATGAGGCACGCCGTAGTGGGGGACTCCGGAATAATTTGGACACCCTGGGGTTCTTTAACGTGGGCCTCTACGTACACGGGTGTTTTCAAAATTCGGCCTCCGTGGGCGGGATTTGATCCCGCTACCTCACGCTTAGCAGCCCAACATATAGCCGCTAAGCAACCACATCAGGTCGCGAACTGTTTGTCATGACAAAGCAAGCATTCTTATGACGTCGAACTCAAAGTAAGTTAACAAGTAATAGTAAGTTAACAAACTCATTTATAGCTTCACTACTTGGAGGTTGCCTTGCACCTCACAATTAGAGAGGTTTTGACAAAATGCCAGGTAAGTGCTTTTTTCTCCGTTAACGAAGTGCCTCGAGCATATTCCAGTATTGTCGTTCGGGCTCGAATGTGAGAGGGCATTGCCGCTGAAGCATATTAGAGAGCAATCAGCTGAGACTAAACAACGTGAAGACTGAAGTATGCTCTAGCGTGCGCGAGAAAAATGCTAATTTTCGGATACTCGACGTGTGCTGCCGTGCACTTCAACCTTAGTTCCGTTGTTCTAAGCGCCAGAAAACATTGGCACGAATGAGCTCGGTTACAGCATCATGTCTTGAACTTTGCGCAGGAACAAGCACAGTGCGTACAAAGCTCCCGCACGGTGCGCTTACGAAGCTAGATTTTGACACGTGACAATTACTGCGCGTTTGTTTTTGAGCAAGACGAGCTAAACAACCCGTGTCACACGGGTGTTTAGAAGGCTTTCCAACCGATAGTCAATTGACTCAAAGGTCAAGTTCGAGCTGCTACATGGGCGGTTTCGAAGGCCGGCGAGTCAATAGTCTGTTGAGTCAACGGAGCATCCTACATCTCGATGGCCTTTGAGCAACGGAAGCGGAAACGGTGCGAACATGAACTCTCGTTCACAGTGCGCTCGTACTCACGGTAGGAAAGAACAAATCAGACCAAAACACTCTAAAAATACTATATATGAGTGTTATTAATTATTCAATAAAGTATGTTTGCCACTTGATACGTGCGAATTGCGCATACTCTCGACAACAGCGACGTGCTTGTGTTCATTCATTCCTCCACGTTGCCTAGTACACTCTCCCTTTACTCCATGTGCCTTTTCTAATGTATAAACAAACATAAAAAATTATAGTGCTTTTAAGTGGTTTTAATGTTGTTTAACATTTCGTGACATGAAAACGAAAATAACGATCCGCAGCGCCACACAATTTTACGAGACACGCCTGAACCACTCAACGGATTTTGAAAAGTGCCGTGTAGCAGCGCGACAACTCCTTTGAGTCGATAGAGCTGTGGCGTTTCGAAGGCCGTCGACTGGAAGGCCTTCCAAATGTGCCCGTGTGACACAGGTATAAACTAATTTACAACAGCGGGAATCACGTGTTTTTATGCAGTTGACGGTTTATTGTGTGTTCTTACGGATGCCATTGCTGGTTTCTTTTGTTTCTTATTTTTGCATTTACGTCTTATGATGTTTTTCACTGGTCGATTCGGAGCAGGATTTCTTGCTCCGCGGCAAAGAATCCGAATTTCACTGGTCGATCTCGAGTGGGTTGGTGGTGGTGGTGGTGAAAAACATTTATTGCTCTCAGACGAGAAGCACATGGAGGCACGCACATGGACCGGTCCTTAAGGGCCCGGCCCTTAAAATACTGGGTGGAATCCCTAGTACGGGACCCCAGTGGCGTCGGCCGCTGCCCGGGCGCGCTCGACCAAGGCCCTTTGGGCCTGCAGGTCATAGCAGCCGAGCAGGGTCGCCTCCCAGTCCTCCCGAGTGGGGTTGGGGTGAGGGGCAATAGCTGGGTTAGATGGGCAGGCCCACACCATGTGGTAGATGTCCGAAGACTTCTCCGCACAGTGCGGACAACTGCCCGTGAAAGAACTATCAAAATGTTTGAGTGCTGCCGGGCACAGCAGAGTGTTCGTATAGAGACGGAGTAGAAGCCGCTCCTCCGTTTTAGATAGCCCTTTACTCGGGCGAGGGTAAAGGCTATGGCCAGATTGATAATGCAGGACAATGTCTTTAAAAGAATACGCGGGATTGAATTCGAGATCCTGATCTAGGGGGTCAAGAAAGGAAGCCCGGAGAGAGAGCGCTCGGGCGGCGGCATCGGCTGCCTCATTCCCCTCGAGACCCATATGAGCAGGAGCCCATACTATGTTCCGGTGAGCGGGGTTCCCGGTGTAGGTGCAACTTTGAAGTAGTCGGTAGGCTAAGTATGGAGCCCAGCCTTGCTCGACGTTCCGACAGGCCCCTCGCGAGTCGGAGATAATTGTTTTGGAATCAGAGTGGGTAGCAGCCAGTGAAATGGCGACATCCTCCGCATGAGTTATGTCGCGGGCGCGAAATGTAAGCCCGTTAACTGTTTTGGACTGGTGGACGACTGCGGCCGTGTACCATCCCCCATGGTGAGGGCCAGAGGCGTCCACGTAATAAGTGCCGGGTTTCGACCCATAATGGCGGCCCAGGGCTTCCGCCCGCGCCAGGCGCCGACCATTATGGTCCTCACGTGTCATGTTGTTAGGAAGAGGGCGTACGTGGAGGGCGCATCTCCACTCGAAAGGGAGTCGCACGCGCTCTTCCATAAGGGTGGTGTGCTGGATGTGGAGTCGGGCAAGGAGGCGGCGACCCGACAGTGTCTTAGAGAGGCGTGTGTATTGGTTAGTTAAGTGAGCCTCTCGGAGCTCCCGGAACGTGTTCACCATGCCTAGACCCAGGAGTCGCTGGTTGGAGGTGTTCACGGGGAGATCGAGGGCTCGCATAATAATTTTGCGGAGGATGACTTCGAGTACATCCTCGTCTTGTTTCCGAAGGTGGAGGTAAGGAGTCGAATATAATATTCGACTGGTCACGAATGCATGCGCCAGCCGCAAGGCGTCTTTGCACCGCAACCCCCCGCGTTTGTTGGACCATGCGGCCCACCTGGTCCCCCACCTTACGGAGCTGGGCCAGGGTAGTGTTTGACCGTCTATGTTGATCAATGAAAAGCCCCAGTACCCGGACTTCTGTGTGTTCAGGAATTGGTCCTGTCTCCAGAAAGAGCTCAATTTTGGCTGTACACTTTGGTGAGGGGCGTATGTGTACAAATTCAGACTTTTGAGGGGAGCATTGCAGGCCACAGTGGCGAGCATAACGGTCCACTATGGTCGCCGCTTGTTGCAGGTTGGCCTCAATGTCTCCGAGTGAGCCCTGCGTGGCCCACAGGGTGATGTCGTCGGCATACAGCGCATGCTGCACACCAGCGACAGCACCCAATTGGGCCGGCAGGTGCATCATAGCCAGATTGAATTCGAGTGGGTTCGCATGTTCCACTGGTCGTTTCGGATCAACTCGCTCCGCGCCGGATCGCTCTCACTTGCTCCGCCGCCGAGGCGCGGATTCGGGCGGAAATAGCTTGCGTCACTTCCGTCTTCAAGCGAAATCGGTACCCGGTTGGTACGCACAACAGTTGCTTCGCAAAATGGCTGCATCCGGTGCTGCTGCTATAGTGTCTAGAAGCTTCCTAGGCACTAAGGTTCTACGCATTATACTGCTGCAGAGCTCGCGTTTACCGATGAGAGCTCGGACGACAGCGATTACGAGGTGACGCAGGTGTTGTACGAAGCCTTCTGTGCACGTTGTCCATGTACAATTCTTGCGGGTGCGACATGGAAATGACGGACTCTGCGACTGCCGCGGTCAAATTACGCACGGAGGATGGCGAGTTTGGTTACCGTGGAAACGTACAGAGCGGAAGTGGGGCATGGTTTCCGGAACCGGTTTGTGCGACGTGTACGCAGACCTGTGAGATCCCCTGCGGGGCGTTTTTGCGCTCCGCTGGCCGATTCGGATTTGTGAAACCCGAGCGCTCGCTCGAGGATTTCGGCGGCCGCTCCAGGTCGACCAGTGAAAAACGCCATTAGTTCGTTTAACAGAAATCCCCTAAACCGACACGAACCGCGACGATCCACTTCAGCCGCCGGATTGCTTAGTCCGGTTTTGAAGGGAAGCGGTACAATTCGATGCCGCGAAGGGGATCTTCGCGGCCGCGACAATCCTTAACCCAACAGTATCTGCGCTTGTTCTTTTTGTTCACACTTCTCAGGGAGGAGCTGCCAAGAGGCCGTGGTGGATCCATTGGAAAAGCAAGCTTTCAAGCGCACCACAGACAATGGTGAATTGACCATAGAATTGACGGTGAGAGCCTACTCGCGGGTGCTCACCGCCGCTGCTTGGTGGCGCGACATGTACAGGCAAACTTAATTGCAGGGTGTCCATAGTCGGACACAATTCAAGTCTGCAGTGAAGCCCCGCACATGCCCTTATAACCGCCCGTCACTGTTACTCTGCGAGGCTGCAAATAGTTCGTACTTCAAAAGCTTTCCCTGTTACGCAAATAGGCCGGTAAACGCGAAAATAAAATTATAAGCGCGTAATTTTATGCGTTTTCACTCGTCTATTACAGTGGAACGGTGAAAGTTTATTAAACTGAAATAAAACGTTTGCTTCGCTGCAACTATTTACTTCCAAGTTCCACTTCAGTTGGCAGTAAAATTTCACGAGTAAAACGGGGTCAGCGGGGAAATGAACTGTGCCGCGGACTTTTGAAGAGTGAAATGCTCAGACACCATAAACATTGTCCATGTCTGTTGCACACCTCATCGCTTCCGCCGATGAAAGGACTCTTCGGAACAGCAGACGTTCCAGAGCATGTTCCGGAGGTATCAAGTGCGACGCCATTATGAGATGTTCTCATGACGACGATTTTATCTGCTTCTGTGATTGGCTGGCGGAGTAACAACCTGGCGCGGTCCGTGTGCTTTGATTGCCAACTGCTGTTTTTTAAGTTGTATCCTATTATACGAGCACTTAGGAAAAATGAAGTTTACGATGGATTTATGGTGTCAATTTAGCAAGCGTCGCATTTGCCTTGACGACAAAGGTCTGTTAGAAACTTGTGGTTCAATTATTGTGTGTGTGCGCGACGTCACAAACCTTCCTTGCTAGTTTGCTCCAGCGGGAGCAACTCCGCTGGATCGCGTTGGATAGACTATTCTGGTCAACACTGTTACCGGATCCTATCTAGCCGACGGCTGAGTCAAGGCGCACTAGCGTCACCTAACAACTTCTAATCACCATAGCGCGACCAACGTTTGCTAACGTGGATGAGTACCTATTACGATTGCTAGCTAAAAAATTCGGCAGCGCCTATCTCACGACGACTGTTGACCGAAATGCTTTTAGAATTAAAGCAATAAAGTGACAACGTATTGCTACTGTCGGAACGAGTTATGCATGAGGTGTGTACCGTACAATAAAGAACTAGTTTGCGTGTGCTGCAGCGAAACTACATTCGCGCTCCGCTACGAAGAACCCCTCTAGCCTGGAGAGTAGCGACACTCTACTCCGTGCGCGCGGTTTCCTCCTCAAATTCTCGGATTTCACTTTCCCGCGGGCCGATCCACTGCGCACGGCACGCTTTTCCTACCAGTGGCAGCCGCGGAACTGATGCACACGCTTGTTACAGCCGTTTGAAGCGTTATTTTGGGATTCATCGCCTAGTGACTCTGGTACGACTATGGCAAACTTGTGGTAGGTCGTGCTGACGAATATTTTTTTGAAAATAGCCTTAGAGATAAAGTTGCGGAAGCCCTCTAAGGAATGACTGCCAAGCAGTAAGGGATTCAGTGGCTTGCTCGCCATGGCTGTCATGGCGGATATTTAATAACTTTTTGTGCGACGATCCATGTAGCAACGTCACCCATCCGTAGAAACAATGCATAACAGAAACAAAATTTCGGCTTGTCTTACGGAAAAACACACTTTCTGTTTTTCTATGGCGCAGATTATTCCTGCGCTGCGCCTTAGAGCGGACTTTGACAGCAGAGGGCCTAGAGAGAAACCAAGAAAAGAAGAGAAAAACTTGCATATATTTTGACAGTCAACACCTTGAATAATAAAACAATCTTGGATATTCTTCGCCAAATTTTGGCATTTTTTGGCTCCGCCTGGAGTATGTTTCAAATTGCAAGTCTACTGCTCATTTCGCCTGGGCATAGTGGGAAGCCACGAGCAACCGACGTTTGCTTAGTTATGTCCCTCTCCAGTATTGTTCAAGCCACGGATGAAGGAAATAAACTAAGAGTGAGAGCCTTCACAAGCCAACTCTCCGGGAAGCCATTCCTTTCGCTTTTTCTCCCTCAAACAGTCGGCCCGACACGTGACCCTGCGCTGTAGGTGAACTTGGCCTAGAGTGCCTGGTTCCCGGTGTAGTTCTATAAGACGCGCACTGGTCAAGATGCTTTGCCATCCACTCTGTGGACATTTCCCCTCGTTTCGCTCACGCAACTTGGCTGGTTTATTTGAACTTGTACATTTATCGTCTTCGTTGGCACGTTCGAGTTCGACAACCGCGCCGCGTTACTGCAGCACCCGCTGTTTTCTATTTTTTTCGGGAAAGTGTGCTACACTGAGCACGGCGGTGGCAGACACCAAAGCTCCCTGCGACATGACCACGCGTTGGGTCGACTCTCTGACTTTAGTTTTATCGCGTTGCACTCCTTCCTAGTTCTTTCCTTCTTTCAATTTTTGCGAGCCAAATATGCTGAGCTTCGATGATCTTTCGAGGACCGCAATATATTCAGCATGAAATAGTCGATGGCTGTGAGGAGGATTTACTATGATGGCCGCGTGATTGGGGATGGACATGTTTTATAAGTTATGATGTGTGTTATGATGAGTATCGTATTTCAATCCTATCCGTAAGTTACGAAATCGCATATGGGCACACCAGCTTATACACGAAGTGGGAATCTCGCTGCCAACCGAAATACCGACTAATACCACAACACTGTAATCACTGCGCTCCATTTGAAATTCTGCAGCAATCCCCCACTATCACTAGTATCCTGGATGCAACTTCGTTGCGATGGCTATACATAAAGCTGCCGCGCTCGATACAGATGTGTCTGTCGGGAGTGGGGCACTATCGCTTTAAGATACACGTTCCCTTTGTGTCACCATCCTGGGAGACTGGCCAAGAATGGGTACACACCAATATCACATACACAGTGCCCAAGTTTTCTGCTTGTGCACATACCAATGACCCAGATTGTGTACTAGGCCAGGTTGTCTATTCATCCAACCAAGACAACCAAGGTTGTCTATTCATCCCAGTAGTCCATGCTGTCTGCTCGGTAGGACGGCAGCCAGAGCACACACCGTGTGGCCCAAGCTACTGGACAACTTGGGTCACTAGGCGAAAGACGAGTAAAGTGGATGACGTTCCTAAAGAGCGCTTGTCGCCTTCAATTTGCGCCAGGATCCAGCAGCATGACCTTACGTACGGTTCAATGAATGTAGTTTCATGGGCATACATTTTAAAGCGAGGCTTTTTTTTTTTGCCAGCCTACTCGAGGTTTGGCGTAGGTTTTCGGCTTCTCGAATGACAAAGGCTGACAGGCGCACGCAGCAGCTAAGCCCAGTGGAGTCACGTGAGAGAGACATACGGACGTGAGCGTATGCTAGTTCATCCCGCTGGCTCGCTGAAGGAAGGAAAGAAATCAACTTTATTCGAGGTCCTGCAGGCCACGAGTGCTTTGCGCTC
Source organism: Dermacentor andersoni (assembly GCF_023375885.2). NCBI lineage: Eukaryota > Metazoa > Arthropoda > Arachnida > Ixodida > Ixodidae > Dermacentor > Dermacentor andersoni. The sequence goes on from NC_092823.1 coordinate 110,425,828, forward strand.
TCATGAAGTGGGCGTCTCCCACGACGGAACCGGGAGGTTGAGTTTCCTGGCGGCGTCGTGGACCTGCTGGACGGCCCAGCTATAACTCTTATTTCGCACGCTCTACTGCGTCAAGGCGCGCTCGTGGCGTCGCAGCCAGTGGGACTTGGGCGCCGTTTCGCTGTTACAGACTACAGACGCCGGCTTTTCCGTTAAAGGGGCCACTTGATGCTCTCGCATCAAAATAAATCGGGACATGAATGATGATGACGAGCTTTCAAAATGCGGTACTTATCCACGGTGAGGGGGATGGGGCAAGAGCGAGCGTCGTCTGTACGCACAGATATTAACAATCGCGGGAAATAATTAAGAGGATAGAAAAGGTAGAACTGGGAACGAAGGACCATTGTGCAATTGATGAGTCAAACTAAATGAATTGCTGATTGTATTTAGAAGAAATTAAACAGAAAAACTACGTGTTTCTTCTGCCTCTTTTTTTTTCTGATCTAACCGCATGGTGGCGGATATCATCGACCGTGGTTGCAGGTGCGGCGAGCCCCGTTCCCAGGCACGCTCTGTACGCCCGTGCAAGCCGACGGGGAGGAGCTGCGGGGCTGGCCTCTAGCGCGGGTTTGGGTGGGGCCGGGAACAACATGAGGTACGCAATAACCGCTTTCTTGGTTTTACGCTTGATAACGGCAGGGCTTACGCACATCCTCTGTCAAAAAGTACGCGGGCTACTACCGCGCTTTCACCACAAAAATGTTGCTCGACTGTGAGGCGGAGGTTCGAATATCTGTGGCCCTCTCGAACCCTCAAGAGTTCTGGATGGAGAGTACCGGGGCTCTTTTCGTTCCCTTGGTTCTCCTGAACTTGCGGCGCGCCACAGGAACACCCTTGAACAGTCCGTAGTAAGCCTGACGGTCGCAAGCAACGTAGCCAGCGCACTTTTTGACACAGCGGTATACATCTTGCTGCACCGCAGAGTTTGTTGCACGAAACTGACAACCCTGTTCTGGCGTTTTAGTGCACGTTGCGGACGCCAATCGGCGCCCGCGTTTTAGCTCTGTTACACATTGCGATCACGGGCTGCGATAACGCTTGTTTATTCGGTTCGCCGCGAATCGATGAGAGTGCGAGTGCCTTTTGCACTCCGCCGCTGCGAAATCGTGGCCCGAATTCGCAAAGATTTTTCGTTCGTAAGTGATTTCGTAAGTGGAAGCCGCCTTCAATAATATGCCCAGCATCAGGATTGCTTGTAATTTCCTCTTACGAACAATTCTAACATGAGAGCCTCTAGTGTATACGGGCCCACGGGCAAGTATGCTGTAAGAGTCCACCTAGTGGACATGTCCGCTTCGTCTGCTGTTGAAGTTCTGATTGGTTGTGGCGCCTGGCTGCTGTGGACGAGCAAGCCCAGCCAAGTCAATCAGAACTTCAGCAGCAGACGAAATAAACATGTCCACTTTGGGGACTGTTAAAGAATACCTCCCGCAGGTCGTCATGGCCGGGAATCAAATTCGCGACTGCAGCAGTACGTTACAGCAGAAGGAAGGAAAGGAAATATAGGAAGGGAGCATGATGATATGTCCCGCAACGAGCCTTCTCAAGCCAACTGACCGTCGAATCGTCCCCACTTTGCCTCTTAGTTTCCCGCGCCTCCAAAAGTCGGCTCAATATGTGACTTGAGAGTCCCGGCAGCGCTATCGGCTGATTGGATCAGCCCACGCATGTTTGGTTGTGGTTATATTGGTAATAATTGACGTGTACTTGTACGGGGATGCATTACCATTGTTTGTGCACATTTTCTGCCGACGTGGGTGCGCAACTTGGCCGTGGGTTGCGCTGGCTAACACTCTCATGGCTATAAGTTGCACACACACACACAAATACCTAAGAAATTAGACGGCAGGCCACCGCGGTAGCCTAATGCTGCTGTTGCCTGGTGGCGGCTCCCTGGCCTCGTCAAGCTGTGCCATTACAGCTTTATTGCCCGGGTGGCTTTCAACATTTACATGTTGTAAATATACTTGACTTTATTGGCGAAGCGATGCACACGTAATTCGGAAGGTATGGGTTCGGTTACCGCCTGCGGCAAGTTGTCTTTTCGTGCACTTTTTTTTTACCGCTTACCTTATTATTACATTTTAATGAAGCGTAACAACCAAAATAATCCCATATGATTTCTCTGGCTTCATTACGTGTTTATTCGTATGGTAGTTTCTTGTAACGTATGTACATTTATCTTCATTGCAACTTGTAAGTACGGCACTTGCACGTTGTACTTGCACTCGCTGCCTTTTCGGGACAGCGTGGCAGTTCGAGGCACTGAAACCTACCCTATCGATGAAACCTATCGCGTTCTCACCACAAGCTGAGCCGACAATCTTTGCGTGGGGGGAGCAAAAAAAAAAGAAAAGAGAAGACCGGGAGAAAGCACGACCTCAAGTAGCGCTAACCTCGCCAAGGCAACTTACTCTGACACTGTCCCCTTTTTTACTTCGGATCGGAGACCATGGGCACATTGACTCTTGGGAAATAGGCCCTACATGGTTGCGGACCTGTCACATGATGAGGGCATAAACTGCCGTGAACCTTTCCTTCATTGAGCACGTTCTGGTGAGCGAGTTGGTTATGCATGATTACAAAGACTGCGCCAAATAAAACAACAGACGAAGGAAGGAGACACGAGACAACCACGTAGGCGCAGAGCTGATGATCAGTTGAATCAGTTGATGAATCAGCTGATGATCATTTGATGATCAGTTGAACAGAGCTGATGATCAACTGACAAGGAAGATATTGGAAGCGCTTGAGATCAAGGAGCGTGGTGTTCATTGTATCAGTGAAGCCTCAGTTTCTCTTTCGATAAAGGAACTGGCGTATCTTGGGAGCGACACTTAGAAGTTATTCTGTATCGTGGCTTCCTTGTGCGATGCAGATGACGGCCCTGTTCTTGTTGTTTTGATCCTTGACAGCAGCTATATATTCCTACGTCAAGAACTAAAACTCAGTTGTTAGTGCGCCTACGTGGTTGTCTCGTGTCTCCTTCCTTCGTCTGTTTTATTTGGTGCCGTCTTTGTAATCTTTCCTTCACATCGACGGTGTTTACACCGCACACATACTTAAGAAAGCAAGGAGCAGGCATGCAAAGAAAGATTTCCGAGGCCATTTCACTCTCTACCTTTCCCTTGTTTCATCAGTATGTGTGCGCTGTCAACAACATTGAAATGGACTGTTACTAACTAGCGCATGCCTTAACACTTGCACGTTTTCCTTCGTAATTTATGTGACTACGCTTCGAAATTATCGCGTCAAGCTCCCTCCTAGTCTTTTTTTCTTCCTCCATGATTCTTCCACTTCAGTTTTGTCACATGACGCTATAGGTATCTTTTAATTCTTTGTTTTTTTTCCATATGCCAGAGCCCCTGATTCATCTCGGCGGGTGATTAAGAGTCCTTTCGAAAACAGAGTAGCTCTAGTGACACCACTGGCGGCAACGCCTACTTATAAGCGATGTGCAAAACATGGCGGCCATGACGCGTTTCCGGATCCTGTAATAGCTTTCAGCGTTTGCAGCGCACAAAACCATTCCTCCGAGATTGGCTACCGATACTCCGCGACATTAGCCGCTGCAGTGGGCGGTTCCATTTAACTGCCACCTATTCATTATTCCTTCCTTCCTTTTTCTTTTGCGCAGTAACAAGGTTAATCGAGAGCTGCTCAATGAGTGCATCAATAAGGTCATCGAGCAGTCGGCCAGCCAGAAACGCAAGTTCGTCGAGACGGTAGAGATGCAAATCGCTCTCAAGAACATGAATCCCCACAAGACCAAGCCCACATCCGGCACATTTAGGTGTGCTAGTATTCGGGCATTTTGCTAACGTGCCCTGTGTTTGGTTTCACTAGTTCGTGTACCGCATAACGTTTCCGACTTTTTTTTTTTCATTGGTGCCGCTTACGCTTGGTCGTCGCATTCACCAATGCATATACGTGTTCGACTGGAATGACTGATAGCGTCGAGTGCAATGACTGCGGTGTCGAGGAGACTTTAGAACATCTACTTTGCTACTGCCCATCTTTTGAAAATGAAAGACATGACCTCTGCGCAGCTCTAAATCAGTTAGATAGAATACCGTTCACCTTGAACAAGATCTTGGGACCATGGCCTCGCATATCGCAGCTACAAAAGCCCACAAAAGCGCTGCGGCGATATTTGAAAGCTACCGGATTGAGTCACCGTCTGTGATCCGGATTGAGTGACCGAGCGATATCCCTAGTGGACTTTCTCTTCTTCTTTCAATCTTTTTCTCCCCCTTTTTTTTTTTCCTCAGTGTAGGGTAGCCAACCCGGCTCAGTCCTGGTTAACCTCCCTGCCTTTCATTTATCATTTACACAGGAGCAATTTTAAACTACCTTTTCGTGATTTGAAATGTTATAAGCTAATAAAATGCGCTATACTGCTAAAAATGCTAATTTGCTATTCTCGATCTCAGGCAGTTTATGTGTAACGACCGCGCATGTGTTTGCGCCTGTGTATATACGCCTGCCCATGGTGAACGGAAAAGGACAGGAGAGAGCATCGAGCAACGCGATTGAAGCCAAGTGTGTCGAACGTCCAAACACGTGACCAAAGATACAGGCAGCATGTGACCAGGGGGACAGGCAGAGCAGGCCGAGCAGCTGCCGCCCCAGCGCGCATCGATTAAAAAACTAGCCATAGAATAAGGAACCAACTACCGGGAACCAAACGTCTCGGCAAATCTCGATTCTTGCTCCCGTGATCTCGACGCAAGAGGTCACATGTTGTGCCGACAGACTGAGCAATGCGCTGAGCAAAGGGACTGGCATCACGGAGCCTTCGCTTGCCAGGGCTCGCAGCGTGACGTAATGCTCTCTATCTTTTTTCTTGCTCCATGCACACCCGGCCGCGAAATGTTACGGACTATGAAATATAAAAAAAAGCTGAATATATCCGCAGCCTCACAGTGCCTCCTGGTATTTGCATTTGGCGCCTCGACTAGAATATGCTAACAACATTATCGTATACAGTTTTACTGGCTACCGCTACAAGCTGCTCGAGTATCGAACGTTTTCTGAGACCCCGTGGTCCGTACACTTTTGTGGCCGGGTGTACCTGTCTGTGCTATCCGTGCAGCCGCCGTCGCTTGTTTGACGTGAGTGTTCTCCTCGAATGAAAATCGCAAGATGAGTGCACGTTAACATTTATTTCGCTACCAATGCTTCACGACATTAGTTAAATCGAATATAGTACGTAGGTCACTGAAACTTTAGGATGGCTTTGTTCTCTCGGTAAACTCTGCGTCACACGATGTGGATACCAGCGTTATTGCTGCCGCACTCCTCCCTGGGTTGATGTTCTGGGCATTGTCACATTCCGCCGTATTGTCAAATTCGGTGATGGCTGCATTTTGAACCAATCAGAGAGGCCCAGAGGACTACTACGGCCTCTCCGATTGGCTCAAAACGCAGCCAGTACCAAACTCGACAATATGACGGAATATGACAATGTCCGGGATGTCTAATCTAACGTATCGTGGTGCAGAGTATACAAGTCGTGGAAGAAGAAAGAAACCGGCAGAAGAACGGCGTTCTTTCAGTCGAATTAACTATGCACCAACTCTCCCAACATAGCGCTCTACTCCAGAACTGAATTGAATTCTCGGGTTTCACGTGCCAGAACCACAATTTGATTATGAGACACACACCGTAGTGGGGGACTCCGAATTAATTTTGACCCCCAGGGGACCTTTATTAAGGTGCCCCAAATGCACGGGACATGGGTGTTTTTGCATTTCGCCCCCACTGAAATGCGGCCGCCGAGGTCAGGATTCGGTCCCGCGACCTACCTCGTGTTTAGCGACGCAACGCCACAGCCGCTAAGCCACCGCGGCGGGCGTTCCAGATAGGACCCCCAGTATTTTGCAAACGCTAATACGTACGCTTACGGACCAAACGATCTCTAATTCTACACTCTAAAAAATATCAGACGCGTTGGTGCTTATATATGTTTTCCCGCTACAATAATCGTCAGCAATTTGCGGGATCAAGGCAAGTTCGGTCGACAAAGAACTGAGATAATTGAGATCTTGTACGCGTTCCAAAGTCGAACGGAGGCGGTCCGTTCTTTATGTCACGAAATAGGCGGTCCGTTCCGTAGCGTTCGTCCGATAGCAGACGACACAGACTGATTAACAGCAGAAAACACGTCACAATTGACGTCATGGCGTTCGTCACGGTTCAATTTGACCAATCGTGTGCGGCTCGGTGGAACGGACCGCCTCCGTTTTATTTTGGAACGCGTACAAGATCGCACCCCTGGGAGAGATTTTCGTTCTTACGGATTATGAAGGTGACATTCTGCACGCTCACTTCGCAGGGTGAAACACTGCTTGAAGCCCAACTTCAAGGTGTGCGTCATCGGAAACCACAAACACCGCGAGGAGGCCCGAGCAAACGGCGTCGACTTCATCGACATGGAGATCGTCCAGAGGATGAAGAAGCGGCCCAGCTTCGCCAGGAGAATTAGTGCGTGTGGCTGTACCCGCCTCCCTAATTTGGTCTCGCACACTCATTCGCGCGATGGAACAAATCTGTTTTTTTTCCACGCCGGAACAGCGTTTACCGATAAACTTTGCGCCGGACGGCGCATCACGTGACTACTCGTACGTCACAGATTGCTGTTGGTCCGCGATGCGCAAAGACTGGAAATGCCGGGCTATTCCTCGCGTTCTGATTCTGGCTGTCGAACAACACGGGTTTAGCTTACAACGCTTTCTAAGTCTGGCAACAAGCGTTGCACTTTTGCCTAAAGTGTTTGAGTACGCTTGCTTCCTTTCTTCTACACTCTTTCAAAGATACGCATGGACAGGGTCCTCGTTTGCCAGCAAGACCGTTTTAGGGGAGACAAATACTCGTAGTCACTTATTCCGACAGAACAATAGCCATCGCAGGGGCCAATCGTCCTTTCATTGCAACATGCACGGCGTATTGCATGAACCCGCGACGGAAGCAGGTCGAATCGGCTTGTCAGGATTGAATCGGCCTGTCGATCTAAACTTCGTCTAAACGCTGGCCAGCCTGATCCGTTTGCAGCGCGCATGCAAACGCGGACAGGTTGGGCCCGAGCGCTGAGACTGGCGCAGAACCAATATGGCGTCGCGAAATCGGAAGCCCAGTTCGAACGCGTTGATGTTCCGGCTCGCCGTTGCGTTGCTGTGTGCCGTACGTCGTTACCCAGACTCGTCAGAAGCGAGTTCATATAAACGCAGTCACGTCGGTCTCGGTCAGTCCGATTTCTGACTCGCTCCCTCACGTGGGGTTCATGCAAACGTCGCCGCTGGGTTTCCCGCAGAAAGGACATTGCAACTTTGCGGTCGTTCCACTGCCATGGGAATAAGGGCTAGCGCATGGATTTGTCTAAACGTGGGGCTTGTGGCTTCAAACTTTCTTGTTTTACCTTTCTGAATTTCTAAGCAGTCATGATTCTATAAACGCGACGGAGCAGTTGGTCTCTGTAGAAGTGCGCAGTCATTGCGAATTGTTGAAATAACACGCAAGGTTTTGTCGAAGAATGGTAATCTTCAAAGTCACAAAGCCGTATGGAATTGGAAGGACGTAGCTTAGCCACATCAGTGTACGGCTCACCGTTCCCATGCTACCGGAACGGTCATTCCTTGCAGCTCCCGCGTAAAGACACTGGATCTTTGAAAACTACGCGAAAACTGCGCAGAGCTACGCGAATGGAAGATAACTTAGGCGCCCCCCGCCGTATTTTGGGCCAGAAGATGATCACGATAAGCGCCTCACGCGCATCGATCTCCGTTATCAACTGGCGCGCTCGTCTGCGTCCGAACGTGCCTTTCGATATGATATGGCTTTGATGTGACGATAACGGTTTAGGAATAGCCGGACTCTTCGTTTGTTCCCACAACGAGAAAAGCAGCGAATGGCTTTAAAATAGACGCCGAACTCCAGGGTTGGCCGCTTAATGCCACAGAACTCCTGCAAATAAATACTTTTTCTCTTGGCACACACGCGGTGGTGCCGAAAGCTGTTGATATGCTTGAGCCGAGCACAGGGGTTTTAATGCCGTAGACATGCTAGCGCCAGTGCATGTTCCCTCCAGTAATTTTTGTACAGATCTGTCTCGTGCATGGTTTCCGAGATTAAACACCGCACGCCGGCCGATCTCGAAGGCCATGACTCGTGCGATGAAAGCCCTCACCACGCAATAGGTAAACGGTACATTCTAGCTGCTTCGCGTAACCGCTCCCATTGCAGGTCCCGTAGACACTAGCGCCAGAGTTCCCTCTAGTAATTATGGAATGAAACTCTCTGGCTTAGTGCGCTGAGTGAAGTGCGTCATGAGCATTGCTTTATTTTAAGCAAACAGGGATTACACTCTTGCCAATAAGATCGTTTTTTAGCAGACAAATACTCGTCGTCGCCCAACCACCATTTCTGTGCGACCTCTATATTGACGCCACTCACAAGCCAACTGGCACAAGCGTTCGGTGTCTCCGTATCCCCATGCCGCAAGAAAATCTTGTGTCGGCGTCGGACGTCGTTTCACGAAAAGTCATTCCAAAACACAACCACGCAGCCCCTCTGCGCGGTGCAGAGGCGTTACTCAACTAATTGAACTCCTCAAAGTAAAATGCGTCAGAAAAATCGTTAAGTGTGACCTAAACTGAACCTACAGAAATTACAGCGTCGGATTGTAATTTGAATATACCAGACAACATAATTTGGTCACGCGGAAACTCAGACACAAACCTCCTTTCCAGCGTTTTTACCATGCACAGAGTGGGGCGGCCCGCTCTATTTCTTGCCACACCATCCAGATGGCGCTCGGTTCCGCACACCCGCAAGAAAGCTGCGGTTGCCGGGAAGCGTGACAAGCAGTCAAGAATCTGCGATTGCTATCGCGTTCCACTCTTAAAGGGGAGGTTTAAGCGTCTTACAGATTTTTTTTTTGCACGGATACAATGTTAGCTTAGAAATCTGATCATTTTTAACCAAGTACAACGGTACGCTTGATTCGCTCGCGCCGATGCCTTGGCTGTCAACTGCACCTCATTGTTTTTGTAACGAATAAAAATCAATTGGCTCTCACTCCGGTTGTTGGAGAGGCAACGGAGAATGAGGGTCGATCTCGAAAGGGAGCGAAGGAGCGAAGAGCGGGCATCAACCGGCGGTGCCGCACACCCTCATCTCTTGTGTTGCAGGAGGGCATTTCTTGCTGGATTGGCTGGCACCAGCTGGATTTGCTGGATTGGCTGGCGCTCGCTTAATGACGTACACGCAGCGCCAAGAAAGACGATGACCGTGAAAGACGCAGTGGCGCACGTCATGCGTCATTGTCTGGCGCGCATGTCTACGAAATGTGTCGACACGCCGTGCATTTTCGTTCTTCCACAGTCAAGAAGTACGACGGCTTCCTTGGGTCGACCGCCATCCTGAAGGACGTCACCGACCTCGTGGGTCCCATGATGAAAAAGGCGGGCAAGCTGCCATTGCCGCTGGAGGACGACGATTGCTTGCGCCAGAAGATCCACGAGGTGAAGACGACCATGAGGTTCCAAATGAAGAGGGTAAGGCAGTCTCGAGGCTTTCCCGCGGTGCGCAATTTCGGCGGTGGAGCTGTTCGAGGTCAACGGCAACAAAATTTCACATTGGCCAGATTAGCCACGAGTGGTATAGCACACACCGCTAAAGCCACGTTGGCAAAGCCGCAGGGCTGGTAACTGCTTAGTTTTCTCGCTAGCAAGCTGTAAACAGCTAAGCGGACGACGCGCGCACCTGGTGGATGTCGCTATGACGGTAAGTCGCAGTACGGCGATCGGTAATGGCGGCGTTCTTTTTTTTTGTTTTGCAGTTTCGGTACCAAAAAACTGATATTTTCGCGAGCTTTTTGTGACGCTTCCGTTCGTATTTCAAACGTCAAATTTTGCGAGGAGACCTCTTTTTATCTGGGCTACATTAAACTGGGCTTTTTTACGTGGTCCTAAATGTAGTTAGAGTTGGACTTTAAGGGGATTTTCGCAAAGAATTTCGCGTACCGGCTGCGTTGTCGACAACAAATGTTAGAGAACAGCCCACTAACGCAGCCTGCATCTCAAGGCCGTACGACCGGGCCGTCGAAACGTGCAGCCGGCGTCGGCAAGGCCAGCGCAGTGACAGGAACATGCGACGGATGTAGTGGAGAGTATAAAAATTCGGATATAGGGAAGTATACGAAAGGACACGGGTATATCGGAGGAGAGAGTGAAAAAAAAACTTTATTCAGTTAATCGGAGTTATGGCAGGTCTGGGTGGGGCCCTCAGTCCAGGGCTCCATTGGCTCTTGCGGCTCGCTGAGCTTGGTCCAGGAGGGCCAGTTGGCTCCCCTGATCCTCGCTTGCGAGCAGTGCCTCCCACCGCCGTACGAAGTCCGTGACCCTTCGAATAGGTGAGTTGACGTTGCTTGGCTGAGCCGTACACTCCCACTTTATGTGGGCCAGCGTGTGTTTATCGGAGGAAAGGCAGCGAATATTAAGTAGCGTTTGCTAATTAGGTATATTTCGACGCTGTTGCAAACCAGACTCCAACAGGTGTGGAAACTCCCTTACGCAGCTTCGCTGTCTTTGCTATACGAGTTGCTCGGATTTGCATACATCTGCGAAATATTTTTTTTTGCAGCGGAAACTTAAGATAAATTGTTTGATGAAGTGGTTCGGCTCTCAGAAGTCGTCAGTCCAGACCTTGCCGACTAATTTCATTGAAGTCAGAGAGGTACAAAAAAAAGCATGACCTGAGAGGGCAATTAAGTCAGCCTCTCCTGACGCCGTCGCGTTCGCTTTCTCTCAGCAATCGGGCGCCATCGCCGCGTTGAATGTTAGGTAAAATGTCCCGTTCACGATTGCCTGATCTGTCAATCCAGTTAATAAAGGGAAAATGAGACATTCACCCGAAACGTAGCGAATTGCCACAAAGGAAGTGTGAAGTGCCGAGCCAGTGTTTTGTTCGTCAGTGACGACCGTGTCACGATCGGCCCCCGCTACGCTCTCGGCGTGCTATGCGCAACTCACGAAGCGGCTGGAAGCTACCGCTGGAGGCCACGTGTTGACGGCTCTCCAGCCGTGAGATCTCCTTTGCACCATATTTTATGGCTGCAGAATAATCTCGATATAACGAATCCGGATAGAACAAATTATTTGTTATAACGAACAGGCAAAACTTGCTGCCCGATAGTCATGTAAAGTAAGTCCCTTGTATACAGCAAACTGGGCACTGGATATGTAGAATTCGGAGCGTCCGCCGCTAGGGCCCTAAAGCCTCTTGTATTTCGCGAACAGAGCGTTCAGGGGAGTTATATTTATATATTTTGTAATACTTTGTTTTTCTTTCGTGCACTTCTACAGCACCTGAAGGCAACAGACTTGATTGCCTGACTGTGGATACGCTACGCCTCGCTTAGTGCATGTGAAAGTGTAAGAAAGACTGATGTCTTCTCTCTTTCTTTCACTACGCCCTCCCTTCTCTCCACGTGTAAGGTAGTAGACTGAATAAATTGTAGTTAACCTCCCTCCTTTCCTTCCTTCTCGCTATTTTTTCCGTAGATAAATTTCTTCCTTGGTTCCTTTTCGACTAAATAACAAATCCAAATATAACAAACGCATCACAAGAGCTCGTTTAAGTTTGTCGGAGTATATCGAATTATCTGACGCATTTCCCCTTGCGCCATGTCCAAAGCAGAGTAGGCGAAGTCCGCCAGTCGCCATTAGTCTTCATGTGTGGTGGCTTGAGTCAGCCACCCTGGCACTTGTGGGAATGTGGGTACAGCGTTCAGGTAGGGCGAGGTGGGATATTAGGGGGTAATTAAGGGTGGTGGACAGAATCACCATAGTGCGTGTTAGCTTGCATTAGACTGCGTTACCTTACGTTAGAAACAGCCGCCCTGCTGTCTGACCGCTGTTGTCGGGGCTTCACTGGCAGGGGTTTCTGCAAGAGTGAGCCGGTCTGATCTTATCATTTGCGCAGTCTAGATTCGACCACAATAGATTACGGGAGACGGGTTGTACCACAAGTGTAAGTTTCCGCTTTGTTAAGGCATAACGCTTGTATATTATAAATTGCTATGTATAGGTAGCTACTACAAACTGAAACTTTCAGTTCGAGCCTATGGAGGTTCGCGTGAATTTAGTATTTGTGCAATCTGGTGTCCTGTAAACTTAAGTGACCGACTGTACATAGCTGCGCACCTGTATATAGTTGGTGGCGTTACGTTTTTATCCTACAGCGGTAGCTGTTATTGGGCTCCACTCCCCTGGTCGCTTTTCGATGTTGGCCGGTGTCCGTCTCTGGACTCCAAAATTATTTGCTAGAAAATAACAACGAAAAATCTCATTGTGAAGCACGGATTCGAGTTTACGACCCACAGATTGGCAGTTCGGTATTATACTCCTCAGGCACTCTGCCGAAGCTACAGCAATGGAGAATAATGATCCTGGAGAGTGCGACTGCGCCAGCATTTGCCACGATTGGCTAACGCCCAGTCAACACCTGTGTCTTTTGTTAGAGCTGGCGTCCACGTCTTTGTGTTCTATCGCCTTCAGAATTTGCGGAGTGCGTCCTAAATTAATTTTTCTTCTTTCCCATATAATGACGATGATTGAACACGTCTGCTCCGTCTTCATTAAGTCTCCTCCTCCTCCCGATGGCGCTGACATCGTATTGCTTTCTTCAATGATAGCGTGAGGTCTATTAACGGGGTAGACCGAATATAAATTTGAGGAAAGCCGAACGAATCCAGCACTAAGAAGCTAAAGGGTTGTTTCAGTAGGGACCAGTGGCGAAGTCCGGATTCGAAGATGAAGAAAAGCCGGATCTTTATCGCTTCACCACCAGGAGGCGCATCTTCCACAAACGAGAGCTTGGTGGCACAACCCACTACCCCGTTTCAAAGAGGACGCTCATAGCATCCATCCGTCCGTCCGTCCGTCCATCTAATGCGACTCTCATTTTTTCTGGAAAGGAGATTGCGCGGTCGTACCTGCAAATGTTCACTCCAACAAACACCGCATGGAACAGTGTAAGGTTTACTATGCATTTTATTTCACCAGCTATCGCGTCAGTACTTCACGTTAAGGGCGAAACAAATTTCTTTTTAAGTAGGCTGCTCAATACGTATAACGTGCAAAGGAAGTGTGCCGCTACTACTGTTTACTTTGACCCCCCTTCCACCCCACACACAAACATTTTATCGTGCGAAAACCACGTTACAAAGATGGCGTAAGGCAAAGAGAAGCCTTCTGCGTCCTTGGTTCTTGCGCGCTAAAAAAAAGTTTGGTCGGGGAACACCAATAGTTTGATCTCGCATATGAATAATACATCGTCAGCAAAAAAAAAAAAAAAAACATTAAATCTTTAGCGCGAGCTTTGGAAGCGTATTTCGAGGGCGGTTGCAGGAGCCGGATTCGCTGTCACATTCTATTTTTGCTGTTTTTGTGAAACCGAGGCTAAGTTTACTGGATTAGAGGTAGGTTGGCTAATAAAGATTAGAGGGGAGGAGGCAAGCATCCCCCTCCTCTTCCTCCATTGAGACTTGTGGGGACGCAACAGCCCTACTGCTTTGCGGTTCCACAGCCACTGATTTGTTGGCCAAACGGTTGCTGCGACGTCAAGCGCCCGTGGCAAGATCTCACTGTGACGTTCTCCCTGACACGCAGGTGTTGTGGCTCGCGGTGTCCGTCGGCAACGTCAATATGGCGCCCGAAATGCTTGCCGAGAACATTGACGAAGCCATCAGATCGCTGCTGACGCTGCTGAAGAGGGACTGGCAGAACGTCAAGTCCCTCCACATCAAGTCCACCATGGGACCTGCTCAGCGAATCTACTGACCGTCCCTCGCTCGGTGGTCCAGCTTGAAAAAAAAAAAAGATAGCGGTAAATAAAGCTGCGACTTTAAAGGCCCTACCAACACGCAAACTTTTTCGGAGTTATATTCTGCCTCGTGTTTTGTTTTCGCCAAAGGTTAGAATAAGGTACCCAACATGGCACGAACAATCGTTCTTTCGGAAGGACATGCTAGCACTCTCTCTGAATGCAGGTAGTCCCGTATGCCCCGTGGCATAATCACATGTGATCGCACGGGTTTCTATGGCAACACACGATTGCTTATACAGAGTGCCGTATAATAAAACGAGGTTATGAATACGGGGAATATGGGGAGCAAGTTCCAATTTCAAGCAGATTTCCATTGCTATAGAGTGAACTACAGCGTTCTAAACGTTCAGCCATCACGGGAATATGCCATGGAGGAAGAAAACAAGAAAGCTACAGCAGGGCACAATACGTGGAAATTCCGAAGCTTCTAGCCGTGTTGCGGAGATTGCGGCAAGTCGTGAGAGTCTGCGGGCCATTCCTACACGCGGGGCTGGCTTGCCTAGCCTACATAGCTGCCTGACGCCATGCTATGGTTTTCTTTTCCTTGCTTTATGGAACAGAGTATATTACGCGGAGTTTTCTACGATTTGGCATGAATTTGTAGCAAAAGCACTTTGTAGCTTCTTTTTCTTTCTTGCAGCACATTTGTGTGGCGGTTTAGTCCTACAATGCCACTTTTCAGAAAGCGTGCCTCCAGTTCGATATAGCTCATGTTCGTTAAGCAACACGGGGTTTATTGGCCATGCCGTTGCCTTCTCACGAGTTATCGTCTACTACGTGACGCCTGCGTTAAGAAGGATGCACATCCGCCGCCCCGGCCGTGGGTTGTGACGCTGGCTAATAGTCCAAGGGCCAGATCTATAGTACACATGCGTATAGTACCCGAGAAAGCTGATGCGGAAAACGGAGCCTCGGTAGCTCAATCGGTAATGCAATGTCGAGGGTTCGGATCCCACCTGCGACGAGTTGGTTTCTTTCTTTTTGGTCGTCCAATCTCATTTCTTTTTTTTCTTTTTGAAATTTCAAACTAAACAAATAATTTACCCTAGGTCTTCATTAGTTTCATTGTCTGTTTTTCTGACACTTTCAACGGAGACAAATTAGTCGTATTCTAACAAGCAATTATTTTCTTTGCACTGTTGCAAAACCAGTCAATGGTAGCACTTGAGGGATCGAAGACCTTTTGTCGCCGTTCAAAGATTTTGTTGCGAAAATCAAAAAGAGACGTTGATACACGAAACCGCAAGATAACTGCTTAGGAGTCAGAAGGGCGAAAAATTGAGCAAATCCATGCAATCCTCACTATTTCCGTGCGGGTTCAGTCCAGTGTTGCTAGACCTGGTAACGTTGGTTGAGCCATCATACTGGCAGCGCACCCTTACGCCAGCGCCAGATTTCCCTCCAGCGGCGTGAAACCGATTCCGAAACCTTGCCCTTGTATCCCAACTTTGATGTCTTTCGCAAAGACAGGCCCGGTGATATTCGCGCGGTGGCGGTTTTCTTACCGACCCAAAAGAGGCATTTAAGTGTATGCTTAAATTTATGAATTGTGAAGAAATCCTACAGTGAAGACCAGTACCTTAATGTTGTTCATTCTCTGCAGGGGACACGGTGTAAGATTATTTTAAGCTTTGATTTAGTCAAATTAAATTGCAAAATTTACTGACAACAGCGTCTAAAAGCGATACTAGGCGCAAAATATAATGCGTGACAGTAATTGTAATAGCGAAAAAGTGTAACGTTACTTTCTACGTTGTTAAGACGTGAAAAACGTTTTTGTTAGGCATGCAAGCGCAATCAGTAAATGACTGCGGACAAAGCGCTTAATTTAACGGAATCGGAGGAATGGAATGAACGAGCTTAGCCAGTTCAGGAGTGGGAATGGCCCAGCTCTCGACATTCCGAGTGAGCACAAATTTAGTGGAAGCACCCTGTTGAAAGCGAGGTACGTCAACCACCCAAGGTAAGTGAAGCAGCGAAGAAAGCTATCGCTTTAAAATTGTTAACACCAAAACTGTGCAGTTTTCGTGTCTCGTAAGAACCTACGCTTACAAACAGCATTTGTGTCGTTACTTCTCCGTTCCTCATGCCACATTCGGCTAGTCCTTTCAGAGCACTCTGGCAAAGCCGCGAAGGCCACTCAGAACATGTGTGAATAAATAAATAAATAAATAAATAAATAAATAAATAAATAAATAAATAAATAAATACACATTTTAAGCTGCATTACAAAAATAAACGACTCAAAAAGAATTCATCTATCGCCACAGCAACTTGCCCGTATTCTACAATAACATGCCTAGTTGCAGTCTTGCACGACCTTGGAAGTATGTGCACCGCCGACTAGAGCGCTCTGAGATGTCCACCGAAATGTGCCACTCGAAACAAACGCACTGTGCTGGTGGCACAAAGTGACCGCACGGTCCCACGGTTGAAATCCGAACGTGTGGATAAGCGTTTCGTGTGGATAAGCCGTACGTTGCAGTACCTAGGCCGTGCATTTTCCAACAGTTGCTCGCACAATTTAGGAAGATTTCAGGGAGGATAATGGAAACAACCGGTAAACTCTCGTCGTATCGGTCCGTATATAGACCTACATACAGTCGAGGAGAATCGCATGGCACACACGTGCACTGATAAAGCTGAAAAGGTACTTCATGGTAATGTCTGCGCGACACTGTAGCGAGACGACCACCCAGTGGGGGGGGGGGGGGGGGGAGGGCGCTCTCTGACAGGAGCTATAGCTGTATGAGGGCCACGTCACATTGTCTGGCCTGTTACGAGCATCCGATTTGTCACGTCAGACTCATTCGGCTGCAGCCTGGCTAGGGCTAAGATGAAAATTTGAATTACACACATCGGTCTCTCTTACCGTACTGCTTTCCTCACGACATTATTTTGGCGACCATTAGAGACGATTATTGGCAGTTGGCCCAAATTGGCGCAGTAACTCTCCGGCAACTCCAAAACAAAACCAACTTTAATCTTCTCGCTAGCAAACGTAACCATTCCCAAATATTCGCGAAAAGGGCGTGCGGTGGCGCCCGCGTCAGTCCTACAACCTGCGCTTACATAGCGCCGCACTTTTAGGCGCGACCTCGCACGTCGCCAGGTCGCACCAAGTTTCTTGCAGTGTCGGCCGATGGAGAACTTTTCAGGTATACATGCTACTCTGCGATAACGAATCGCAAATCCCAGTGGGACACGTCCGTGATGACAGCACGCCACCGCAGCAAACGTCGCCTTCGTATATCACGGCACCGTTAGAGTGGTTGGCGCAAGCAATTGTTCACTGACGTCGCCAGCCAAACATACAGTTCTAGGAACGGGCAAGGCGCCCGTCACTGAGCCCGACGCCCCCAGCTCCCGTTCTCGAGGCGCTATCCGGTAAAGTTGTAGGCCCGGGGCGGCTGCAGTGGCACTTCCTCGACGGCCGTGCAGTTGGGACCGGCCGCCATCTTGACCATCTTGCTTTCGGCCTGGCAGCCGAACGTCTCGGCGAACCCGGCCGCTCCGTCCAACATGGCGACCGGCACGTTGCACCTGAGCCTAGGCGTCGCGTAGCCCAGCGACGTCTTCGAGAGTGCATCGGGCGTCGCCGCACACCACTTGAGGCAGGACGCGATGAAGAAGAGGCGCTGTGCCGTGAAGCCCGTCACGTCGGTCACGTTGGCGCCGTCATCGCCGCCGCTCGCCGAGCCAGACGAGGACCCGTTGCCCTCGCGGTAGAGGGCGTAGGCGACCTCGAGGCCGACGACGTCGGCCACGTTCTCGGAGGAACCCTTGGCGGCGTCCCGTTTCGCGGCCCCGGCCTTGGTGTAGATGTCGGCGACGCACTGGTGCCTCTTGAGTTGCTCGTCGCCGAGGGTCAGGTCGGACTGGGGCGCGACCCCCAGGGGCATCTCTCCCAACGCGGCGTGCCATAGTTCGTGAGCCGCCAGGTGCCCGAAGGCGCCCATGCTCAGCGGGTCGCTGCCATTGAAGAACAGCGGCTGGAGCACGGCGCTGGGGGAGACTAGGACGCTGCCGTACCAGGCGCTGTAGCGGACCATGGGACGCATCCCCGGGAAAGGACCGTCCTCTTCGCGGGCGATCTTCTCCTTGGAGCCCGCGGTCCGGTCCAGGAGCTGAGCCTTCTCGCGGTTCCTAATGGCCGAGACGGCGTCCACGTAGATCTGGACGTAGTAGCCCCGGAAGTCGGGCAGGTGCGCCAGGAACTGGTCCACGGCGGCACCGTGCGAGTCGTTGAAGCGCGAGGGCCAGGCGACCATGCTCTTGAGGGAGCCGAGTCTCTGAAGAGCCCAGCGCTGGTCTGGCTGCGCGAGCCACGAACTGGCCACGGCGGCCGTCCGGTTCTTCAGCGCGTCCAGGTGGTCGTACGCCGCCTGTACTCGCTCTTTCGGCACCAGGTCCTGGACGTACGAATTCAGACGATGCGAAGGAATGTTTAATTTACCAGCTGCTACGGTTCACTTTGTGCGGCAGTGAATGGGGACAGACGCCAAACAGCTGGGACACGGCGTGCCTAATGGTCATGCTCGTCGACAAGAAGATACTTGTCCGTCGGGTGTGTGCGAGAGGTTTATGCGCGATATGTGCAATTCATACTCTCCTCTGTTCTATGTTCAGCCCATCTGCGCCAAGGAGTGGTTTTCCTCCCATGACCCTCTGTGTGGGTTGGCACGACGTGTCCTAACAAGGCCCTCTACCAGGGAGCAGCAGAGAATGAAGTAGCCCGAATGGTGGAGGGCATAAGCCAGCGAGCCGCCATGTGTAGTCACACATTCTCTGCCCTTGCGTGCAGGTGAACGCACGCTGAATGTTTTGTATTTTCCTCGGAGCGCACCGCTCTCCCGTAACGATGTATTAGACTTCTGTTATTTGTTTTTAGATCACCTCGTCTTCCCTGCCGAGCCCTCTCCGATGGTCAACCTGGTTCGAGCTACAGGCAGACGCTGTTGAAGGTCACAAAACCCCGTCCCCATAACAGAGGTTAGGGTTCCTTATTAGCAACAACGCTCTCGCTTGAGCCATAACATCCTCAGCGAGAAAAAAAAATATTATGGGACCCTACAAAATTGGTTTTAAATTTAGGGGCAGGCGAATACTCGAAATTTCGTGTGCCTTTGCGAACAAATAGTGCATGTTAATTTAGTTGTATTTCATTCGACAGTGCGATATCGGAAATGGTCGGTGGCTTAATAGTGGATAAGAACGGTTAGTATATTCGCGGCTAGTGTGTAACTATGGTTAGTGTATATCCATCGTCTGGTTGCGCAATTATAGAGCTGAATGGCATGAACAGATCGCAAGGATGGATGTTATGAACTTCCTTCTTCGAAGAAGAATACGGTAGGTCTGGAGGGAGGGGGGAGGGCACGTGGATCGATCTGTGAAGTGTGAAGTCATGTAAAATTTACATTGATAAACGTTACGAGCATTTTTTAAAACAAGATGGTTGCTGCTACCATGAATATCTTTCGTTTTACCCCTCTGGCGGCGTTTATTACTGGCGCTTAATGCCGTGATACTGTGAACAAATCACCTAACCCACAAGAAATTGCCCTAAAGAAGCATTTTTTTAATCAGCGTGTTCCTTGCACTTAAGGCACCAATACTCCCACCGTAAAAGGAATTCGAAACCTTTCCTCTCGTCGTTATCCGGAAACTATGAGGCATCGGGTAGGGTAAATGTATACGTTCTAATTTACATGTGTATAGATATTGCGACGTGCTAAAAAAAGGGCCCTATGGTTACTGCGCTACTTCCACATGCACGTGTAGTCATCGTTGGAAATTTTTCGATATGACACCTTGTTCCCAGACAAACTGAACTTGTTTCAAATAGTTGCGCGCTGGCCTTTAAACTATCGTAAACATTTTCTTGTGATTTCATTCTTTGTTGCTTCATATATAGTTCTATTGCTGGCTTTTGCACCGCATCTATTCGGTATGCTGTTTCTGCATCTCTAACTTTACCTATTCAACTCTGTTTTTCTCGTCCGTGCCGTTAAAGTAATATTTTCTGGCCCGTTACCGGGTTCTTTTTCTTCCCTGTGAACCTACGTTTTTTTCCCTATGCAGGCACCCAGAAACAGTAGTCGCACATTTATTTTCTTTCGTGCTTCTCAGTAATCCTTAGAAACAGATTCCCCCGATGTCCCCATATGCTGCCTCGTTCTCCATTTGTTCTGGTGCGCAATTAAACCTAAATCCTTTCAACAGCCCTGTTAAAAAAACATATCTAGTGCAGTCTGCAATCCTGATTTTAAACGCGTCACCGTGTTTTCACAATTATTTTCAGAAACCACGACACCTTTTCACACGCCTCACACGACAGTGTCCTGTTCTTTCTTTTTTTTTTTTGCGGACAACGTTGCCGAGTTATGAGCCCAGAACGTTCCATTTTCTTAGCGAAGTGTAGTTAAGGGATGGTCATGACTTGTTTGTAATTTATTTGTTTTAATGGTTCTGCTGTTCCTGGATGGCTTCCTTGCACTTTGAAGCCAAAGCTTCACCGAACTCCTACTGTGACGAGTCAACGGCAGAAATGTGAAGAGTCGAAATAACCCCCGATTTCTGTAAGCAGAATCACATTTCATCAGTTTCCCTCGCCTAGAAAAGCAACATTGTAGCGGCAAGTAGTGGCAAATGGAGGCGTCTATCCTCCTTGGGATAATATGGAGGCGAAGGGTGGCATTTAGTCGAAGTGTCTTGAGGAATCTTACTGGACCAATGTGTACTGCTTATTTGCACAATGTTTAACTCTATAAACAAGAGTAAGTTAACGAACAGTAAAGCATTTAATAATTTTTTTTGGGGAACCGCCAATATTCATAACACCGCCTCCACTAGGGCACTGCGCGCTTGGCGAAAATCTCGCGATTTAGCTGCGTGTAGACAGTTGACATCTTCGACGATCCAAGAAGCAGTTACTCTTGACCGTGCTGCCGAAAAGTCAACGTGACCAGCAAAACGTCACCAAGGAAAGCGCTACGATTCCCCGAAAAATTGGAGTCGTCGTTAAGGTGGCTACATAGTCTCCAAATTTAGCGACTATCTCGCGATGTTACCAACACTGTTGCCCCACCTCATACTTGACGATTGGCGATTTCTAAGAGCATTCAATTTGAAACGGTACGGCGACAAGTAGTCACCTAGCCTGTTCAAGCTGATCAGCTTTTACTACAGATATTGTAGTCTAGAATTTCGCTTATGTCTACTTTATATTACTACCACCAAGAGTCTAGGCGTATTTTGATTATCACGACCGATGACCAGTTAGCGCTCTCATCAATGTTCAAACCCAGAGCTTCTTGAAGGCGGATGAGGGAACGTCCACCTTCAAAAAGCGCTGGGGTTAAAAACCGACAGGAGCGCGCTAATAACATCACGGCATTCTATTATAATGTGCTGAGTCGTCTCAAGACTTTTTCTGCAGCTGACACATGCCTCATCCTCTTGAGAACATTTGCTACTATTTGTTGTTGTCTTTAGACAGGCGAGGCTCGCGGACATCTAATAGCGAAGCACTGCCCTTTATGCTATTTTACAAATGTTATCTCCCGCTTTCTTGCTTGTCGTCTGCAAATCGCGATAGACTTCTTCACTTCCATCATTCAC
The DNA here is from genome assembly GCF_023375885.2 of Dermacentor andersoni. Lineage (NCBI taxonomy): Eukaryota > Metazoa > Arthropoda > Arachnida > Ixodida > Ixodidae > Dermacentor > Dermacentor andersoni. The sequence continues at coordinate 110,447,380 of NC_092823.1, forward strand.
TCCGAATTCGCTGGTTCTTTCCTTCACTTTCTATTTCACGACTACTGCTTTTTTTTTGTTCGCGCTTCCCATTACCCTGTACTAGGTTGTCAACTTTCTTGACCTCTTCATTATGCGTCCACGCTGTTGAAGTACAGGTATTTGCGTACTTGAGCGACCCATTTCTCTTGACTCACGTTCCCGAGTTGTTTTCGTCAAAGCGATTCGCGCGTTGTGCTTCTCCGACTTCAAATGATGCCCAGCCAATGTACATAAGCCCGCACTGCTGTGCTCGTTGGTTTTGTCGTGGACCCGCGGGTGGGGACCTCCTGGTGGAAAGACTTGGTGGAAACTCCTGGTAAAAGGCTTCCACCAGAACGTCCGGGTGGACGTCCGGGCGGACGTTCTGGTGGACGTCTTCCACCAGGACTTTCCACTAGGTCTTTCCCGGACGTCCTGGTGGACGTTCTGGTGGACGTCTTCCACCAGGACATTCCACCAGGTCTTTCCCGGACGTCCGGGTGGACGTCCTGCGGTGCATACCTGAAACACGTAACTGGCCAGGGCGAAGGAAGTGAGCCGGCTCGCCGCCGCTGCGCACGCGTCCGCGTAGTACAGCATGGCGGCCGTCTTGTTCTCGGGCGAGAACAGGGCTTCCACCAGCCGGTACGAGGTGAACGGCGCCAGCTGGCGCACCACGTGGAACGCGGTGTAGTAGCGCACGTGGCTCGTCGGGTGCTGGTCGAGCACCTCGCGCACCAACGCGAAGAGCCTCGGATCGGCCGCGAACAACGGTTCGTCGTCCGTCACGTTGCCCTTGTCGCCGAGAGCAGCGTTGAAGGCAGCCAACCAGGGATTGGCCGCGTCACCACCGTTCTTGTCGGCGCCGCCGCCTCCGGTCGCTTTGTCGCCGCTGCTGCGATCATGCAGAAAGTTCCTGCGTTAAAATCTGATCGCCTACGGCTGCGGAGGCAGCGGGATAAAACAGTTATGGCGCTGATTTAACGAATGATGGTGTTCGACATCCCAAAACAATAGTCTGGCCATGAGAGACTCCGGTAGCGGATAACTTCGGACGATGTTTACTCAAGGGGAAACTCAGACGGTCAAAAGACTGTGCTCACTGTTACGGAGAAAGAACTATTGTCAGCGTAAGCCTAATTATTACGCTGATCGACTGAGTGAATTATGGGGTTTTACGTGCCAAAACCACTTTCTGATTATGAGGCACGCCGTAGCGGAGGACTCCGTAAATTGCGACCACCTGGGGTTTTTTAACGTGCACCTAACTATATACACGGGTGTTTTCGCATTTTGCCCCCTTCGAAATGCGGCCGCCGTAGCCGGGATTCGATCCCGTGACCTCGTGCTCAGCAGCCTAACACCATAGCTACTGAGCAACCACGGCGGTTACGCTGATCGACTGACTCATTGACGATGTTTTAACGTTACAAACCAATAGCTGCACCCTTAGAGACGCTGCAGGACAGGGCTTCGTATTCATTTTGACCACCTAGGGTAAACGTTAGCTTTGTTCTTAAATCTAGGTATACACGGACATTTTTTGCTTTCGTGTGGGATATCGCATTCGGTCCTGCCCCCGCGCTGGTATCACTAAGAGTGAGCACAAACAAATGACGACCTACGTAGAGGGCGCTGTAGTGGCAGGGGGCGCCACCTTAGCCGCTTCCAAGGCGGGAAGCTGCGCGAACGTGACGAAGACGCCCGCGCCGAGAGACGTGGCCGCCCCGGCCGCCATCTTGGCGGTGACCTCGACGTCCATCTTGACCAGCGCGGCGGCCAGCTGGGCGCGCAGCGCGTGCTCCGTGGACAAGACGTTGACGAACTCGCGGATGCAGGTGGCCGTCGCAACGGGCGTCATGAGCTGCTCGCGGTGTCTCTTCCACCTGAGAAGCGACTCGCTGTGCGAGACGCTCACGATTCGACGGCTGTCGGTGCGCGGGTCGGGAGCCAGCATTATCTGCCCGGAGAGGGCAACGCGAATTACGTCAGGCCAGCGCGTTAAAGGAGCAATGACATTAAATTTCCGCAGGTCAAGAGCCAGAAGTATGTGCCCGAAGTGGGCAACGTGAATTGCGTCAGAGTGGTCGCCTTAAAGCAGCACTAACTTGACATTTTCTACTTGTCTTTCCTTTGCGTTCAATCAATCAATCAATCAATCAATCAATCAATCAATCAATCAATCAATCAATCAATCAATCAATCAATCAATCAATCAATCAATCAATCAATCAATCAATCAATCAATCAATCAATTTTCGTCTATTTAAATGAGACAAAACGAGAATAAAGAGTGGCGGATAAAAGCCGCCATTCGGCATCTTTACGACCCCGCAGGCCCCATCACATGGGCTTATAGCAGCACAAATACACGAATACGGACAATTGCATCAAAACGAAAGTGCCATAATGATAAATTTAAGAAAGAAGCTGAATAAGTTGCACGTAATCACACTACGGTGTTTACAAATACTGAGCGCAACTTGCTTGGATCTCTAGCTAAACAAATCAAAATTCACAGATCTATAATTCAAAAGTCGCACGAGGCAACAAACTATAGCAGAGGCGTGGCAATACTGTATACTAAACGCGTAGTTTATACCTTTCCCGTTTCGCCTTTTCTCGACTAATAACCCTGATTATTGATTTTCTAAAGAAGGTGTTAGATACTTCAAACAGTGTTCTAATTTGAAATGAAAATCCGAATCCTATAAACCACAGGAAAAAAAAAAAGCATTGGAGCACGTACCAGTACCCTAAGTAATTTACTAGATGCTCGGTTCTATGGACTATCCTCGGCTTCGGTACTCCGAAGGCGGATGCATGATGACGCTCCGTTCTTGCGATCGCTGTGGCCGCGGCACGCGAGCGCAGTGAGCAGAAACGAGCACAACATCCTTTTAATTACGAGTACAACGTCACCACACCTGACCTTGCTGCTACACGACGCTATAAAAAATTCTGCCCTGTCACAACATCTTGGCGCCGAGGACGCCAGGTACAACGTTTAGAGATCAATGTTAACATGACGAAAAAATTTGCGGCAGCACCCGTATCACGAGCAATGTCGAGGTTAATGCGATTAGCATCTGCGCTATGTAGCGACTCGTCACATTGCCGCACGCGAACCAGTGGAGGGTGTGGCGGCAAGGACAAAGGACAAAGGAAGATGTAGAGACCACCTTTGTCCTTGTCTGCTGGTGCTAGAATATGATGCGAATTCGCATACCAACACGGCCAACACACAGCAGTGCTTTTCACACATGAGCTTTTGCGCATGTTTTGAATAGTTTTGAATGATCACGCTTTTGCTTGAACGTTTCATGCCTTACTAGGGCTTCGAGAAGGGTTGGAGTGGTGGCGCTAACAGCCACGGAGACCACAAATGCCCCTGAAGGCGCATGCAGGTCACTTTGAGTGGGTCTTGCTGTTGGCCGAGCTGATGCCGGTTCATCTTTAGAAGAACTGCCATAAACGTAGTTGACACATAAGACTAGATACATGTCTTTTTGGCAGCTGCCCTGTTTAGTCTTTTGCGCCACCTTTTATACCATTTATTCCTAGACGCACAGGGTGGCCTACTTCCTACAACTTACCGGGCCTGGTACTACTGCTAAGCTTTGGTCGTCGGGCGAAAACCGGCGTGCACTTCACGGCATGACAAATGGATCCCGGTCTAAGCCTTCAAACACCATCTTATGAACTGCAGCAGGCGTTGCTACAGGCTTCTACTGTTGCGTCGCGCTAGCAACGGCTGTGTACCTTTGTCTTGTAAACTCTACCTGCCCTAAGCAGCTTGAAGGAGGAAAAAAGAACTAGGAGGAAGAAGAAAGTATCAGCTCGACACGTGATCACGTCGCGCAAAGTTTTAGTGACTTCCACCGCCGCACTTGGCGCGCTCAGCGCGTGCTCTTTCGAAAAGACAACGGATGCGACAGCAACGCGCAGCTGTCGTACTCTACCTTCGCAACGTAGGTCGGTAGAATAGGTGGATACTATATCTCGTATTCACTCAATATTTTTTCAGACTCGCTACTCACTCACACTCGTTGGTATTTACTCACGTTCCTACTCACATCACTTGTACTGAACAACGCTCACTAGCACTCATAATCTCTTCCATTAATACTTTTTGATAAAAGTATACGTCGCAGCAAACAACCAGAGGTGTACAAGCATATCGGGAGAAAATGCGCACAGCGCTACAGACAAAACAACTGAACAAGTGTACGTCGATTGAATCTTGCCGGGAACCAAGCACACCCCGGGTCGATTTTGCCGAGCAAATGCAGACTCATGTGTTCGGTCGACTTTTTCTTTTAGAGAGGAAAAGCGAAGGGGCCGGCTTTACTTATATAGAGTTGGCTTGCGAATGTCATAGCTGCGTTACGTAGTGAACCCTTATAGTTTACTTCCTCCACGAGCAGCCTCCTTTTGGTCTAGACTCCTCCGCGTCCGTGCCATGATGCCAGGCAGCTAGGCCTACCCAGGCACGTACGCAGGAATTTTTTTCGGGGTGGGGGGGGGGCCCAACCCAAGGTAACTTTCCTGTGCAAATGACGGGGGGGGGGGGGGGGGGGCACCTTTACTAGTACAAATATGAATAGCGCCCAGCATTCGCCATAAAAACGCGTAAATCCACAAAAGAGAAATTAAATAAGGTGTATTTTACAGGTACGCCTGTGCGATACGCCTCTCCCTTACTTGGCAAACAAAGAACCACGTCAAATGGCCTCGCGCAGGAAAGAAGCGCAGGAATAACACTGCCAAGAACAACTACAGAAGCGAACGTGTAACATAAGTATTGCTTTAGTAGAATAGAACTTTAAGAAAGAGCAGCTGACAACAAAGGCATACGGACTGCGCGGAGTTGTGTTACTCCGCCAGCCAATCACAGAAGCAAACAAAATCGTCGTCATGCGGCCTTTTCAAAATGGCGTCGTACTTGATACCTCCGGAGCGTCTGCTATTCTTCAAGAGTCTTTTCATCGGCGGAAGCAATGAGGTGTGCAACAGACATGGACAAAATGTATGGAATCTGAGCATTTCACTCTTCAAAATCTGCTGTGCAGTTCATTTCACTGCTGAACCCGTTTTACTCATGAAACTTCACTGCCAACTGAAGTGAAACTTCACAGCGAATAGTTGTAGCGAAGCGAGCATGTTATTGCAGTTCAATAATGAATTAGGCATTCGCCATTCCACTATAACAGGCGAGGGGAAAGGTATAAAATTACGCGCTAATAATTTTATTTTTATAGTTACCGCCTTATTTGGTTAACAGAAAGAGTTTGAAGTACGAATTATTTGCAGCCTCGCGGAGGAGCAGTGGCTGGCGGCTATGAGGGCGTGGGCGGGGCTTCATTGCAGATTTAAGTGGAAGCTTTAGCTCGGGTGCTCCTATCTAAATATATGTAATGTAAAAGGAGAATTCGTTTTTCTCAGCAACCACTGCACCAAATTTGACAAGCTTTGTTGCATTTAAAATAAAAACTTAAACTCCAGTGACCGTCGGCTTCGAATTTTTCCTTTAGATTGTCAATGTTTTATTAAAAATTGGCAAAAATCGAAAATTGTCAGAAAACGAGACTCAAGTTTGCAACTCTGTCTTTCGGCAACGAGAAATGATATCACAATTCTGTAAATTCCACCTAATAGTAGATCTAAAGCGTACAAAATTGATATTTTACACATGAATCTAAAAAAAAATTAGTAATATGGAAATACAGCTTTTGCAGCACCATTGTAAATACTGTAACAAATTTACATAAAATATAAAATGACATATAAAATTTTTCCGCTTTGAATGGTCTAATGGATGCCGTTTACAGAGCTGCGATATCTGTTCTTGATGCAGAGCTATGGATTTGTAGACTTCTTGCTTCTATTTTTTTCAAACTGTCGAATATTTGAAAATCTTTTTAACAAAATTCAGGCCCTAAATCGAAATTCAGCTTCCAACAGTCACTATAGTTTAGCTGTCTCTCTCAAATCCAACAAACTTTATTAAAATCGGTCCAGGGGCTATCTCAGAAAGACGTTTTTGCGTTTTACATGTATTTGAATAGGCCGCGTCGGAGTTGGGCCCGAGCTAAAGCTTCCGACTATAGTAGCGCTTTTTGAATTAGCTTTGGAAGAAATATACAGAAATATATATTTGCGGAACAATCACAGTTGTTTTGGTTCCCTTGTTTACTGCTCTAACAAGTGCCACAACCGACTCGTATTGTTATTTGGGAAGCTACGTAACGATGCGTGCCCACGAGCCGCGTACAACCACGTATGGCGCAGGAAGCTGCGATTCTACACAGACTGCGCCCACCGCGGAAGGTTAGAAAAACATCTACATAAGCACAGCAGAGAAATGGCAACGTTAAGCGGCTCGAATGATAACTGTAGAAGCGTCATTCAGAACACACGGAATTGTCCTCCACTTCCGGCGGCGTTTTCTCTACTTCCTTTTTAAATAAAAAAAATCTTGATCCATAAATATTTTCATAAACAACGGTTGCAATTGTTAATTTTCGCTTTTCCTTCCTGTTTGGCTGTTGCCTTGGCTCTCTCCCTTAGGAGATCGCTTAATTTCTCAAATCCTTGCGACTATTGTTTCCAGTTGGCAATTTTGCACGAAAAGAGCTGTAGAATTAGGGAAAAACCAGACGAATTAACGGGTGACTGTCATATTGCCTATGAGTTTAAGAGTTATTGCAGGGATTGATGATGAATGCTGTCTCGCATCATTTTATTTTCCACCATATATCTAATCCATATCACGGGTATGTTGTTCCGAGGATCTGTCAGCGTCGCGGCGAGCCGCCACTCGGGGAAATAATGGAACAAGAAGAAAAGTTAAAGGCAATTGGTATTTTCTCTGGCCGCAACTCGCTCCACGTGCACACAGACCAGCTGACCACGAACTGAATCCCTTTCCTGGCCTTTGGGTCAGTCTAAACGAGGAAGGTTGAATATACGAAGCAACAACGATGGGGGTGACATTTGAATAGACGGTGGCAACTAAATACATCTCGACTTAATCGCGCGGGCACCGAATTGATGAGGAAACTGGCCATAACATCCCAGGAGACGCCAATAACTGCCGCCATCCAAAAGGAGTGAGAAAGGCAGCAAAATGTTGACCGCCGAATGGCTGTCAAGCCTCAACATTGATTTGGTGGCACTTTAAGAATGTGTGTGAGAAATGGTGGCGTGGGCGGGGAGGTGGGGGGGGGGGGGGGGGTATGCGTCTTAATTTTGGGGGGGGGCCCGGGCCCCCCCGGGGCCCCCCCTTGGGTACGTGCCTGGGCCTACCCAACCTTCTCGGTGACACCGCACTTGCCTTGAAGAGGACGTCGATGTCAAGGTCGAGCGCCAGCGACACCAGGAGGCGGAGGGCCGCGCTCCGGCTGGCCAGCTTGCCCGCGGTCGGCTCGAGCAGGGATGCGCTGCCGCCCTCGCCCGTGGCCCGCATGAAGACGAGCTCAGTGATCTTCCAGGGCACGTCGATGTGTCGAGTCTGCACCTCGACGCACGCCAGGTAGCTGAGGGCCGCCTTGTCGGTGCCCGAGAGCGGCTTGTCCGGAGGAGGGAGCTTCTCCAAGCGCTCGCGGAGCTTTTCGTTGGCCGTCCGGTACACGCGAGCCTGGGGCGAAAGAGAGAGAGAGAGAAAAAAAATGTCAGGCTCGCTTACGCTTGTAGAGATGCTGCGAAGCGTTCCTTTTAAAACCGGATGATCTCGTACAGTTTGAAAACAATGTGCTACCCTATATAGATGCTTGCTGTGGAGAGGGCGCAAAAGGCTGACTGTAAAGGGCACGTGGTCGTTCCGTCAATGAACAGTGAGTTGTCCACGTCCGAAGTCAGGCATGTGCAGGTCTTGAAGACAGGTATAAAAGTTTATTGCTCAGAAATTACATGCAGCAGAGACCACACATGCAGGCAGCGTAATTATTACCACGCAAGTTGTGTGCTCATAAATGATTACCACGAGGTGGAAAAATAGTTGCGATGTGCAGCGTGTGTCGTCTTTTCTGGTGTGTCTTCACTGTGTCCGTGTCAGCGCGATGCTTCACCAGCAAGGCATGACGATTAATCACCAACTAGTCCAACTTTCCACATTGCTGATTACCACGAAGGCGTGTAAAGACGAGCACACAGCATCTTCAAGCATCTCTGAAGCTTCGAATAACCAGATTATAGACTCCGCGGCGTGCCCCAGACCATTGTAAAGGCTTGCTGCTGCACAATATAAGGAGCGCTCCTACAGGGGGCGCTAGTAATTTTCTTACAAGTGGCACCCTCATTGGTATACGAGGACAGGTGATTTGATCAAAAGAGAAGGGATTCTTGAACCCTGTAGTAGCGTGCTGTGTCTCCTGCTCCAAAGCTGTGGTAGGTGTACATTCAATCGTTTCGCCAGAAACAACTGAACCCCTCGAAGCCAATGATTTAAAGAGGTGCGGCACGGTGCTACATGATGCTTGAACCGAGCCCAGAAGTGCCTCCTGGAGCGCTCAGAGGGCACAACAAGGGTGATTTTTATAAAAGAGGAGGTAAATCTCGGCTGTTCAGAGTTGTTTTAGTGTCATCCTAGAGGACGATGGTCAATGAAAAGGCTACACTGGAGCGCAGCGTGGTGCCTGTGCACAGTTAATGTGTAGGCTCCCTTCTCTAAGGGGAGCCTATACTGTTAACTCTAGGCCTGTGTGAAGGGGCTTTCGAAAAAGATTCATGCCGATGAAGAATTACCTCGAGACCGTTCAGATAGATGGATGGATGTGTGTTGTTTAGTGGCGCAAGGGCCAGGTATGGCCAAAGAGCGCCATGACTGATAATGTTGTGTTAAGCGCTGATTTGTGAGTGGCGATGGTGGGATGTAACATGGCTGTAAAGTGGCCTAAAATCAATCAGTGTCATGGAAGCGTAAAATAGTATATAGCATAAAATTATGATAGTGATACATGTAATGGTCTGTGGATATAGTACGCGTGATAAGTGATCATGGAGCTAAAATGCAAGAATATGTAAATAGCACTTATGCCTCCGGGGGGCCTTTCAGCCCAAAGGCTGGGAGGCAGGTGCTTTCTTTTATTGCACGTACCGCAGCAGAAACCTCTGTTAGAGCCTGTGCTACGGATTTCCTGGGGCTATAATATGAAAACTATGTACATCTCTTAAAAATCGAAACAGGGATTCATGTTTAAAGAGAGGTTCTATACCTATAATCATTTGAGGATGGAGTGGAATTAGCTGCCGATGTGGTAATGGAAATTGCGTTTTCCTATTAGCGTCTAATTGAGTGCATTGCAGCAGGATGTGAAGCACGGTAAGTGGCTCACCACATTTATCACACGTGGGTGGACTGCCACCGGACAAGAGGTATGAGTGTGTGCTGTATGTGTGTCCTATCCTGAGTCTGCAAAGTGTTACTTCTGTGTGGCGATTCTTTGATACCGGCGGCCAGTTGCCAAGATACGGCTTGATAACATGTAATTTATTTTCTGTCTCTATCCCACAAGCGCTGCCAGAAAGCCCTTAGCTTTTTTCTTATTGAGGGCTTGAGGTCCATTACAGGGACAGTCGTGCAAGTGTTGGAAGCGTTCGCGTGGACGGATGTGGCTAGCTGGTCAGCCAACACGTTTCCCTCTATCTCTCGGTGCCCCGGCACCCAGCATACGACGATATGCTGCTTGGACTCATAGGTTGTGCATAATGCTGAGTAAAGAGATAGAATTACGGGGTTTTGATATTTCCTGACAGTTTTCAAAGTATTTACGACACTCAAAGAGTCTGTGTATATAACTGCCTTTGGGATATTAAATTCATTAATGTGTTTAACGGCAGCCAATATCGCGTACGCCTCTGCTGTGAAAATACTTGTGTTAGGGTGCAGAACACCGGCATTTGAAAAGGATGGACCGACCGCTGCGTAAGATACGCCAGAATTACACTTCGATGCGTCTGTAAAGAATTCAGGAGAGGAGTATTTGTGCTGTAACTCGAGGAAGTACATTCGTATATGCGCGACAGGCGCGTGCTTTGTAACAGCTACGGAAGATGTATTACAGTCTATTGGTTGCCACTGCCACGGCGGGGGCCGTATAGCAGGGGACATAAGGTGGTATTCAAGCAGTGGAACCCTTGTTTCTTCAGCCATGTCTATAACACGCATGGAGAAAGGCTGTGCCACTGTGGGCCGGTTGCGGAAAAGTTGACAACTGGACAAATCGTTTATGGTGTAATACGCGGGATGCTGACTGTTTCCGTTCACTCTAAGAAAATACATGAAAGACGAATAGGTTCTCTGCAGATGCAGTGACCACTCATCCGATTCAACGTACAGGCTTTCCACTGGGCTTGTTCTAAAGGCGCCTGTGGACAGGCGAATTCCTAAGTGGTGGACAGGGTCTAGCATCTTTAGAGCAGTTGGAGTAGCCGACTGGTAAACTATGGCTCCATAGTCTAGTCGTGTGCGTATGAGGCTTTTGTACAAGTTCATGAGACATTTTCTATCACTGCCCCAGGTTGTGCGTGAGAGAACCTTTAAGGTATTCATTGTTTTCATAAATTTGTTTTTAAGATACTTTATGTGCTGTATAAAAGTTAATTTCGCGTCTAAAATTATGCCTAGAAATTTATGTTCCCTGTTTACAGGCAGACGCTCATCATGCAACACAATTTCAGGATAAGGATGCAAGCCTCTTTTTCTAGAGAAAACGACACAGGTGATTTTTTGTGGGTTCAGTCTGAACCCGTTCTCATCAGCCCATTTGGAGACCTTGTTAAGACCAAGCTGTACTTGTCGCTCACAGATTGAGAGAGAACTTGATTGAAATCCTATCTGCACATCGTCAACATATGTTGAATAAAAGATGTTATGTGGTATGTGTAGACGGAAAGAATTCATTTTTACTATAAAGAGCGTGCAGCTGAGCACCCCGCCCTGCGGCACTCCAGTCTCCTGTACAAATTTCCGTGACAAAACATTGCCCACTCGAACACGGAATGTCCGATTTACCGTTCAGATAGATTCCGATGTGTTAGGAAATTGGTAACGCTCCCTATAGAAGATCTCTATGTAATGCGGCGGCAAGCCTTTGCGCAGTCCGGAACACTATAGTCAGGACAGGTATGCTAACTGACTAGAACGTGACAGTCGTTCGGAGTTGCTGTGTACGCGAATGATACGTGTGGTAACAGAGTTGGCAAACCGCAGTGCGGTGGTGTGGTAGAGTGCCCGCCTCGCATGTGGGAGGTCCTGGCTTCGAATCCCGGTGCCGCCTTAAACCACACCAGTTTTCTAATGGGTAGAAATGTACCACGACTCTGTGCTCGGTTGTTTATATGGGCCATATATAGAGGTTTATATATAGGTTATATATAGAGAGGCAGACAAGTGCTGCCGCCGGGTACCGACTGGCAAGAATAGGCACACACGCGCTCCTGGTTCAGTGCTCGGCAACTACGGGAGTTCAGGACGCTTGGGACTGTACGGACTCTAATATGTAATGCCGGAGCACTAAACATCCGCTCTCAAGACTGGCTTACGCCTGGCCGCGGACGAAAGACCGCATTGTGCCAGGCGTGCGCGTACCTCCAGGTACCGGAACTGGTCCTCGTACTCGGGGTGGTATTCGGCCCAGCGGCCACACGTGTACTGGTAGAAGTCGTCGCAGGGGTTCGAACGCAGGTCCATGGACGTGTACAGCTCCTCGCCCAGGTTGAAGCAGCTCAGGTTCAGGCAGGTGATGTTGCGCGGCGCGCGTTCGGGAGGGGGTGTGAGGAACACGTATGCGGCCACCCCGACGATGGTGACCAGCTCGATGCACGCAAAGGCCTCCACGCGGATCGACATCATCAAGTTGCGCGTCGGTGGAGGAAGCTCGCTGTCGCTCTGCGGAAGGCGTCGGCAACGTCAAAGTTCATGCGCCGCTGTGGCTCGTGTGCGATTCTACAGCCAAGCAACAGGTCTGGGGTTCGGATGCCGGCCGCGGCAGACCGATGCATGCCCGTGCATTCCAAAATTTGTGCGCACGTAAATGGACCCCGGATGGACAAAACTGACCAGAACCTTTTCACTACGGCAACCCTGACAGCCGGTGTTCTCTTGCAGATGGAAGAAGTTTCTTACGGCATCTTTGATTGGACGACTCAGAGTCGGGTTCATTCGGCGTTTTTCGAGCTCAGAGGCAGAGGGCACATGTGGAAGCCTAACGAGCGACTCGCTCTCGGAGGAGGAAGCGTCACGACGCGAAACCACGGGACTACAGAAAATAAATTTGATCTGGCGTCGAAGCTGTGTCAAGGCCTAGCCATAGCGCACGACGCTCCCAGGCAATGTGGCACTGTGTTGTGACCACGTGATCAGAAACGCTTTGAAGCTCGGCAACAGGTCCGAGCTCCGACAACAGGTCTCGGAGCGCCTGAGAGCGCTCGACGTGAAGAAAGGACACAGAAAAAAACCCTAGAAGACAAGGCGCGCTGTCTCATTCAACCTTTCAACAATCTAGTAGTCTACTCTAGAGATCTAGTAGCCTCCAGCGCTCCGAAACGACCAACCGAAGATGCCACAAATAGCTAAAGGAACGCCACAATCGGAAGCGTTATAACAGCTTTAACATTGACAGTGAACACTCACTGTTAAAGCTGTTATCACGATTCGTCTTATGTACATTGTGTCGTACGTCCATTGTCTCGTTTCCGGCAGCTTTAATGCCTTCAGGTAGCTACGAGGGTTTATTGACCAGTTGCCGTATCCCAAGTTTACGTATCACGGGACACCCTCCGGCAGAAGGATGTTCTACATCCGCCGCCAAGGCCGTGAGTGGTGGCGCTGGCTAACATTCCCAGGGTTAACTCTCCTACACATAGATCAATGGCCAAGAAAATGGACGGGAAAACAGCACCACGGTCGCTCAGTCAGAAAGAGTATCACGCGCGTAATACGAAGAAGTGGGTTCGTATCCCCCCTGTGCCCAGTTCTATATTCATCCACTTTCATTTTGCAGGTTCTTTAAGTTATACAAATATTATATACATGTATATATATAAATTCAGTAGTTATTTGGATGCGGTGTCTAATAAGTCGTGAGGAGTGCGCCTGGCTTCTTACGACAATTTGACTACACTTAAGGTAGCGCATTGCTGTGCAACTAGTGCAATAGAAAAACTGTCATGCGCCTGAAAAAGTATTCTTGACAAATGGCCGTCCCTCTGCCAAATCAGTCGAAGTAATGTTGCGCTTTTGATGATTTTGAACGTTAACTTCCTCTTATATATATAAAGTTCGAGATTACGCAATGAACGTGGCACCGTGAGCTTGTCACACACTTGCCTACACGGCATTTTTCAGTGTCGCAGACAGCTGATCTTAGTGCGCGCGGCGGAGTTTCCGATCGCGGTCCGTCACAGAAACGCAACAGCCCCAGTTTTAATCGAACACACGCATCCTCGTTCGACCAATGAACGCCGACACCACATTTGAAACCATCCAGGCGGGTATCGATAGGATCGGGCTCACCTGCTCCGTCTCTCCCATCTCGCAGCTCTGTCCCGGGAAGAGGGCGCGATAAAAGAAACAAGCGAGGCTTCGAGAAGCGGCGTCGCGAAGCTAGTTATGAGGACTGAGGGCTCGACTGTCGGAGAACAAGAACGCTTCTTCTTTCCAGTACGCGCGTCGAGAGCTCGAGCTCGCGTGAAGGAGAAGACGAAGGCCAGCGAAGGAATGATGGTGATGGCCTCGCGACGAAAAGCTTTAGGCTTGGCAAAATATATTCATGCGCTGAATATCGCCCTTCATGCTCGCATGAAGGGTGGAAAAGGCCAAGCAGGCCCAGGGCCTTACTTGAGCCCAAACCCTCAGCCACGTCCCCCTTTACCCTTCCCCCTTTCAATAAAGTTTATCACCACCACCGCTCGCATTAGAAATGTCAAAAAGGAAAACGATGTATGTGAAGTGTGGGAAGCCGGTCACGTGGTAGAGGTCACGTGGTATATATATATATATATATATATATATATATGTGGGTGTGTGTGTGTGTGTGTAGGGCGTATGTATGCAGAGTTCAGCACGCAAGACTCGACGTAACATATGCAGGAAAGAGACGACGAACATTTTGTAAGTAAGACGTGTTTACTCGTCTTGCTGACGGTGGTCTGCCCCGGACCAGCTTGAGTTGCGCTTCGCTCCTCAAAGAGGTACAGGCCGTTCGTCGATTGAGCTCCTGGCAATGTGGCGAGCGTGGTTTAAATCATGGATCCGGGACCGCAAACAGGTGTGACGCAGTGCTAACGCCTTTCGCTCGCAATTTTCTTTAAATTGCCACTGAACTTTTCTAACTCATCCGATTGTTGGCCAATCCCTCCGTAGGGGATATGGGCCATTCATAAAAGCAGTTAAACTAACCACTTACCCACCAACAGAGAGAGAGAGAGAGAGAGAGAGAGAGAGAGTCCTTTAATGAAACGCGAAGATTTGTGTCGGCTTGTGTTAAGTCGCCTAGATAGTACTCTGCGTGGCGAAGGGGTTGACGTGTTGAAAGGGACCTAAGAGAGAGAGGGTGAAAGAAAAAGATGGCCTTGGGATACACGCGCTAAATTCTGTTTGGACGCGTTACATTCACATCAAGTCCGATCTGGAAATGAAGTTTGATCATACTAATGCGTGCATAAAGCATTTCGTAAAGCTTGTCAAGCAAGTCAATGTTCCCGTCGATCAAAGCGAAAGAAGTGGATTCCACCTCTCATTCGTCGGTCTGGGATCGGTTCGTCATCCAGGCCTGAATGTTCTTTACCAGGGATGCAGTTCGGGACACTCCGATTCCGCGATCTTATTAAAATGCGAGTGATCTTGGAATTTTACTCTGAATAATGTTCAAGCTACTGAACGTTTATCGACACTACAGGAGTTTTATTACAAACGGGAATAACTATTATTGTGAGTTACGAAATTCCTGTATATTTATGTTTACTTAAAACATTGTGTACGCCGTATTTTATGGTGCTGAAGAAAATGCATTTCGTTCTATAGACCCGACACTGAGCGCGAACAATGCTGTCAACTTACGCAAGTAAACTTTTTGTAAACCACTCCGTAAACCACTCCAGTGCGGGGGCGCGCGCATCGAGGCACAGATCACGTCTAGATCACATCTAGAACACAGGGCAGCTACGCCCTCTTTGTAGCCGCCCTCTTTTATGAGTCTGTAAGGGCGACGACGTCTGTGAGCCAACTGGGTGAAGAGAAGAGGGGAGAAGGTTGGGCTCGGTTGAAGGGGATGATGGTGTTGGGTAATATTCTCAGGAGCTTGCGGGCGTGATCTGAAGAAGGGGGTTGGGGTGGGGCTTTACAACATGCTTTAAGTGATTTCCACAGGAAGGGCGGCTCGGTCTGCATACTTTGCCGAGAGGGGCATCATTTAGGGCGGATTAGTTTATCACGTCTGTCAGATCCTGCAGGAATTTCCAGGCCCCGCATTTGATGATGGACAAATCATGTGTACGCAAGGTTCTTCAATTGTACCAGTTCTCAGAACTCCGCTTTTAACTCTGGTATGAGTTTGCTGGGGTCGATCGATGCGCCACTAGCGAAATAATGAAACTTTGCTTCGACGCATTGTCTCCCATTGCTCGCTAATGAATGAGTGAATGAATGAATGAATCCTTTTATTTCGTAAACGACAGCTCGTGGCCTAATTGAGGAAAAAATAGTGATGAGCTAACAAATGAAAGACTGGGTTGGCACTGGGGATCCGACAGCTTCATGACAGACTGTTCGAAATTGGTGGCGTAGCCAGAAGGGGGAGGGCACACCGGGCACGTGCAGCCGCCCGCCCTCTCCCCTTCCCACCGTAATTTTTGGGTTAGTATTATGTCTATTAAACTGCTGTTGCGCGTTTCCATCGAACGGTCGTGATTCAAGTAAATAATGGGCGACGACAAGGGGAATACACTCGGAGCACGAAAGATGCTAATTGGTGTAATATTGACGTTGTTGTTGGTGATGATGATGATTAAGTGGTAGGCTGAGTTATAGTTAACCCGCCATTGAAGTTATAGTTATAACTTCAATGGCAGATTTGGAGTGGCCGACGAACTCTGTGCCGGAGAACTCCGAATCTGTGCCGGAGCACTCCGAATCTGCCTTAAAATTCACCATTAGGCTGACATAAGACAGAGGTAATGTACACGTGGAAGTTGATCTTCCTGCAGTAGCAGTAAAACAGGCTGGGGATGATGGCTACTGCTGTCACAGTGAAGTGCTGCGCACCTCGAGGTCTGCCCAATTCTATGGCTAGGTGCCGAATCAGAGGCTTAACCCCCAGGTACCCCGTTAGAAAGCTCTGAGCCTATAAAACATCTATGGCCAGAGCGTGGAGAAACGTTTGAATATATAGGGCCGCAGTGTCCCCTCGAGTAGTAGTTAGCCGGCAACACAAACGGTAAAGGTTACACAAAGAACTAATTAGTAGCTGAATGGGGAAGTGTGAAATTAGGTAATCGAACACGAGATCCATTTCGTAAGAGCTAACGACATTTTTTTTTCTATGCACTGTTGGGAATGCAGCACGGCACAAGTGCCGCTGACACGTTTCGAAGTGCTTTCAACTTTCGGATACATTTATTACCTTTCGTAACAGAACGCACTAAGTTACTAAAATTGTTATCGTCACCGTTGTTTATGAGATTGCGGGTACACTTGTTCATGTCAAATCCCGGTCCTCTTCGGCAAAAACGTGGCTTTTATCGTAGTGCTTCCCCGCCTAACGGACAAAGTGCGGATTGTCCCGACGCCAGCTTTGTTACCGCTGACGTCACGTGCTCTTGAAGTTAATGCTTGTGATACTTTCGTCACTTCGTGCAACTTTCCGGGTGAGTGAGTCACAGTCGGCAACTTAGCCGACGATCGGTTCCCCCTTCGGAACGACTCGTCCATCGTCCTCTTATGAACGGTGGCTACAGAGGCAGAGTTGCTGTTGCTGCTGTCTGTCGTCTGTTTGATGCTTGTGATTCCAGACGACGAATGCGAGACGGCGACGCGCTCGGGTGTTGTCGTAAGCCGATAGGTAGCGCTGAATGACGGCGACCGCTTGACGTCACTTCCGGTGCCCGCAGCGCTAAGCGTCGTCTTCATTGTATCGTATGGAGAAGCGTCAGTAAATTGATACCGGCGGTTTGCCCTCCGACGCTCTTCCGGCGTGTCCTCTAAGACGCTGTCCGGTCGGTGAAGGAGAGGAAAGATATAAAGTGAATTAGACGGAAAGCGTGATCCAATTTTGACACGTAATTTTTTTATAATTATGTAGACCATCTAATCTTTTATATGTATGCAAGCGACAGCAGAATCAATGTATTCGTGTTCAGCTGGTGTGCAAGCTGCACTGTGCACGGGTCCCAAGGCACTCCTCAAGCTGTCTGCGACGACATTTCCTCCTAGATGTGTGGGAACATTGTTAAATTTCGAATACGATTAGAATATGCTGTATCTATCATTTGAGTCGTGTTAGATTCGAGAATTTGATACTCGGAACTTTCACATACACCTGTATTTTGCGGATAGTATAGAATAAGAATGGATGTTCGGGGTTATCTGGGGGGGGGGGGGGAAGAAAAAAAAACATTGCAGAGTCGCCTGAAATGTGTTGTTAATCCATGTTTAGTGGTGATACTGACTCAATACTGAGAGACACTACAGTTAACACGCTGAACAAATCAATTGTTTTCTGTTAATATCTTGCTGTTTGATATCTTATCGAAGATGTTTCTTCCTTAGGTAATCTGCTGATTCATTACATAAATTGAAGCGGAACCTTCCTTCAATATCTTCGCACTGATGCAGGGGTGTTTACCTTCATTTTTTAAAGAAAGAAAGTATGGAGTATGCGATTCGATGGTCCAAGCGATATTTTTCGGAATACAGCCAAGCCTCGATGTGCAAACGTCCGACGTAATCTCCCGACAGAGTCCAACAGAAGCCCGAACACACAGTTTCGGTAATGCGTAAGCGATATTAGCACGACAGCATTCTTATCCTATCCCCTTGAATATTTTGCCAAGGTGACACATGGGGCATTCAGCCCTAAATACACTAAACGACGGCGCATCATCTGCAACGGACAACTTCGCATCGAGCGCGTCCGTTTGATGAATAGCCAATGCAACGAAGTCTGCAGCCAGGTTAGGGATAGTGGGAATTGATACGAAGTTTCAAGTGTGGCAGAGCGATTACAGCAAGATATACTGTGTCGTGGCATCAGTTGGCACTGTGGTTGGTAGCGAGAGTCCCTCTTCGTGTGTCTGCTAATGTGCACATAGGGGGAGAGAGAGAGAGAGAGCAAATAATAAATGAAAGCTAGGGAGGTTAACCAGGACTAAGCCCGGTTGGTTACCCTAAACTGGGGAAAGGGAAAAGTAGGCGGAAGGATTAAAAGAAAGAGAGAAACTCTACTGGGGATATCATTGGCCCACTCAGTCCGGATCACAGACGCTGACTCAATCCGGTAGCTTTCAAGTATCACAACAGCGCTTTTGTGGCCTTTTGTAGCTGCGATATGCGAGACCATGGTCCCAAGATCTTGTTCAAGGTGAACGATTTACTATCTAACTGACGATGATGTGCCCATAAAGCTCTTCGTGATTCGAGGATGTGTGGCATGGGGGATGTGCAGCAAGTCACACAGGAAAGCCATCGCCGACTCGGACAATCGTCTTCGACAGTTCCTGCCACCATTTTTCCCCCACTCGGTATCGCTTCGATAAATCAAGTCGGAAGTGGCGCCCAACTTACTGGTCGCGGTCCGGGACGATGTTTTCATTTTCGGCACCCTTCCTTCCGCCGGCCCGCTCTCCGCCGGCTGGCTGCTGCCACTCGAAGAGCGGCGGATTCGTGACGTTCATCTTCCCGGCGGCGGCGGTGCTGTAGTTGGCGGCGTCCTGCGAGGTGAGGTCGTGCATCTGGCGCCTTATCTCGATCGACGAGTACACCATGAGCACCACGAAGGTGCACATGAACGACACCGAGCAGACGTAGAACATCAGGTTTTGGCTGTCACCGGGAGGAGAATGGCAGGTCCAGGAGGAAACATGAGAGAGAGAGAGAGAGAGAGAGACACAGAAAGAGAGATGTGGAGAGTGTAGTGAAGACGGCGAACGCTGGCCAATCATCGCCGCCGCTGTGCACAGGGTTCGCCGCTCGTGTTGGGACTCTTGCTGCTCACTGACCGCCGTGTTAGCCGCCCTCAATCCGCAGCCGTTACACCTCTACACGGTTGGTGGAGGTGGTCTCAATAAAAGAGAGAGATAGAGAAAGAAATGAGAGAGAGGGAGGGAGTGCGTGAGAGGAGAACTTATTTTACAGAAAACAGAGTGAACTGGACGAGCTGGTTAAGGTTAAACATTTGTTATATCCCCTGTCTTCTTTTTAATGCGATAGCAATTATTTGGACACTAAAGGTGAATTTTCGTTGTCGGCGTCGCCGTGCTGTTCCATATAAAGTCAAAGCGTGATGAGATCCTATTGCGCCCCGCACGCTGTACGCTGTTGGTGCGAGGGGAAACGCGCAAAGGGTGAGCTGAGAAGGATAGTGGCTTGATGCGCGCAGCTCTTGTCGCGCGCGAAAGAGATAGGGAGGAGTGAAAGGTGCTAAGCAGTGACCTGAGCGCGCGGTACCATTATGCGCGGTACCCAGCCGTACGCCGCTGCGCCCTATCTACGGCAGTGTCACTTATGTTCATATGACGCCATGGATATCGTGGAATGTTTTTACTCAGGGGTCGTTTTTTTTTTTACTACATAGAGGCGATGTTCCTTGAGGCTGTGTCTACATTAGAAAACGGCGAAGAAAAATGAACCACGTCGTGAATTGCTGCCTGTTAGAAAAAGAATTGCCAAGCCAAGATGAACTTAGGCGATTCAGTTTTATTGCTGATAATTCACCAAAATGGTGCCTGTGGGCTACGTGGTCAAATGTTTTAGAATAATCACCAAAGATGCAGTCAGTTTGTAAGTTCGAGTCCGCGTTGAAATGCAAATGTGTAGTTAATTAGTTGCGTCTCACCTGACGGACCTCTCCCGAACCCATGCAGACTACTGCATACATTGGCGTTTTCCCCTGCCTGTTCGTTTTGCGTTCAGCGTTGCTAGACATACGGCACACAAAAGCCTTCAGACGAGGATGTACATTATAACAGTATACCAGTGCTAAGGCCATTTATAACTTGCTGTCGCAAGTGAATCTTTCTGTGATCGCAGGTTTCAATCGGAGGTACCCATGACACAGGCGACACAAATGAGGGCTCAAACGAAAGGATAAACGAAGCAGCGAAGACACGAAGTACAAACTGCTGCCGCAAGTGAAGTTCGAGCTGCACACCCAGCGCCCATTGCAGGTATTGCGAAGCGAGTGTGTTCAATGCATGACTAATGCGGCACACGACTCACGTGCGGTTGTCGTAGGCACGCCGAGATGGATTATACGGTCCCATGGGGCCGTACGGTCCCATGCCGTACGGCATGATAGGGCGGTACGATGGTTGGACCACCATGGGGTATTGGCTGCTGTACGGGTAGGTTGCGAGGGAACTCATCGCAGCGAAGGTTGGTGGGCGCTTTCAGTGGCAGATGGCTGCGATGCGATGGGCCAGCGCAGCGACCGATTGGCTTCGTCATCTTCGTGGTTTAGCGTTCGGTAGTCGTAGTTGTTGCCGGTTGTTACTGCCAGGAAGCGGTACAAACCCACTATGGGGCTTGTGCCGTAATGTCACCTTAGCGTAATGTTACGATTCGACGCAATGTCACGTTGCCGTAACGTTAACGTTGGACGTACTGTCAGAAGTCACGTGGTAAGGAGTTGTGCCGCCATCTGGCATTCATCTAGGACGCCGAGGCTGTAGAGAAGTGGGAATTTCCCACTTCTCTACAGCCTCTGCGTGCTCTGGCCGGAAGGGAGCAATGTGGTCTCGGACCACACGGCAGTACGTCGGTTTCCGTGATTTAAATCACCGTGCTTCACGCCACTTAGACCTAGTCCAAGCAATGTACACCACAGAGGCACTGAACTTAGGGGCGGGAGAATAGTACAAGTTTCGAATAAGAATCAAATATTACACACATCCTATCCGTATTCAAAAAGAAACTATTCGGTATTTTGGAATATTGGAAACTAACAAACTGACTATTAAAGTCTTCATGGTTACTGCTCTCCGTCTGCTAAACAAAATATCGCAAATTTTCGGAGTTCAAAGTAACTAGTACAAACATTTTCGAAGTATAATGCAGCATTAAAATGGTATGCAAACTTGGTTTTCGGTTTCGCGGTGGAAGCCTACATGACAACCTGAGATGTTTACAGCGAAGCTGTTAAGGGATACTTTGCCCTGTATAGATCCGCGTGCAGAAAAAAAGTCCCGAAGATAGTGCAATGCCGGCCCGACCCGCGGCGGAGGTGACGCAAGCGTTAAGCACACCCCACACGTGGGCCAATCCCGAAGGTAGTGCTAGACCCAGGTGGTTCAAAATTAAGCCGGCGCCCCCCACGACGGCGTACTTCATTATCACTTCGTGGTTTTGGCACGTAAAATCCATAAATCTAATTAATGCTTTTTTTTAAACTTGCTACCGCTTGTCAATGCTTTACTCTTCGGGTTGAAACTGTCAATTTGTGTTGTTGTAGATATTGTGTGCATAGTATTAATACAAATTCGCATCTTCAGTACAATAAAAAAAAATTGCGGAAGCGGTACACTTCACGAACAAAAAAAAAAATTGTGAGTTTTCTAGTACCAACGAATCTGCATTCTACGCGAGAAACCTGAGAAATACAAATGTACCGGAACGAAGTCGACCATTTCTCGCGTGACGTAAACAGAAAAAAAAGTATGTTATTTCAGGCGACTCGAATGCAGTAAATGACGTCTATAAAGCATTAAAAAGACATTGACACCCGATGCTTCTAAAATGTACCCAAGCCGCCATGCAAGCGACTAGATTCCGGGGCTTTCTTGAACAGTATTAGAGCACGTGAACAGATATCGCAGCACAGCTGAAATTAGATGAACCTCGAGATGTATGCAGTATACGTTTTAAATGTTGGTGGTGTTCATTATTTCTTGTCCTTCTTGCTTATCTGAAGCACGCCTTGGCGCGCACATTTGCAGATGCAGCGCCTGAAGTGCTTTATAATGAATGAAAGAAAAGAACATGCCGTAAAGAGAAAGAGTAATGGGGCAGTATAGTAAGTCTTGCGAGACAGCAAACACAAATCTCGGAGGAAAAAAAAATGGGAGAGAAAGGGGATTAGTAAAGCAAAATTGGACAAGAATTTTTGAAATAGGAAAGAAGAAGAGCGTAAATACGGTATGTGAAACTAAATTGTTAAAGCATAATACCTTGAGCACGAGAAGAAGAACAACGACAACATCTTCATCTTGGGAGACATATGGGTCGCATGAGTCACTTGTATGGTGACCGGCCTTTTGTAAACGGAATCTTCATAACTCCCGCTATGTCCTTTGTGCCACTTTCTTAGATTTTTAGCCGCATTTTCATTTGGGGTATTTGCTTCAGTAAGTCTGACTGCCCAGTATGCGTTAATCTCGTTTCTTTGACGACTTGTCCTCGCACCTTTTTTCTATTTTTGTAGTGCAAACATGGAAAGGTAGGCTACATCACAGCCGGCTGTTCCAAAATCCCAAATTCGATTCTCAAGCAGCCGTAGGAAAGGGAATGAAAGAAGACAAAAATACTTTATTGTGCACTAAATGAGGGTTTGTTCTTCCACGTACATTTTGTACACTTTATTAACACTCTATTTATCATTGGCGTGGAATTGATGATGACATGTTTTAAATGTTACGCGTATTATGAGGAGCGGCGCATACCCAGTGGTTCATGTTCGGCGTCGAAGTGGTTCACTTACGAGTGTCACACCCAGTAGCGCCCAACCAGTGACCAAAGTTGGTTTTCGGTTCGATAGCTAGATAGTCGAAAAGGAAGCTCGCCTGGTAATGCCAAGGATGCTATGCGCATCAAAGGCCCCAGCGCTTGGGTACAAACGCAAATAAAACATAAGTAAAGCTGATACTTGGTGTATCCTCTTTTGTGGGTACGCGGCATAGTTGAGGATCATCATCATCATCATCGTCACCATCATCATCATAATACTAAGCGGCACAGTTCAGGATCATCATCATCATCATCCTGAGCATCGTCGCGTTCGGGTGGTCACGCTTCAGCATGGGGTACGTAGACCCCCTGTTTTCGCTTTTGCTTTGGTCCCCTTGTTCAGCTTTCTGCCTTCCTTTAAGTTCTGCATGGCCATGCTTATACCCATTAGAAAGCCTATTTCCTCTACTTAAAAAAAATTTTTGAAAGCGAAGCTGGCAAGGGGACTTACGCAATCGCTTTCAAGTGGCGACAACGTTTGGGGCCGCGCTTGGTGTCAAATGTCAGTCAATGAGCAGCCAGATACGAAAGACGCGTTGGAGTCCCGAAATTTTGATCTGAAACAAAGTTATAGATTATAGACTAAATCATAGATTAGCGCATAGGGTGTACCTCACTCGAATAGACAATTTTGATTCTCGCGAGCTTTTATTTTCGTGAAACAGACCATCGGTAATTTTTGCATCTTACGTCGTGTTTCACTGGCTCCACGCTTGACGTCACCCATGAAATTGTGCGGCTGAGGTGACGAGAGGTCACGGCGTTGTCCAGCAACGCAACCTGCTCGGGGGATGCGAAGGGCACGCACGATCAGGGATTCGGTGGTGAATCATCACTAAACGCTTTTGGTCGGCAAAATACACAGAACTCACTCAGGCTCACTCAGACAACACATTTATTGCCTATAGGTCCCCACTCGGACTCAGACCCACCACAATTTTACGCACTCGGGTTCAAACTCACCAAAATTCTACTCGAGCGGGCGCTCTCTGACTCAGACTCGCAAGAATTCTACTCAGTCGGGCTCGTTCGGACTCAAACCAACGCATAGGTATGAACTTGGGTGAGTATTAGTGAGCCGACTCATGAGTGAGTTTGGCGACCTATGATAACAACAACCGGCAAACAGACCCCTTGCACTTATCTCCAAACTGGTGCTAATTTCAAGATTATTTCCTACTGGACGCGCCTCGATGACTCGTTAGCTTCAATTCCTAAGTTGCATTGTGTGCCCTAAAGCACCGAGTGCAGAAAAGTTGATTGGCGTAGTTTCCGTAGTTATTCAACACGCGCTTCAATTTCTTCTGCTAGTGAAGCTGCCCTCTTCTGGCAATCCAGCTCAAGGACTACGATGGGGCTTTTAAAAATTGTAGTTCGCATGCACACAGACGCTGCCACTGGCACGGCGACACGCAGGGTTCTGAGGCTATGTTTGCAACGATGCCATGATGAACGGAATATAAGAGCGAAGAACAGCATCTTCCCGAGTCGAGCACATGTCAGGGCGACGCAACACAAGGATCCTACTGTTGTTTTAATTTTTCCTTAAATGTATTTTTTTTCATCTTTTGGAAGCTAACCTGCGTATTCATGGGACTCAACCGCCGCTGGTATGCCTACTCTACCTCTTCTGGCGCAGTGCCGCCTGGAACCAGCCCGTTCAGCCAAAACCACCACCACCACCTGAACCAGTGCCGAGGTGAGCCCTGAAGAGCGCCAGTCGCGTAAAAAAGCGGAATCGAACCCCCTTTCGCTGGGATTTCAGCCACGCCGCATCTCGCAGCGTAAAATTACATATATGCGGAATACGTCCGCAGACAAGCTGGCAGGGCTGCATGCAGTGAAAGATACTTTGCAAATGTATCATGATACGGGTACAAGATACTGATGCCTCAAGTATTTAAAGTGCGGATACAAGTGGATTGGTTGTATCCGATGCATTAACTGCCATTTGTATCCCAATCTACTAGCATGTAGCGTTAGTTAATTTCTCTTCACAGCTTCACTGTCGAGGCAGCTGCAAGTTTGCACGTTCTTACTTGCCAATTTCTGATCTCCAGCGAGCCGACATACTTCTTTTCGAATTTCCTTTACCGACACGTACAAAGTCCCCCCCCCCCCCCCCCCACCCCCATGTTCCAACAAAATAATACATCGAAATTCTGTAATAGCTTATGGGGTTCTCCGCATGTGTAGCAGCTGATCAGAGTAAGATACGTTGCGTATTCGCCTATATTTATTTCATGCCGCCTTCCTCATGCTTGGTGGTCCATTCGTAACGCGGGTCAGTGCCTTGCATTGCTGCGTGTTCGTTTCGCACAGTGTCGTGATTGCCCAGCATAAGGCTTCCATGCATCATCTGCGTATTATGTGTAGCTAATAGATTGCACCTGCTCTATGGGCATGAAAACAAGCTTACAGACACTGCATCGGGCTATGTAGTTTTTGTTTCCAGGCTTCAGTGAACGGCAATAAATGCAGCCTAGGGTTGTAAAGGTATAAAGACTTGTACACACCAGAAAGTCGAAGGTTCGAGCTTGGCAACATATGTCGCAGCCTGAGTGCCAAAGGGGATGCCATCATCATCATCATCATCATCATCATCATCATCATCATCATTGCGACAACGGCATGATGGGTTTGTACCAATGTTCCAAGTACGCGTAATTTTAAGCCAAAGTTAACGTTCAAGGTGGAGCAGTACACGCCGTTGATCATATGCTTGGCAAATGAGCATCCTAATTTTCCTTCGTGCCCTTCAGATGAGGAAACGGTAGATTACGTAAACGCAGACTGTCATGAGCAGAGCTCAGTTCTTTTATAGTAGAGGCTTGACAAAAAAAATATGCTCGCAAACGTTTGCGGGAGATCTTGGCGATCACCCTCAGTTGACAACAGACTCACCATTTTCGTTCGCACTAGATGACGCTGGAAAAAAGAAGAGATATAAAGAAAGCTTTCGCAACTTTCGTAAAACCAACTCACAGTCTTGAAAATGTGAAGATGCGTCGTGAAGCTAACCATATAAATATTAATTTAGCGCACGCGTTGACAGCGGCAGAGAAAAGGGTGTTAAACCTAAAATTCGAGACAGAAAAAGCATAGTGGACAGAGGACGATGGAGAGGATCGAAAGCATCTGTGCAACTATATGATGCACCGAGGAATGAAATCAAGACAAAGTTTTATATTTGAAGGCGCTGGGCGCCACTGTCCGAACCGATATAAGCGTATACAGGCTGTTTCACATAACTTGAACCGAACATCAAAAATATGCAAATGCTACTAGGTGGACAGAACCAAGGTAACGTTTGCCGTCGCTTGGAGATACTCAGATTATTCTTTTTTGCATTTCGCCTATATAGATAATTAGTCTTATATTCAACATCTCGATCATTATAATTAGAGGAAAAACGTCAACAAGAAAATTGTATAGCAACACGAAAAACTCCCGATGCAGCTTTCTGTTGCTCAATACGTGCTAAATAAAAGTTTTTCGAGCGTGAGACAAGCCCGCGAATGCACGCAATATTACCGCGAGACTAGCCGCTCGAAGCTTCTTTGGAAGCTTCGCTTACCAGGTATATTTACTTTGCCGGACGCGTGGAAGTAGGTGGCCGAAATTGTTCCCGAAACTGCGCCAATGTGGCGAGCTCGGCACAGCGCCAGGAGCACTGGGAGCCGACCTCTCCGGTGCCGAGTCAGGCGATACCTCGCTAAAAGTGATCGCGTCCACGACAGCTTCTACTGGGCGAGACAGCTGTCGACAACGCAGACGACGACGCACCAAATCGCGGGTAGTTTAGACACAGAAAGCTTCGCTTTAGCAGCGATGGCTTCGCGGAGAGTTGGCTTGCGAAGGCTGGTCGCGTGACACGAGGCCCTCGTAGTTCCTTCGCTTCCTCCACGGTGGTACCATAGAGAGAGACATTCAACAAGAGCGGACATCCCCATAGAGCCAAGCGGCTATCCCCATAGAGCCCAGCGGCCATCGCCATAGAGACAGCGGCCGACCTGACTGTAGCGCTCCAAGCCGCTGGCATCAAAACCTGAACCGCACTTCCGGTTTCGGTTTAGGGCGCGGCTCCGCTGGCTGCGCTGATCAGCGCAACATTTGTTTTTTCTTCTGCTGCTAAACCGTGCGGAATCTCAGTGAGGAATCTTATTTTATTTAAAGTGAATTTGACTGCGAGCGATCTTTGCAAGCCTCCATCGAATATGTACGCTGTGCGACGGGTGCTATTTCGTAAAGTACACGCACGATGCCTTGTGAAATGAGGAACTGTTTATTTTGTTCAATATAAAAGCTTGTGCCGGGCGTTTGTTGAGTTCATCCAAAGTCGTGGCACCAGGTACGCGGCAGTCGTTCCCGTACGAAGTCCCATCGGACGGCATAAGATGAAAGAAAAAGTAAATTACAAGCATGCGTCATTTCGGTATTTAGACCTTATAGGAAAGCTGCGTGTAATGTCTCAACAGAGACCTTTGAGGAAATTAATAAAAAAAAAGAGGCGAAACGTGCGAAAGTGGTGAATGGGCGATATAAAAAAAAAAGAAAGCAATTCGCTTAGACAAACATAGGGTAGAAAACACCCGACCCATCCCAAATAATACCATACATGAAATATGGCGAAAACATCCCATTCCTAAGCATTCCTCTATTCCCAGGCATTATTTCATACTCTTTAAAAGTACAAAAAACACAGACGACTGCCTGTTTTCGACAAAACTTGGCCTCAGCCGACGTAATGGTACGCCACGTATACACACGTGGCCACAACAAAGGCTCCCAGCCAGACGCTCACAGAATGCCTTCTACTCGCGTTCATGACAAATGCATGGGCGCAGAGCCTGTTTTCAGTCGTTAAGAAGACGGAATTTTCGAGTATAAGGGCCAAAATGCGAAAACACCCGCGTGCTTAGATTTAGTTGCAGGTTAAAGAACCCCAGGTGGTCAGTGGCGTAGCTAGGTCGTCTAGCACCCGGGGCCCATAGGTCTTCTGTCACACCTCCCCCCCCCCCCCCCCCCCTGGTGTAGCCGGCGGAAAGCGGGTGTGTTCAGACGTATATGACCCCCCCCCCCCCCCTCCTGTTGCAACGCCACTGCAGGTGGTCCAAATTGCCGGAGTTCCACACTACGGCGTGCCTCATCATCAGATCGCGATTTTGGCACGTAAAATCTCATTTTTTTTTTAATAAGTTGCCGGTTTTTCATCTTCTTGGCGTTATCTTTCGCACGTTCTGCCCGCGCAAGCAACACACTCCTGTCTTATCACTCTCGGCAATCGCTCGTCGCGCTTTTGACAATCGTGAGTACCGAAAGAAGGTATATGTTCTCCGGGGGGGGGGGGGGGGGGGGGGGGGGCATAAAAATCGTCTCAAACTTGTTTCAGTAAGCTTCAGTGCACGCGGAACTGCGTCACCACACCACGTGGTGACGCAGCTGGGCCGTATGGCCCAGCTGCTTTTCGCTTACTGCTTCACAACGCCGGATGTGGGCACCGTGCTTCAACAGTACCCCAAAAAAGTAATGAAATTATTTACAATAATGCGTGGGGTCGCAGAAAGCGTTACAAACAAGTCCCAGCGATATTCAGTACACGTCGAACTAACTGGCGACAACGGCCGAGCTCTTTTTTTTCGGCAACTGCGTCACAACGTTCGGTGTCGTGCCGCATGTAAGTCTAAATTGCTTGAAATGCAGCGCCGACTGTCGAACAAGATTCCTCACCTTGCCGTAGTCAAACAGCGCAGCGGTGTCGTGTCGAAGCGCATAAGGAACGGAAGAACACGCCAGCGGGAGACCAACGAACCAGGCCAGATCCAAAAGAGACAGACTGGTCGCCGAACATGCGCACGGTCACATGCGCAGTCGGCCTCGCACGCTTCGGTGGCCTGTCCTGCCACTGGTCTGGCGCATGGCACATGAACGGGCATGCATCTGGCGCGTCATTGGCCTGTTGCTAGGTGACGCAAGAAAATAAAGTCGCAACGCATAAGTTCATTTATAGGCAAACCTTTTGTGATCATAGCGGGAAAGAATAGAAAGAAATAAAACGCACTCCGGTTACCCTTATGTCACATTCGTTTTGTTTTTCCGATGCTCGCGTTAGCTAACAGATGTCATTATTACTAGCGTGACGTATTTCCTGTCGACAGTTTTCGCCGAGTGTCCGCTTCCTGTTGAATTTCTTTCTCGACGGTAGTACTGTTTTCCCTCGTGGGCGTCGTCCGTTCAATTCGTCCCTTCTTCGGAGCTCTTCGCAGTCGGGAGGGCTGTGCAGCTGTTTTATCCACGGGACAGTCGTCAGTGAAGTCGGACATCGTCTCGATTCGCTATTCAGTGTCTTTTTAAGGAGTGAGCATGGCTGAGGCGAACGCCCGGCGCTTCGAACGAAAACGGAAGTGGCGAGCGCAAAGGTGAAATCATTATTGACTACCAACTAGCCGCAGTCATTTAGGGAAGTCGCCTTGAAACTACAAATCGGAATCTCATATCTGTCTCTCTTGCGTCCAGTCCGAAGCCAAAGGGGGTGACCGAGGAGACGCTGTACAAATGCGTCAACGATGTGCTCGACGCGGCGACCAAGAAGCGCCGCAAATTCCTGGAGACGGTGGACCTGCTGGTCGCGCTGAAGGACTACAACTTCCAGAAGTACAAGCGTGTCAGTGGCGTCGTCAAGTAAGCAAATCTATACGCGTGTTGGAAGCTGTACCCGCGCCGTTTCAAGCGCGCCTCGAGTCGCAGATTGATCGTGTAAGCTGCCATCGCAGGAACAGGTTGACGAGCATCGTAGTCAAAGCGAAACACTAATACTAGCGCCGAATTACTGAGACAAGAGATGTCGAAACTGCGCGGTCCCGTAAAGAACCGTCTAACCTGCAGCACATTATCCGGGAGTGTTCAGGACATAGCGATTTTCACGAACGGGCAATAGGAGACATTCCTATGGAAAAAAGACTGCCGAAGGCCACCGGATGCCACATTGAGCGCACAGACAGTGCTGTGTATGTGTGTTCGATGTGTCTTATGTGTCCTCGTGGTTCTGTTTTCATTATAACTCGGTTCTCAGGCATTGTACCGCCGACATGCCCCAAATCCCAACCATCGTCGGCATACCATCCGCTCGTGGATTCACCTTACATGACGATAGTTGTAGCATAACTGTAGGCCAGGATTTTGGAGCTCGCAATAGGAAGCGCAGCTACAGAAGTTTATTAGGCTCTGACAGCAGCGCCAAAAGGCTAAACAGGACTTGCGTGACTATCAGTTCTCTGTCCTAACACGACTATTTCGAGAAATCAATCAATCAATCAATCAATCAATCAATCAATCAATCAATCAATCAATCAATCAATCAATCAATCAAGCTCGACTACTCAGATCATCGTAAAAGATGCCAATGCGTGTCGATGTCTGATAGCACCACTATATTGGGTAGAAAGAAGCCTGCACAGTGCAGATTGATAATGCGATTCCTTTTGCATAAAAGAAGACGACGGCTGCATTACCATACTTCTTATCGAGATAAGTGAAAATTTTAGGCACCGGAACAGGTGCATGCGCGGTGCGCGCGCCTGATGGAAGATTAGGATGATATGTCGTGAATTGTCGAGTTTTGAGGCGAGTTCGCCTTTAGCGCATGTGATCAGTGGTGCATTAAAGCCAGTCAAGTCATTTCATGTCCAGCGCCAGTTCTGTGCATTTAGTGTTTATCTTCGTGTTGTTTAGCGCAATAAGCAAGTCTCGTAAAGACTGAAATTGGACTTGTAGCATGCGATTGTTTACTCCGTGGGCTCATATCGAAAAAACAAATGCGTCGTTTGGGATTGCATTGTTGATGTCGCGAGAGGAGCTTCCTATTGCATTGAGCGCACGTGTGGTCACTGAAGAGCGAGTGCTACTCTAATGGCAAAGGATGATATAACCTTTCTTGAAAATAAAAAAAGACACCTTGAATTT
Organism: Dermacentor andersoni; assembly: GCF_023375885.2. NCBI lineage: Eukaryota > Metazoa > Arthropoda > Arachnida > Ixodida > Ixodidae > Dermacentor > Dermacentor andersoni. The sequence goes on from NC_092823.1 coordinate 110,478,278, forward strand.
TCACTAGTATAGTTACCGCACCTTTGGGTGACCGACATAACCTGACGAGCACAGCCAAATGGTTGACCTGTGTTCCCTACACATTCTTTAGCATGGAAGGAGTTGCAATTAATGGGTTAAGAATGTGCTATAGAATTAACTGAAAGTCATCCGTTCCATTGTATCTTACTCCCGCCATTGGCGACCAGTCACTGCAAATGCGCACGTGTGGAAGCAAGTCCTCCGAGTTCATAGGCATCTTTTGTTTCCCAATCTCGGAGGCTATGATGCAACCTAAGCCGGTTCACCTGACTTTGTCGTTGTCTTTCTTGACAGGCTGCCGCACGTTCTAAAGCCGAACATCCGGGCCTGCCTGATCGGCTACGAGGCGGAACGTGAAGAAGCCAAAGCCAACAACTTGTACTTCATGGATTGTGACAAAGCCAAGAAGCTGAATGGGCGGCGCAAGGCGATCGAGAGACTCGGTACGTGTTCGTTGCAACCAAAAGTTTTGTAGGGCAGCGTTTGTGAAAGCGTGCCGCACGGAGTCGACACCAGGGGTCCTCGGGGAAGTTCTAACGGTTAGGACTGGGAGCCTCATGAAGGCCTGTTAATTATCAGCACCTTCTACCTTAATACTTTGATTTCAAGGCGCTTTGCTGCGTGCACACACAGTGTTCCCTCTATCCCGCTTTCATTTTTCTGTTCCCCCTTTCCCTTCCCACAGTGTAGGGTAGCAAACCGGACGCTCGTCTGGTTGACCTCCCTGACTTTCCTCTCTTTGCTATCTCTCTCTCTCTCTGTACCTGAATACCGAGCGAAGTAGCTAAGGACGTATTTAGTAGCAACCTACGAGCGCCAACCTTTATATTGATATATGTCAAATCAAGCAACCAGAAACAAGAGGAACTAGACCTTGACAGAGCATGACGCCCACTACCTAGTGTAACGTACCATTCGTATTGATTCTGAATGGCGAGGAACATTTGAAGCTCTCAATACGCCGCATCGCGCGGATTGTAATATGCGATTTCGGTAATTTCAGTGTCGTCAGCAGTACCGCTTGTCCTTTGTGCGGAATTAGTTTACCCAAAACAGTGAGAAACGTCGTCGTGAAAGCCGGTAATCGATGTATGAGCCGGTCAGAGGGTCACCAAGCGCCTACAACTGGAACGAGCGGGTACAGCGCGTAAAAGAAAACCACCGCGGGGGAAACAAAACTGATGCCGACGACGGCGTTTTGTTGTTTCGAACTACCACCAACTTGACCAAAGCACTGCATTTGTACTGCGGCGCAAGTTTTGAAATCACCAAGTGTGGCAGCGGACGCGCGATTCGGCTGTCGTAGCAGCGCTCCACTGTAAGAAGTTCGTTGCCGCAAAGCCATACACGCTGAGAGGAACAGCTTTTTCTCACTTGCCATACGTTTACGCTAACCCGACAACGTATGGTCGAGTCGTCCCGCCGGTCTCTCGAGGAGGCCGGGTCGAGCGACTGTCGAGGCGAGTTTGGTCAACGCGCCAGCAAGGGATGGGTTGACTCAACAAACCGGAGCAAGGTGCATCAAAACGCGATCGGGTCAGTACGAATTCTTGCCGGATCCGTCTACGCCACGTCCATTTGAACGAAGTTGCTGCCTCGACCTTGGAAACACCTCGCGTTCCATGGAACCCACGTGATTGGGACCACGGACGCATCTTATTACATGCCGAAGTGAAGCTCTTGACAAAATCTCCAAGCACTTGCAAGATGCGAGCGTGAGGAACGAGTAACGCCAACTGGATCCCACATACTCTAGTGAGACGTCTTCATGGCCTATAGTGATGTTAGACCCACTTGCAGCAGAAGGTAGAGCGAAGACAAGAGCACATCGGAGGGTACGATTGTCTTTTCCGCGCTACCCCCTGACATGAGTGGATCGCAAATATTTGGACGCCTCCATTGAATGACTGTTCAATGGAGGCTGGTGGAAACTGATGCAATTAACTGATGCAACTGATGCAGTTTAACGCTTCAAAGCCCTCATAAACAAGCGATATGGAGCAATGATTGGAAGCAATGGTTGAAATCTCGGCTTTTTGATATCTGTTCACAGTTGTCACGGGGAGTAATGCTGAACTAAACTTGCAATAATACAACGTAGTGTTTGCTTCTAATTACTTAACTACCCCGTAAAAAGAAAAAAATGAGGGACACGATTTCTAAATGTAATTTGTATCCCTGCGCTACGTTAAAGGACAGTTTTCAAGCACTCAGTGGATATATACGCTTACTTTATGGCCAGTGCATATTGTGTGCATGCGTACTTCAATTTCTATGGATGCATTTGTGATCACCAGTGTTTCTTGATATTGTCATACTTGCTGCTTTCTCATCTTGCAGTGTATTACTATAATGTAATAACTGCAGTGAATCTTTTGTAACCTCAAACTTAATAGAAGTCGGTCTGTCGGTCGGTATATGCAAGTGGTTCGAACGCTGGTGCAGCGGCAAGGTACGACGCCTTCCTGGTACCAGAGGCGCTGGTCACAGACCTAAAGCGAATCTTGGGACCCATTTTCGCAAAGGTGAGGAAGTGCTTCACGCCGTTGCCGCCAGGTGTGCCAGTACTTGACATAGTCGAAGAGCTCAAGAGCATCACCAGGATGTGGATGAGGAAGGTGGGTTAAATTCACGCGCCCTTACAGTAGAGAAAGACGAGAAGAAAATCCAATAAGGAGAGTAAGGAAAAGAAAGAAAGGATAAACAAAACGTACATGGCTAATTAAAAAAAAAAGTTATGGGGCTTTACGTGCCAAAATCACGATCTGGTTATGAGGCACGCCATAGCGGGGTCTCCGGAAATTCGGACCACCTGGGGTTCTTTAACATGCACCTAAATCGAAGTACATGGTTGCTTTCGCATTTCGCCTCCATCGAAATGCGGCCGCTGTGGCCGGGATGTGGTCCCGCGACCTCGTGCTTAGCCACCCAACACCATAGCCACCAATCAACCGCGGCGGGTCACATGTCTAAGTACTCGATCGTTTGACGAGCTTCCGCGTATGATGACACCAGACGGCACTTTATCCTTTAAGTAATTGCGGCATGTCGTCGCCGGCCTGTCTGCTAGCTTTGCCGTTTCGAAACAGGTATCAACTGAGAGCACATTCGTAGGCGGAGGTACCACATTGCTTAGATTACTACTACTATGGCATACAGGTAACATACAATGCATTTCTAAGTGATATTTTGCGTTGAAGTATTAAAAAAGTTAACTATACTCACGGCTATTGTAGGAGCAATTGGCAAGAAAAAATCTGCACTGACAACAGTACCGAATCATACACTTGAGCTATATTATAGAACCACAGTGAACCCGAATAATAGATCTAAATAGATCGTAGTAGGAGTTACAGACAACCTGCAACCGCTCAGCCTCCCAATTTCTTAAAATAAATTCGACTTTGGAATGGCATCTGACGGATCAAACTTATAACCTTGCATTCCGGCGTTCCACAGCACGTGGAAAATAGGCGAGTTCTGTCTACGATGTCACGACTTCGTTTTTTTTTTCATGTCACGTGCAGGAGATGACGTTCACCATCTCCGTGGGACACGTGAAAATGAGCGCCCAGGAGCTGGCCGAAAACGTCGAGGCGACCAAGACCGCACTCCTGGCTCGGATCGGCAATCGATGGGAGACCATCAATGCTCTGAACATCAAGTCGACCATGGGACCCGCGTTCAAATTGTGCTGACTACTCCATGCGTACCAGTCACAGGGCCGCCGAAACCTGAAGCCTTGCTGCTGGCAGTCATGCATAAAGAGCACTAGACCACCCACACGTTTCGTTGTTTTTTGCTGTTTCGATTGCATGCAGCTGCGCTGAAAGGGCACTATAGGGAGACGCACGGTAAAATAATGCGCAAAATGAAGCTGTGACCTCGAACGTCACGAAGCTGCTGTGCAGATTATGAGGCACGCCGACGTTTACCCTGCGCGTTTATCCCACACAAGCCGTCTTTTTTTTTTTTTTTTGCTTTCCGTCACTATTCGAATGCGCGCGACCACCGAGGCTTCGGATTAAAGTCGAGCTGAGCAGCAATACAGCACGCCACAGCAGCCAAAGTGTAATACTAATCTTGCAGAAACCTCACTAGCTTTGCTTTATGAGGAGAGTTGATGTGGTTTCAGAAAATAAAAACATATTGCAAGAGTCTCCACAATTCTACGCGAACTCCAACTTCCCGCTACGTACGACAGTGTCACAAAGGTATTTCATGGGTGGCAGTTCCTTGGAAGCTGCGTAACATAGGTTAGCTTGACAGGAAGCCGCAGAGACTACACTGAGAGAGAAAGTGAGTGCGGAGAGGAAGAGGTGGTGCTATGTACGAGAGAACTAAACAGGAAACTAAACAGAGACGAAAGCAGCATCAGTCTGTTTCAGCTTTGCGTTGACGTCGCTAGCGTGTAAGCTACGCGCGAGAGCGCTTGTTTTGCTTTCTTTTGCAGCGAAGCTGTATATGGCTAGCCGATTCCTCATTCCGTTCATCCACCTGTCTTTCGGTCGCCGGTACGCCGAAAGCTTTTTTGGCGTAACCTCATGCGCATGCGTGAAAAAAAAAAGGCGCGCGATTAGTCAACATCACCTGATAGCACAATGCCTGTTTACTCCGATCCAGGGCGTGACGCTACCTGGCTCGAGATTTCCATTGACAAGGCTGGCTTGATGAAAGCGGTGACGTCAAAATCACTGTTGCCTACTCGGGAGAATCCTTAGATTGAATGGCAGTCGGACCAGGTAACATGACGTCATGGATCGGAGTGAAAAGGCCTGGTGTTATACGTATGGTGCTGGATTAGCTTCGCCAGTAGTGACGTCGTTGCTCTCCGTCGCAACCGAGCCCGCTCGCAGCAGTTTCTCTCCGGCTCCGAAATGGGTAGGCCACGCGTCACACGTACTACCGAGGAGCAGGCAGCTTTCGATCAGCAACGCGGCGAATAGAACCGGGAAGGAGCTCGTCTACGACGCGCCGATGGTGCAGCCCGGGCACAAGAACAAGTTCTTGGAACCGAGCGCATGCAGCAACCTCGTACCGAGAACCCGGTAGCCTACCAAGCCGTCGTTTAATGAACCGTCGGGATTAACCCGGTGATAAAAACCGGGGCCGCACGTTTCCGCTTCGCTGGTTAACTATCTGCACGGAGTGCTCGGGCGATGATTTTTTTGTCCTTTATCGGGATTTTCTTATTTTGTCTCACTACACGGTTTCAGAAACCCATGGTTCGACGACATCTCGTCTGTTCGGGAGGAGGCATGTTGAACGAATTATAGTAAGGCGGTACAAAATAAGACGGAAATTTGTAAAACTTATGCTCAACTTGCATATCAAGCACTTTGGTTCGAGTATTTGCTGTTGCCTCCGAGCATGTAGGGCTCGCAGAACACGCTTCCTTCACATACTCGTGCAATGATTTTGTGCTTTTGCCTTCGCTTTCTTTAGTCTTCTTTGATTTCTACTTCTCTGGTTTAGCTAGACACTTTCTGGCAGCCTTTACCAAAATAGTGGTTTAGTAGGGAGATGAGGTGATAATTGTTCTCACCTCTGGATCTTTAGTACGCTCAGCGGGGTTTTCCCCAGCACCTCTGCCCCGTACGAAGCACTTTTGTCACTGTTCAATTAATGCGGGTCTGGTGATGGACGGCTTCATGTGCTCTTTGCGCGCCATTTTCTTCGAAAGAAGCAGTGGATGTTTTCTTCTAGTGTACACGTACCCTCATAGCTAGACAAGCAGACAAATGGTACAGAGCGGCCACACGCAATGAGCCAAATAAAAATGATGTTAGGGCTGACGAAAACGTCCTTGGCGCGTTTTACCCTCTCTTAACTATTACTAAACTAATTTCATCACGGTAAATATAAAGAGGAACCGAGCAAAATCTTCTTGAAAATGTGGCTAGTGAAATCATCATCATCACCATCACCACCACCATCATCATCATATTTATGTCCACTGCAGGTCGAAGGCCTCTCCCTGCGATCTCCAATTGCCCCAGCTAGTGAAAGGAAGAAATAAAAAAAAACTTTCTTTGGTTGAGAAAAGTACTGGGATTGCGCTGTACTCGCTCGAAAAAACAAAGTGACCTGATTTCTGGTTCCTTTTGTGGTGCCCTCTACAAACGTCCACTCGGTACGCATTTTTTCTCCTCTAACGGCCATCGCTCAATAGCGAGACAGTTTTCAAGCCAAGGGAAGCATATAAGTGGGTCACCCACTTGGAGCATCGGTGCTGCTCTCAAGCCATATAGAAAATGTTTACCGAGCCATTTATGATTACCTCTGCAAAACATGAAGATTACTTTGCTAATGATTGCATACGTTTTAGCAATTCTCTAAGATATACGCACCAAATAGTTCTTTATTCACAAATTCATCAAGTTGGAATAGCGAAAATAAAAAATTACGAAAATTAGCCGCACTTATAATTTTTAGCAGTCCTGAAAATGTATTTTAAAAATGTTTAGTTGTTGCTTTTACATTTTGTTTCTAATTTTAATCCACCCATTTCTTGGGCTATCCTCCGTAGTGGGTACGAGCGACATGGTCGCTGGGCGTAGGCAAGAACAAGTTCAATATACATCTTGAGATTCTCTTTACTCCCTGTTTTCTTTTTCTTAAATTATGCGAAACTTGCTATTACTTCTTTGCGGTTTTTCTGAAAGTCTGGAAGGCTGAATTAGACGTCATATTAAGTAAAATAAGCTTATCTTTCATTTTCGTTCATCATTATCTACTGAAACACTCCCCGAGTGTTGGTCGAGCTCCCGTGGGAGGTCTGTGCCACCTTATGAAATAAGTTATCACCATCGCCATCATAATAAATATTTCGCGTTCGGGTGGTCTTGCTCCAGCATGAGGTACGTAGACTCTGCGTTGTCAGTTTTTATTTGGCTGTGCCATTCCGCATTCTGCCTTTTCGCAAAGTCCCGTATGACATGCTGACGCCTGAGACAACCTTTCTTTTTTCTGGCTTTATCGAGGTGGCTTAGGACTATACGCTTAGGCTAAGCGTCGTCCCAAAGTAGCCTTTATGTGATGGCTGCACTCTTGTTTTCAGGGTTAGTGGGGGCCGACTACATTACGTGGCTCCAGATTACACCGTAGGGTCGTCCTTCACTGTGAGATGCTGAATCCTAAGCGACTAAGAAGATTAAGACGCAGTGTCGGTGTTGTACGCACACATTAGGGCTAGGCGTGATGTTGTAAGGCCGTGTTATCCAAGGGGAATTGTTCATGCCCTCCGGCGGCAATTGAAATTTAGTATTCAACCCCGTTCGCTTATCAATGCATTTATTTTAAATTTTTACAGAATGCTATTTTGCGCTCTCGGATTTAAGTGCAAACCTGTCCGTGCTCCTATTGGCTGTGCAAAGTTGCCGACTAGGAGAGCGCATCTGGGCCTAACCTGCGTAGCGTGTTCTTTTTTAATCTGTAGCACTTTTAAATATGGCCAGCGGCAGGTAGCAGAGTTCTGCTCCTTTAGCCTAATTACTCGCAGAGGCGGAGATTATTGGCACGTTATATCGAAATTCGTTATCGAAGAAGTACAATACTTTCATAATCGACGAGTTATCTAATTACTTAATGGTACGTAACGTAGTTTACAAATTAGAGCCGGATGAGTTAGCAAGCCACATTTACTTGGGACGGTTTCTGAGCACGACGCCAGTTTCCAGATATGCGTTTCCAAAGGTCGGACCCCGGCCAAATCACACGTACACGCACGCACACACTCGTAATACTGCTAATGCTAACACATTGGTAAAATGGCTTTTTGAGCAGTGTGGTCGGGGGGGGGGGGGGGGGGGCGCGCTATGGTTACATCTTTCAAAAACGCCCCATTAATATGAATAGAGGCCGACAAAAATGCGGACATCATGGGAAAGGTGAAATCGCTGGAAATCTTGGAGCAGATGTTGCTTTGTTGGGTAAAAATTAAAAGCCTATAACGTTGACATGTTAACCAACATTTCAGGCAAATAAATTGGCTGTGTAAGAAGTTCACCTGAAACCCGATGGCGCGAAATAAGGTGAGAATGTCGGCAGGCGATGAACACAGGCCCATTCGGTTCTGTGGCCGACGTCAGCGACCGGAAACTGCCCATAAGAGTGCTAACAAATTTCTCACGTGCTGACTCCCACCTTCCCCGAACTGCCAATATTTCTATCGATGTCTTTGACAGTGGCATAGCTCTTCTATACAAGTTAGTGTAAGATGTTGTGCGTGATGCCTTTGAGTACGTGGGTAGCCTTTTTTGGTTTTCGATATCCGCTAGTCTACAAATTTGTGGGTATAATATAAAGGCAGAACAGCAGCATGACAGTGAATACGGAGAACAAACAAATCTCACATGTCACAATAATCTGAAATGGTGGCCTTCCTTCACGCACATTATTTGCAGCCACCTGACAGTATTTTGACAACTAAGCGCAATTAATGTGTATATGCTACCTAAAGGTTTACCTGGCCCGGTGGCCAACAAAGATAACTGCTATTGTGATCATCTTCGGTCATAGTATGCTAACGGACAACGACACAGAGAGAGCTCGCACTGTCCTTGTGCTGTGCTTTATGCTCGAAGGTGCCAAACCAAATTGTTCATGCGTCCGTCTTGATGCTGAAGCGCATGTTTGCTCAATTTGCAGCTGCTGCGGTAGCCCATGAGTCTCTCATACTGCTGCACGACTTTGGAACGCTAAATTTTACCCACAAAATCAGAATACGTTCCGACTGAAGACAAGCTGCTGCGTAGCGCTTTGGACGATTATCTCAGAGCTTTGATTGCGTACCATTAAAAAAAAAACGTCAGTAGCGACATTTAGCGGTAAGTGCGAAAGAAATGCGTTAGCATTACATCGCATCTCTTTGTGGACCACCGGCAGTACTCTCTCTCTCTCTCTCTCACACACACACACACACACACACACACACACACACACACACACACACACACACACACACACACACACGCACACGCACACGCACACGCGCGCACACACACACACACACACACACACACACACGCACGCACGCACACCCTTCTCCCACGTGATCGGCTTCCCACACTTCCCAAACATGCATTTTTCCCCCTGTAACACTCCCTAAGGCTTTAAAAAAAATGTGGCTGCCTTTCGAGAAGCCTCTGAACAGCACGAATTCAATAATAGCTGTGTTTTCCGTGTCTCGAATAAACTCTGTAAGGCTGATATGCCATTTCCAGCCGACGAGCGGCTACTATCTATCAAAAACAACGATATCGCTAGCAGGACAAGTTATTTGGCGATGTTTGCAAGGATAGCTTTTAGTTATAATATTTTTTTCCTGGGCGTCATCCCTGCGTCACCACAGGAAGTCCGAAAACATTAAGGTCAATACGCCACGTAGCGGCGCTCACGTTAACTAGACTGATGTCCAAGAAAGCTGATTCCGTTCTTTGTGTTGTTTGCGCTCAAGAATATTCTATGCATCAAATTTAGCTTTACAGTGTTTGGCCCCTTCGCCATAGCTTCGCTTCACATAAGTATTGAACATGCGCGTCGGATCTGCCTTATTACTTTTTTCGTCACGGTTTCGCTTCGGAATGAAATGAATCGCAATGCACCGGTTAAGTTACGGTTTGACGCCCCAGCTGCTAACGCTTATTCATGTGCCTCAACTGCCCTTGCTTTTCCGTTGTACTCCACCGCTTCCCTCACGATGCAGTGTCTACGTGGCTGAGGCGAGTCAGGAAGAGCCAACATCCCGTGCGACATCGCCTCAACCGGAACGAGAGCCACCTACGCCGTCGTACTCGATGTGAGTCGTGGATAGAAGCACAAAGACGCAAAAGGGGCAGCGTTCCAAACTTTCTTGCGGGATCGGGACACGCTCCTCTCGTATGTTAAATGTGTTCGAAGGCTAAGACAAACTTTAGTGCAATAAAGAACGAAAATTGAAACAAATAAAACGCGAGAGAAAAAAAGAACATGTGAGAATAAATACAAGAAACAGCGCTGACGTAAACTGGCTTTACAGATTACACTCCGCAATCATTATACATTGATGGCATCACCTAATCCGCAACCGACGTAGTCGAGACACTTTCTTTATACAGGGATAATGTCAATCAAAGCAACGTTCACAATCCTGGAGTGACAGCGTTTCCTACTAGTATGCTTTGGCATAATCTGAAACCTTGGCAAAAATTAGCTGGGACACATTTGCATATTGGCCGCGAGGAGTTACGGAGTCGCCATCTATCGGAAGCGGCTCGCTGGCGTAGTATGAGGGATCACGTGGCGCGCTCCTCATAGGTTTTGCTGTCAGCGCTCACTGAAAACGCCACACGCGAGCTCTCCCGGACATTTCTGTAAGTACTTTCGAAACGAGAGAAGTTTTTTACTGTCTAAATAATAATCTTGGGCAAACTGAAAGCACACAATCGTTTACAGACGCTATCTCCTTACCGAATACGTACAGTGAACGCCACTGCGTGCGGTCGCCGCGATGGAGTCTCTCGAACCGGATTCTTGCGTGAAAGGTAGGTAAACGCTGAGAGCAAACTATGTGAAATATGTTCTTATAGTGTTTGTATTACTAAATGGAGCGTAACAGAATGAAGCCTCAATGCAGCGATCGCGCAGATTCGCAGCGACCGACTGCGCGTCTGCATGCTTGTCCGCGCACTGTTTCGATTTCTCCGCGCGCGCGTTTTCGCACCGTGCCATGAGCTTTAGGCTGCAGAATATGAGCATTTGACAGTATACAAGCAACCATTGTTGCGTGGGCGCTATCAGAGCTGTTCAAAAATAATTTCATTGTAGAGACTTCGGCGCCTACGGGGACTGTGATGTGCCGTCGCGACGATTCAATCTTTTTTTTTCTTCTAAATTCTTGGACCTTTCAATATTATTTCTCGAGTTGCGTCGCACTGTATGTTTATGGGTGTTCTCAGCGTGCAATTTCCCGCTGCTCCTTTTTTGCAATCCAGTGCATTAATTCATAACACAAACATGACCATATGCCATGCTTTGTTTAAATGTGCTTCTTACCGCTGCCTTTCCACTCCACTGAACTTGCCAGTATCTATAGCATCGACAAGTTCATAGACCAAACCATCATGACATTAGTCGGACAGCGGACTCGGGCGAGCGTCTAGTGCGCGTTTTCAGAACATCGCAGACGTGGCGCCGTAGCAGAAATCTTCCTCGCGTCTGTGCTTGCTGCATACCCGAGTTGTAGCCGATGACTGTTTGCCGGTTTTATGTTTCGCGAGCCAAGCTTCACGCAGCTTCTTGTCCTGCGGCTACGTGTGACTAAGGCTGACACCGGCCTCCGTTACGTGCGTCCGGCCCTGCGGCACCGAACAGTAGCCTACCATGTTGCGCGCTTTCAAAGGCAGCCACTACCTATTGTAGTGCTTTCAAGTGTTGTAAAGGAGACACTCGAAGCGGGAAAATTTCGCCACTAAATGAGGACCACAGCGTACCAGGGAATTTAAACTCGTTTTCAGCTCGCTTCGGCGCTCCCGAAGCAGCCGACGCGGCCGCTATGTCCACGTGATCCCTCCTAGCACGTCACGCCGACGGTGGCGCCAGCTTTTCCAGTGGTGGAGCTCGAGGCCAATACTATAAAATTTAGGACCAGGTTTTGCCACTAGCACGACTGTGTTAGTTACCTGTGCTCACGAAGAGCTGCTGGCGTTCAAAGCAAGGTCTGTGTCGTTCATATGGGTCTATAGAGTATTTCGAACCGCGACGCGGTAGTTTATAGTGTGTCCGAGAAACCTTCTGTGCTTATAGTTCGAGAGGCCACAGTACATATGGTCACCCGTACTGGATCACTGCTGTGGGTGTTTTCTACAAATTTCGTCATGTTGGCTGTATAATTTGCTGTTTACAAGTCACGCTTCTTGTTTTTTTGAAATTCGTGATGAAAACTGGAGGCTTTTCATAAGAACGTTTCGATGCTTCCATTAGGATGAAACGTCACGTGGTGCTGTAGGCTTTCTCGAGGGCAACTTTTTTTTTTCTGGTCCTCGACAACAATATTGTGATGTTAGAGGTTAAAAGAAATTGGACGGTCTCGAAGAGGAACCCCTACAATGCACTCGCAGTTTCGCGGATACATTTTGACATTATGAGACAGTCGCTCTGTGAACTTCTTTATACGCTAACTAAAGGAATAACCACTTGAGTACCGTCAGAGGAAGGACCGTTTTGTCAACGTCGTTTTGATGTCGCGTGACGTTGTGCTGAGCCGTCAGAGAGTCTCCGTCCAAGTTTTGTTGCGACGAGCCGCGCGGGTGATGCTAATTAGCGGTCATGTGCAAATGCAGCTTGGAAGCTTGCGCGTATCACCGCATTTTCTCCATATTTCGGGGCCATTAAATTACTTTGTTTATGATTCGCTCTCATATAGTTTGCAAAGCTCTTGGACGCTGTTGAAATTTGTGTGTCAAAGCGATCATCTCTTCTAGAAGTAGTGTTTATTTAAAATAATATTACTTGAACCTTACAAACTTTATGGCCCTTTTCGCGTTGTTGTTTGCGGCATTCGTAGCTAAATCAAGAATAATGACTTTTCACACGATTAAGAGCCATGACAACGGCAGCTTATTTAAAATTCGCAAACGAGATGTGCGCAGCACGACTCCGTGATGTTTCATCACGTAAAGCCCGATCACGTGGTGCGACCAAGCAGCGAAGTGAACCACAGATAACGGCGCTGGCGTTTGCTTCGTGCAGATGGCCGCCTGCGGCGAGCGAAGATCCATTGCGGCTAGCGAGGATGCATTGTGCCGCTTCCGCGGCCAAGCTGAGTCGGACCGAACCGGCTGAACCAACAGCGCGCACTCGTGTTGCATTAGATAGCATCGACGCGACCTAGAACACGCTCTCTCGCGCGCAGGTCACTCGTTCATGCTGTCTCAAGGTGTAAAACACAGGCACATTGGCCGCCCAATTACGAAGACTCATTCTAGCCCTCGGAGACACGCCGGTTATAGGGAGTGCGGGCAATAATAATAGCGCTTGTGCATCGACCAGCCACTTATGCGCCTGTCTTATCAAAAACCGAAACAGAGTGAAAGCTAGGAGCAGTCTGTAGCTGCTGCGGAGAGGAGGTCATGCAGAGGCCTTCTTTAGCTCTAGGTGGCCGTGCACGGGCCGACAGTCCGTCCGCGAATTCATCCGTTATCTGAATGCGCTATTTGTGGCATATTCGAGGGGTCGCCAAGGTCGATACAAATAAGTCGCGAAGCTTCGGGCACAAAGCGCTTCAGAACAAATTGTCACCGAGAGAGGAAGAAAATTATGCAGAGAAAGGCAGGGAAGTTAACCAGAGGTTGTTCCGGTTGGCTACCCTGCAATAGGCAAGGCTGGTTATGGGAGCAGTGATAAAAGTGCGACTGTGTGAGGAGGGAACAAACACTGGGAAAGAAAAATGCGTTTTTTTTATTAAAACGAGACAGAATTGAATTTATTCAAAGAAAATAAAATTCCCATTCAAGCTTAACTGCGCGGGACGATAAAAGAAAAGGCAGCTCTATTTTACTTTATAATTATCAATAAATATCATTTTTCCGTGGCCACCATAAGTGCACGTTCACGCCGCTGTCACTTGTAATCGGATGCATCTCTTGAAGTGTGCAGAAAGGCGCGCTGGTGAAGTTCACCAGTTACAATACGCCTCCCCCCTCAGACATTGTGTTGTTTTGCTCGTCGACGTTTGTCTGAATTTGATGGCGCGGGTAGTTTCATCGTTTCTTAACCTGTTCAGTCAAAAGCAGTGAGCTACGACCACCAGGTGCTTGGTTACTTGAGCTGTTTTCATGCGAGTGGGCTGGCTGACGGGCTTGGCGTCCTGAGATGGGACCAGCACTCTACCCCCAAAGCTTTTGTCGGCCTCCAAAGAAAGTATGCTCTGTGCAGGGGTACGATTTCGACACCCGTACGGCTGACCCTTTGCTGTATCGCTTTCCACGCTGAAAGCTCTAAGCTTTCATCAAGTCGAATGGTGGGGCATTTGAATATGCAGCTCATGGCAGGCCACCAAAACAAATTTCGCGCTTTTGAGAACAAAATTACGACACTTCTGTTTTTAACGGATGAGGCGCCACATTATTCTTTCTTCCGCTGGAAGCGTTCCCTCCTCACACAGATGGCGCTAAGCCCCATGAACGGCAACCAAAGGTCAGTGGGACGCCTCGCGTTGGGGGCTCACAGGAAGACTACAAATGAAGCTGTGCACGGTGATATGGGCTGGACAAGTTTTGAAGTGAAGGAAGCTCACAGTAAAATTGATTATGAGGAACGACTGAGGAATATGGAAGAAAGTAAATGGGCTGGGAGAGTGTTCAGGTATTTGTACATGAAAAACGCTGATTCACAATGGACGAAAACAACTAGGAAGCTTACCACCAAGTATGCAGCCTGTATGGTGAGCAACACAGCAACAAAGAACGTCAAGCGAAAAGTATGAGAGGCTGAGATAATCTCATGGGTGGCGGCAATGGAAAAGAAACCTACCATGAGTAATTACTTAAGAGGAAAAAAACGAAATCAGGAAAGAAACAATTTATGATAACTTAGAGGGAAGCTGATTACTTTTCGAAACGACATCAGGATGCCTTAGAACACAAACTTATAAAGCGAAATATAAGAAGGAAGAAGCCTGTGCTTGCCGTGGTAAAGTTAGAGAAACGATGGAACATGTTTGATTAGAATGTGAAGATATCTTAGGCATAACAGGCCTCTTTCAAGTCTTTGTGTTCAGCGAGAGCAGGGGGGAAAGTAAGCATATCCGCAATAGAGAATAGTAAGAGGCGATGGGAAGATTGGTGGAAAAAAAGTAGGGAAACGACAAACAACGGACGCGTACAGAAACAAAGTTCACAATAGGGGTTCAGAAACTTTGGTTATGAAAATTCATGGTGGGCTTTTCCCCCTTTCTTTTTTTCTTCTTTAACATATGTAGGACATTAGGCAATAAAATAACAAGAGCTTGGTGGCGCAACCCACCACCCCGTTCCAAAAGGGAAGCTCATAACATCCGTCTATCCCTCCGCCGATGACCTGCCATGTTTTGAACATTCGGGCTTCCATGGCGGCTTCGAAACCAGGTATATTTACCTGATCGCTGCCGAGTGCTCTGGCAGCGCTGTAATGTGCACGTAAAGCGTATACGCAGCATTCGTTCTAGCACAAGCGGATTGTACTGGTGATAAGGAAGCAGAAACATCACTTCCATACTTGGTTGTTCTCGTAATACAGCTCTAAAGCTGTCTTCACCACGCTCGCAGCAGGGCTAGATCATTCTGAAAGAACCACCCGAATATTCCGTTAGCGTACTTTCAACGAAGTCGCTTTGACGCGTCAAATCAAATTATTTGCGATCCCTTGTGTGCCCAGTTTTCTGCGAAGGGTCAGCAAGCAGGAGGTGTACCAATGCGTCAACGATGTGCTCAGCGCTGCGGCCAAGAGGCGCCGCAGATTTTTGGAGACGGTCGACCTACTGGTCTGGCTCAAGGACTACAACTTCCAGAGGTACAAGCGTCTTAACGGCATCATCAGGTAAGCAACTCTACGTTGGATGCCGTACCCACGCATTTTAAAACGTATCTCGAGTCTAACATCGATCACCTGGCCGACTGTCACATGAACCTTCGCGATGGGCACTCCAGGCCAAAGCATAACGCTAATGCGAGCACGCACATACCAAGACGAGACAACATATATTGCTAGCGCATGGGAACGGTAACAACAATCTAACCCACAGCATGTAAGCTGGTTGTTTTGAGGGCATAATGCTATTCACCAACGGCTTTTTGAAGAGAATCCTATGGCAAACGACCACACCTCATCCTCTCGTCAAAAGTGCGTTGAATGAATCCTGGGGTTTCACGTGCCAAAGCACCATTCTTGACTCCCAAGTGATGTTTAACGTTCCACCAATTCGCGGGGTCGAAAGCGAGTTGTGGAAAACAATGACGACAAGACAATGTGTTCAATGTGTCTTGAGGTGTCTTCGTAGCTTTAAAGCGAAGCTGTGAATGCGACACCAGAGCACCAGAAGCGATCGAAAACGTTGTATGCCAGATTTCGCAGTTTTCAGAACAAAAAAGCAAGATCACTCACGAAGCATATACTTTGAGAAAATGTGAAGAATGTTAGGTTCTACGGCAGGAAGATTTCGATTTTGGCAGATTTCGATTTTCATTTCAGGAAGTAGGCAGATTTTGGAGTCTTGTGTGTGTGTCATTTAGGGGCTAAGTGAAAATGTACTGAACCCTAGTTTTCGGCCCGTTTAGATGGATTATGTGAAACGCTCCAAAAGTTTCTCCGTTTCTCCCAAAGGACCAAAAACAGCAGAGATTTCATATTTTGGGAAAATAGGAGCCACTTTATGGGCGACATGTACCCAGACTTGTTCATATCTTAAATGATGTACTCAACTTACTCTATCTTAAGTACTTGTCAGAGTATTTTCGTATCTTAAAGGTACATTGAAAGAGAAGTATTTGCGTTGCAGCTTCAATACATTTCAGGGTATCTTGCACTAATTACTTCAAGTATTTAGAAGCAAAAGTCAATCCCTTTAGCGAGAGAGCACAAGGCCAATCCACCTGGCCGTTACAGGCAGGATACCTTTGTTCAAAACAAGCGGGCTGTAAGCTACGTACACACAAACTTCTTTCACCGAGCCGTCAGGCCCACGATGGGACGCACGCAAGAATTTTTTTTTATGAAAGGATAAAGTTTCATGAGAGGATAAAGTTATTAATCCCCACCACCGCTCCTTATTTTTTTTTAAGTGCCAGCCTAGGTTTTCCTTCCTCGTTGTCGCGTCCCGACACTTGTGCATGCCATATGGCCCGCTTGATAGCGCAGGTGCAAAAATGTGCGACTGCAGAGGTGCCTGCGTCGTGGTGGGCAGGAGACCTTGTACCGAGCGTGGTTTTCGAGCTCAGCAACAAGCAATGAAGGTTTTTTGCAGGGTAGCAGATTATGGTTAAAATTTCGGTGACAAAGCTAAACGGTATTGTGGCAGCGTTGCCGAGCATAGCTCACAGGCAGTCCTGAGCAGATTGCTGCAATTTCACCGCCAAATCTGGACCGCGTGGCGGGAATGTTTCTCGAGTGTCTGTAGCACGAGCATTCTCATTTCTAAAGGAAACTTTCATCAGTGACGTCGAAATAGCGGCCATAATGTGCCATCTCTGGCTGCGGCTATAGAATGTGAGAAGTCGAGTGAGCGTCGCAGTAAGACGGGGAGAAACAGTTACATTTAATTTTAATTTGTGCAATAATGTTGGTGAGGGTATAGGCCCAACCTGGTGGGTTGTGGGCTAATGAAGTTGAAGCGGGCTGGAGCTGTCGCGGGGTGGCCATGAAGCTGTCACGGCCAAATCTCATTTGTGCAGCTTCCACTTTTAGTCGCCGAACATAACTCTACAGGGCAGTACTCATCTTAGACGTGTCCATAAACGCCAGGTGACAAAGGTTCGAACCTTCTGACTACCAGTTTCGACCGGATGCAGTGCAAAATATGAAAGCGACAAACAAACAAGCTTTTCAATACGAGGCACGAGACACCTGTAGGTGACAACGACCTTTCAACTGCGGACGTGTAGTCTGCGTACCTGTGTGGAAATGAGTCAGAGGAAGTCAGAGTTGTATTGAAGTGTACCCTGCGCTTCATGAGCTCTTCCTGCGACACAATGCCGCCGTCCCGTCGATCACATCTGTTGAGAACCCTTTCAGAATAGGGAGTCGTATATTAAGAACAGAGGCAAGTTGTCCGACGAAAACTTCGAAAAGCAATACATCTTGCACGCCATTTAAGATTTTTGGCAGTACACCATTTTGTTGTGCTTCCTTTCTAACTTCATAATGAAGCGTATCATGGAAGCATCTTCAAAGTAACAAAATACCTTTTATGAACATGTAGTACTATACTCAAATGCTTTTCCAAACTATTTCGTAAGCTACAAAAGTACTTTTCTGCAGAATAGTAAGTTATTTATGCTCAATAAATTTTTGAAGTACTATCTTGCATAAGTCTGTGTGTAGCGTAAGCTTGAAGTCTTTAGGTTAGTTATGCGCTTTGAAAATAATTACTAAATACACGCCTTTGTCCAATTTTTATGCCGTATACGAGACACGTACTCGCTTTTACTTGGTTTTCTCGGTGAACTTTTCGAACTACAGTGCTTATATTTCGTTGAAGATGTGAAGCATGCTGCGATTGACAAGCAATAATTGTCTAATGCGTCTAGATTAATTACATTTGTAGAAAGTTACTTATTGGAGCATTTCAGACTGCCAAAATGCCGTTTCTCGCAACGTTTCCCACACTTCTAAAGTGACTGCGCAAGATACCAACTACAATTTAGGTAAAAATAAGGGAAATAGCGAATCTAACGTGCGACGAAATTTCTCTCTTGGCCCAAATGTGTTGGAAATACTAACTAAATACTCTTTTTTTACCTCCTTCATATGTCATCCGACATCCTTAGTTGGCTTCTCCGGTGTAGTCGGCGAACTAGATTATGCATTTCGCTTATATTTGCCGAAAATAAGGCGTAGCTTAATAGGTAATGTGCAAGAAAAGCTTAAAGTGTGTGGACTTAATTACGACCTTTGCAAAAAATTACGTATGCAAGTGCTCTGGAGCGTTATGACTGTTTCTTGTCCCATTTATTGTTTCCGCACACGTGGTTAATAAGCACATACGTGGGGAATGCAACGGGAAGCTCGTATCACGACGTCGAGAGCAGGAACACAAATTGACTGCTTTCTTTCTTCCGACGTCAACTTACACAAGTAATAGGCCACCATTCATCGCAAACGCAGTTTAAGACACCGCCACGTGCCAACCTAGCCAGACTGTGGTGTAATTTTTATATGCCGAAGTAGGACATTGCACGCGATAACGAAGTCGCTGGAAAAGTCGGTCAAACTTAAAAAAATGTGTTGCTTGTCAGTCTCCGCATGTTGCGAATGTGTCACAGTTTGTGCATTGCATCTGAAGTTAACTCAGTAATAGAACGCGTACGTGCAGGTCCAGAAAAGAGTGTGCAGCCAGAGCAAAGTTATTAAGATTGTCGTTATCGCATAAACAGTGTGACCGACATCATCTGACGAACACCCCTAAGAGTTGGCCTGTGTGTTACTGGCAGCACAAGCTTTAGCTCTGAAGCATTTGCTATTAGTACATTGAGACTGCGCTTCAGAAGTCATTTAGAAGTCACTCTACTCTTTTCATTGGGTCTTACTGCCGTGACTGGGGACCAGCTGAAGGAAAGCTGCACGTGTACTAGCATATCCGCTGAGTTCACACACGCGTTTTGCCTCCCAGTCTCGGAGGCTACGATGTAACCCAAGTCAGTTAACGACATTTTTTTCTTGTCTCCCTGGACAGGCTGCCGCACGTTGTAAAGCCCCACTTCCGGGGCTGCATGATCGGCTACAAAATAGATAGAAAAGAAGCCAGGGCCTGCAACCTGGATTTCATGAGTATTGAGGAAGTCATGCTGTTGAAGGGGCGACCGACGGCGATTAAAAAGCTCGGTACGTGTTATTTGCTACCAACAATTTCGTAGGGCAACTTATTTAATGCGAATCATTCTTCCTTGTCAATCCAGTTTGTTTCAGTGTGTATCTGCTCGTTTTTATGGGCTTGTTCCGAAGAAAGTCCAGTGGGGATGTGCAAATGGGATGGGGCGTTGGAGAGTGCTTAGTGGTGCATACCCAATGACCCCACTGGAACATACCCAGTGGCACGTATCCAACTTAGCGTCAAGGAGGCTCATTGAGGAGGAGGAGGAGGAAGCAAACTTTATTGCTCTAGAAAGAGTAATTCAGCGGCCGGGCCGTATGTCTTCATCTTTTATTGGTTGATGATGATCTTCGGCCTGCATGGTTGGCGCCCCTATTCCAGGGCACCACTGAGCGTGGCTGCTCGTCGGGCATGATACACCAGCCTCCGTTGGAGGCTAGGGTCGCCGCTGGAGAGCACGCTCTCCCACTGCTCCGCACTCGGATTTTCTATATTGTGGAATGTCATTGAAAAGCGGCCCATGTCCAATAGCAAATACCCAGGGGCCCAGTTGCGCATACCCGGTAGCCGTTGGGGCACATATATAGTAGGACATACCCAGTGGCCCCAGTAGCATATAGCCAGTGGCACATGTCCCAGGGGCTAATGAGTATGTGTCGATTTTCAATGAACCTCTTTGATGGCAACATGGGTCAGTGGGTACCACAATAACAAACACCTACACAGTGGCATCTACGTAACGTCGCATTACGTTGATGTCAGCTAGAGTTGGTTCCTTGATTCTTTTTCTCCTCGCGGATTCCCCACTGTCATTGTTTACTAGTTGTCAAATACCATAGTGCAAAAGAGCTCGAAACCAGGGCGTGCACCAAGCTCGCAGTTTCCTGTATAGCATACCCAGAAATCGTTTTATAGTTCGAGGCAGTAAGAGCAGTCACCGTCAATGGAGCGGATGCTTACAGGCGGTTAAGTTATGCTATATTGAAAAGACTCTGCGCGTGCTCCGGTTAGTCTGCAACTATCGTACGCAGGTCGAATGATCAAATTCAGCAACATCAATAAAAAAATCGAACGATAAATTTGTTTATCATTAATTCGCGTCCTTTAAGCTAAAGTTTTCTAACGCAAGGAAAATATGCCTCAAACTTTGCTGTTGAGATGATTGCTTCCAACAGCTTTTGAATGAACGTGTTGTGATGTCAAGGTTAGCACTGTTTCTTTTTGGAAATGGTGCTCCGCGGAGTAACACCAGGGATCTCAGGGGTAGTTCGAAGTGCTAGCAGTGAGCGACTTTAGGAGACGCGGCAATAATGAACACCTTCCGGCTGAACTTCGAGCGAAACGGCTTGTGAGGCATTTGTGACAACCTATGACTATGAGGCTGTGTTGTTTTATATTAATTAGAGTCAAATTAGGTGAAACGAAACAATGGAACTAGACTTGAACGGAACACGGTATATAGTAAAAGCAATCCTTCCTAATAATTTTGAAGCGAGATTAACATCTGAAGCTTCTAATGCGTTATTGTAATGTAAGATTCTGTTAACTTTTATTGCACCGGCAGTGTCACTTGTACGCAGAACGCAATTTTTCCATGAAAACAGAAACTCCGCCTAAGAAGGTCACCGAAGACTCTGTAAGCCGGTCAAGGAGGCAGTGAGCACAGAAGGCTGGTGAAACACCGTTGTGCAGGATACGCGCTGTTGCCCCTGTTGGGACGTATGTGCACATTGCAGGGGACAATGCGGAAAAGAAGGGAACACTAGCACTTCCTTAGCATAAATTACCAGCTTGCGCAATCTCCCAATCTTGCACAGGGCTGTTAGTTTCAAAAATGCTTAGTGTGCGAGCGGTCGTTTGGAGGGAATGGCGTAGTGGGGCCCGTTCGTTGAATTTCCGCGGCTCGGGAGCGGCACCCTTCAAGAGGACTGGCGTTTCTCGCTGTTGTAAATTTCGAAACGCCAAGCGTGCCACTGAACCTATGCGTCTCGGTCCGGTGACTTCTTAACTATCGCTAAGCGAAGCTCTTGACAAAAGACTGTACGAGTAACTTATTCGGTGAGAACACATGAACTTGCGCGATTATTGAGTGATGAGAATTAGATTAAAAGTATATCGCCGGCCTCTTTTAATGGCTGTGCCGTAGAGTTCGATACGGTTTGATGATCTCGCTTTAGAAAACGTGCTCAAACGATTGAAGGCAAGAACTGAAATCTCGTTTTTTTTTGTACCCTTTTCGCGCTTATTACGGGAAGTGTCACTGATCTTAACTTGCGATAACATGAGTCACAAATAAGGGGCTGATGTACGTTCCGAAGGTGCAAAGGTGTTATTAGCGAATCAGCGGTGGCGCAATGCACGGCTTACAGTCACGTAAGGTGTGCTACGCAATTCAAACGCGATACTCGGGGTTCGTGTCTGCCGGCGCTACTTGCGCCACTTGTGGCCGCTGCGGATACCGAGCTGATATATTTTCGTACACAATGGAAGTGAGAGATTGTTAGGGAGTCTTATGATTGAATTTGGAAGATCAGTGACTACCGAGCGCTCTCCGGGTCAGCAAAAAGTGCACGCTGCCACGCGGCCAGATTATCGCGTTTCAATCACTGTTTCAATCACGTTTCAATCACTTTTCAATCACCTTTACGAGAAGAATAAACCAAGCAATAAATGAACAAACGTTGCTGCGGAAATTAACTTATAATATTACACTATGATCTCCCTCAAAGCAAAGCGCCAGATTAAAACAGTTATGTGGGTGTCGAGCACTGTCGATAACATTTAGAAGGTGTATTGTGTAATGCATGCATACATTTGTCCTGAAACCCTCAACGCCATAACACATCAAGAAAATTACAGGAACTAGCTCACCTTTGCTTTTTTGGGTTGGAGGGTACATCTGTGCAAATAAGGTAATACATACTTTTTGAGTAAAATAATTAGTGCTGTAATTAACTAGCCCTTTGCATGTTTACCAAACCGCAAGTGAAAGTTCGTTACTGCCTATCAAAAACTACTATTGGCTTTGCGTTCAGTTTCACCCACTTAAATCAGTCTTGAGGATATCAAACTCAGCTTACCAAAAAATCATGAGCCATTCTACTCTGTGAAGGCGGATGACCAGCGAAGCTGTATAGCACACGACAAAGAGGTGACACAGAATTTTGAACAAAGGTACCAACACATTTGTCGTCTTGATTGGTGGTCATCGCGATGAAAGGCACGCACAAACATATATTTTTATACATTCGCTTTCGTTCATGTTATACATTCGCGCTTTCATTTCGCGATATACTGAGGCAAAGGATTTGACACCGCACCGACTGGCAGTGGGCCAGTGCCGTCAATGCCTTCGCAGAGAGAGGGGCAGTATGGGAATGCTGGCACGATGAGCGGGAAGGCTGGCATGATGAGCGGCAACGGAGCCAGCTGTGGAAGACGATGACGACGAACGCGTGAGCAGTGGCACGAGCCATTGCTGATGATGATAGTTATTGCTCACAGATTTGTTGATGGACACAGGAAATGCATGGAACCCAAGCCATAAACAGCTTCGCTGTAAAATGATACTTTGGTTCCTGTGATATTAGATGGTTTATGGGTGTGCCTTTAGCGGATGTGTCTTTTTACTTTCTTTGTCGTTTTCAGTGCTTCTCTATTTTGCGCAAAATTTAGCACCATATATCAATGTCAGGTTAGCCATTTTAGGAAATCGTACTTCATCATCTTGTCTATCTTACTATCGTGCAATGAATACTCAAAGAAGTTGTTCACACGAGTGCAGGGAATAGCACGAAGCTGTAGACGGGTGAGCTGTAATCGAAGTTGCCGCTGCAGTCGGGCGGGATAGCAAGTTTACTTTTTACGAACCTTCCTCCACTTAGCGGTCTTCCGCATAGTTAATTTACAGCAGTAACTGCCGTAGTTCTTTTGTAACGTGAAATCTGACACAGTTGGTGGGTCGTTATTCAAGTGTTGTCGTCGCTGCTGCAGCGGCGAGGTACGATGCCTTCCTGGCCGACGTGACGCTAACGAATCTACTCAACAAGCTCCTGGCACAAAATTTCACAAAGCAGAGGAAGTGCATCACGCCGGTTCCACAGCACGTACCATTGGACATGAAGGTGAAGGAGCTCAGGACCAGCACCAGGCTGTGGGTGAGAAGGGTAAGTTCACCTCTCCCCCCACACACTTTCTCTCTTTCTCTCTCTCACGCACACACACACACACACACAAGAAGAAATTAGGCAGCGCATACAAACATCTTGGAATCTGCGTGAAACTAAGCCTTCGCGAGAAGGGTATGTTCACCTCTCCTAAACACGCACGCGCACGCCCCCGCCCCCCACAGACACACATATTGAAAGTAAGCCTAATTGAAGCTGTTAATACAACGCTATAAATTTGCCCGTTCCATTGCGGCGTCTATGGCGTATAAGCAAACTGACGTGTGAGCATGGGCCCTCGCGTAACCATGCGCTGCAGTGTGACACATGCGGCGATCATCTCAAGCAGCATGTTGCACGATAGAAGTACACGTGCGACTGGGGCCTAATGGTTAGAGCATCGGACCCCTGTGCTTGGGCACTGAAGTTCGATCCCACCATTGGACACGTAATTCCGTTTTTAACGTATGCGCTTTTCGTAAAGACAGTAGCAGCACGCAGCAGCCATGGCCAGGAGAGCCTGGGATTGTTCGCAAAGAGTGCTTCGCTGTAAAAGAAAGCAATGACAGAGAGAGAGCGTGATGATGGTGAGGTTCGGGGTAGAATGACACGAGATTGGGACTTTGTCCTTTAATGCTTTTTCCTCGCGTTGTCGCTGACGTTTCTCTTTTGCCCAAAATACAGTGTCGGAACATGTTGTCAGATGATGGCATGTTTATGTTTTCAGCTGTCGTCGTGACGTTGCGTTCTCTGCCGCTTCTCTGGTATATCGAAAACAGTGTATTTAGAAGTGACCTTTCGTGCTGTTTGCGATGAGCATTCATTTAGTTCCCTATATGATAATAATAAAGCCGGATTCATGGATACTGTATAGCTAAGGTATTAAGAAGAAAAATGCCTGCAGGGCAAATTATACATAAGTAGCGGTGAAAAATAATTACGTACAAGAAAAAAACAGTAATGAACAAAGAAAATGGATCTAGCTAGCTCGTAGCCATGTGTATAAACAACTCACAGTCACTTGGCTCCTGAATTTACTGAAATTAAATGAGTTTTGCAAAGGGCATCTGCCAGATAAAACTGGCCTCGAATTTCGGCACGTGTGCCATGCACGTATTCTATCGGTGCAGTTAGTCCCCCTCCCAGTGGGAAGCCGCTCTTTCCAGAACAGCCTTGGACGAGCAGTGATACCTGACTGACAGGGCCAGTCGGATGGCAGCAGCAAATTGGGCTCTGGACAGGGAGCTCCGCCCTCTGGGACTTCTTTACAAAATAACAAATAGGATTTTCTACTACTACTATTAATTGCCTCTTTTTTTTTTCTGTGTGACGTCACGCGCAGGAGCAGGCGTTCGGCATCTCCGTGGGTCACGTGAAGATGAGCGCTGACGAGCTGACCGAGAACGTCATGACGACCGTGACCCGAGTCCTGGAGAAACTCAAGAAAGGATGGGAGCACGTGGATGCGCTCAGCATCAAGTCCTCCATGGGACCACCTTGCAAACTCTACTGATCGACATGGGCGTGTCTGTCACGGAGTCGCCCGAGCACGACGCCTTGCTGGCAGCCATGCAATAAAGAGTATTAGACCACCCGCACGATTTGTCTGCGCTGTTTTCAATGCCCGAAACGATGAATTAACGTTGAAAACAAATTGTGCGACTTAACGTCCCGATGCTGCAATGTTGCACTAAGAGGAACGCCGAAGTGGAAAGCCCTAGATTATATTTGTGCCCAAAGCGCGGTACTACGATCGTTTTTTGTGCCATCCGGCACCACTCAAATGATTCACCTGCCGCTAGACTGGCTAGATGCCCTGAACTTAGATATAGGTTTGCTGTAATGCATCCTCCCACACTCATTCAGTGCTCACTTTCTCCCTCTTTTCCTCTATTCCCCTTCCCCTCCACCCCTAGTGTAGGGTAGCAAACCGGGTGCTCGTCTGGTTGACCTCCCTGTCTTTCCTGTCCTTGCTTTCTCTCTCTCTCTCTCTCTCTCTTGCTTAAAAAAATCACAGTTCATGTTTAGCTGAAGTTCTTTCGAAAGTGGCAAGAATGCTGCAAAGTTCGGAAAGCACTACATGAAAACTCGTGCAGTCCACGAATTATGGCAAAGCCGGCTTTGGTTTTGTCAGACGCGCACGCTTAAACTTGACGAAAGCCGGAGCGAAGGCTCCGCCTGAAAAAATATTCGGCCTCCTGTAGAGTCTGTTGTGTCGTCATTGGGGAGGCACGGGGTAAATGTCTCGGTGAATGATTTTGTGAGCGTATGATAGTCAAAGAAAAAATAGATCGCCACGTTTCGCTTTGCAAGAAAAGAAAAGGAAAACGAAGATATTGCAGTTAATATGATGTTCCGTCGAAGCATCGGTTTCTTTCACATCTCCGATTATTTAATATTATTCCGTGTTTTTTTTACCATGTTACCACCCGGTTCGTGGCCTATCCCCCACAGTAGGATTGTGCCTTTAAATATGGCATCATCATCAGCATCATCACCGTCGTCGTCGAAGCATATAGGCTCCGGAATCTTGTATGATTGGGTGCTCGCTCGAAAACGCGTGATATGGGCTCCGGTGAACAATAGCTGTACTGCCCTCGTAGTCGGAATGTGTCGCCACTAAGGTTTGACCCAAAACAGGACAGTAGGCATCAAACAAGGTGCGGCTTTTTGTGAAATGATTCGTCGGAGCGTCAAGTAATGAGGTGCGCCGACCCCAGAGCCAGGATCATTTTGGCCTTGTGATCACTCGCGAAGGGCAAGACTGTCTTCTTGAAGAGCAGGTCACTGGCGCAGTACCGCAGAGATCTCCCGTTATCACCTACGCACTGACACGTCAAGCAAAAATGATTTACGTAATCAACAACAGCATATGTTTGGCGCACAAATTCGCCAAAACGCACTACATGGACATGGCCTGCGCAAGGCTTGTTTCTGTTGATAAAGGGAACAAATGGAGCATACGTTCCGGGCGCGCCTATCTACAGGATAAGATATGAGTGCACAAAATTAGTCCCAAGTGCGCTGTCACTGTTTCCCGGCTTCGAAATCTCCATCCCCCTCCCTCCCCCCTACGGCTCCTCTACGCTTATCAATGGGTCAGTTGCGTGTTCTCATGATGCCACGACCATCACATAGCGTGAAGCCCTGTATCAAGCTGCCGCCGCTAGTAAAGCCGTTTATCAGTGGCTTTTCGCTTGGGAGCGCTTGAGTAGGGGCGCGCGAGCGCGTATATGTTTCGTATTTTGGATGTTTCGCTCGATTTTGTTTTGTTCTCGCAAAAACCAACGAGGCAAAGCTGAGCACGAAACAAATATGCTTGATTCGGAGGTTATTTGACATCCGCTACAACTGTGTAATTGATATGTTTCCGATTCAAGCAATAACTAAATAGTTTTATAATTAAAAGCAATTAATTATTTGCTCGTTATGAAAAAAATACTGGCTGTAAGTACACACGACTACGGCTACTATGCAGTCGGTACTATTTCTCGAGAGCTCTTGCTTTTCAAAAATCTTGGTCCAATTAAATGGGGCACCCGGGATATGCTCACCGCGCTGTAACCCTTGCAGAAAAAAAAAGTGATTTATGTATATGTGCCGTTTTGTCTTGGCTTTCAAGTTTAAGATATGCACAATTCATGTGAATTATTTTTTTTGTGCAACGTGCATGAAGAAAGTATGTCAGGAAGTGTGTCCGCAGTGCACGTAAACATATTTGTGTCAAAGATAAAATACATGTGAATGCCGAACGGGAACCGGAGCGAGAGCCTGTCAGGCCACATGGGCGTTATTCCATGCTCCTGTTTCTGGTATAAGAAATAGGGTGAATTGAATCGAATAATTGAGCACCTTAATGAAGCTTCGTTTCACATAGGTTCCAACATGTGGGTTGGATTCGCACAAATTTTTGCTTTGATTTTCGGAAGCGTTACCTTAAAGGGCATGAAACAATCTCAAAGAGGTTCTTAAAAAAATGTGGACGTTAAGTTCACCTGCGATGTTAATTAGATATGCACATTACACTTAAGAACTACGCAGAGCAAGAGAGGAGGCTTTTCAATACTGCTTACCTGTACGGCTCCTGCTTACATTGGCTCCAATGCAGTCTCCGTACAGGAAGAGCTTAATTGTTCTTAGTACATTGATAAAGTTGCCTTCGTAGAGTGCGTTGCAATATAAAACTCTAACGGTTCGGTTTTAGTTTAGCCAACAATCGGGAACATCACGCACCGCGGATGAGCAAGCGATCACGAGAAACTGGAAAGCACGCGGTTCCTCGGCGCACGCAGAACAAAGTTTTGCTGCGCGACGGGACATGGAACCCGGTGCTGTATCGGACGACGTGGAAAAGACAGCTCTCGCCGTGCTCGTGGCACTTGGGCCGTGCCCGGTCGATTTGTTTCCGTACGAAAATCGTGAATCGCAGATGCATATATCCTCAAGCATTTTCTTTTCCTCACCTTCGTCGGACAGGGACCGCCCTTCTGCTCCCACAGCCTGCATGGCCGACCACAACAGTATGTTGTTTCGGTCAGGTCGGCGTAGTCCCTTTTTTTTTGGGCGGGGGGTGAAGTGGTCCGAGCAGAGGGGGTAGCCGTTGTATTACATCTGCCCCCCGTGTCGACCCTGCCAGGACCTATCAGTGAGCCTTATTTCACCACATGTCACGCCTGGAAAACGGGCAAAATAATGCGTGGTCACGGTTAAAGAACACCTAAGAGCGAAACCAATGTTGAGAGTACGAAGAAGCAACCCAAAATTATGTCATTCTAGGCACAGGTTCGAAAGGGAAGCGAACCTCGGTCGTCCCGCAAGTAATTCGAACTTCATGTAATTCGAAACGCAAATGGTGACTGCTACGTAACTTATCTTCTTTTTTTCTTTTTGTTTCAGCCGCGTTCATGAACATTGAAATTGTTAATATCACAACAAAAAACGTGTCATCGGAATGCTCGCCAGCTTAACCGGTTTGTGCAGAAAGCCTTCAAATAGCTTTGGAAATATAAATGACAAACTTTCTACTCGTGAAAGTAATGAAGAGCAACTGCTAACATACATGGAAGCGAAATTTCCGTCTCTGCGTCAGCTAGCATCAATCGGCTCCCTCATGAGCAACCATAAACTTGTAGCTTCAGTTTTTCACAACAGCGCAGAAAATGCGCCACGCAAAAAAAAAATCCCTAGAAAGCAACCGCGGAAGATGCTTCGTTTCTTCATACTTCTATCTTCATAAGAACAGCGCTTGTTTCTTTATAACGATTGCAGAAAAGGTGTGCTTACCTCTCGTCCGCTGGGAACCGAAACAATTGAGCCCTTGTGTTCCTCCCCGAGTTGCCGAACCACACAGCCGCGCAGCACGCCTTGTGCCCTTTCGTCAGCTTTTACAACATTGCCGGAACGTTCGCGGGCAGAGAAAGAAAATGTTTACCTGCAGGGCATACGAAAAACGTGCAACGTGCATAGAAAGCTGCAAGAGCAGACGAACAAAATGTCTGCCGAAACGATAAGAGAGACAGCGCCACCGCATGGCACAGGAATTGAGGCGACTAAATAAAAATATAGGACGCCTAAAATACAATAGCCGAAAACACACTATATTTATAACATAATTGCATTACTTTAATTTATTACTGTGTAGGTTGAAAAGTTACACCTACATATGCAAAAGTTGCTAGTTTTTCCTTTGGCTACCAGTGAAACAAACTAGCCCCATTGTCCACCCGTTGGTATTACCATCTAGAGTGCCGCCAACGTGCGTGCTTGCCAATCTTCTAAGCACGCGCAAAGGAACCGAGATGGGCACTGGTGCTATTACGTTTCTCGTGCCTCAAAGTCGACAGAAATACGGCCGGCTGATCATCGAGTAGGTGCTCAGGTACTCTGCGTACATGGAAAATTAAATAAGTTTTTTTTTTATCATTGGTTCATGAAGCGGGAGCGCAGCAACAGCTCTTCACTGCCTCAGACAAAAGCATAGCGACCGTACGAGAGACGTAGTGGCCGTACGACGCAACAGTTGAACGAACGAACAAGCGGACGACTAAACGAACGAGCAAACAACTGAACAAGCGATGACTAAACAACCCAGTGAACGAGCGGGCGACCGCACGTTTTCTTTGCGAGTTCTTGATCGCCGCTTCTTAAGATTCACACACTTTAAAGAAAAGCTACTGTAACAACGTACTTAGTATCTCTAAGTCCAGGATCATCTTATGAAAAAAAAAATTAATACCATCGTGTTAGTACTGCTTTAAAAGGAATATGGAGTTGTTTACTGTCCTGCGCTTAGAAAAACCACGCGCATCACTGAACCCGAGCGAGCAGGCTTGGCGACGCATCCTATCGGTCGCCGAGACGAAGCTCTCGACAAATACTCTGCGTGCTTATCGGGTGTGAAGACATTATCTAGGACGAGGCAGGCAGGACGAAAACTGGATCACGAGTGCGGGTTGTTGGTCTTGATCAGGGGCGGTACTTCGGAGCTTGGCGATTTGACAGTGGTCTCTTTGGGGTTAAAGTGAATGAAATGCTTGGAGGCTGCAGCAAAAACCAGGACTTTTTGATATCTGCTCTTGCATTTTACGGGAAGTGATGCTGAACTAAACTTGAGGAAACGACAGACGCCGAGCACCCTTACAGAAATAATGCACTATATTCAATGACATCTCAACATACATTTTATTGAATGTAACAGGAAGTCAAGAGAAACATAACAGCACTTTTATAATGCTTTTTGTAAACTGCAACCTAATGTTCCTTGTGCTGAAGGTACAACGCTGTTATTTGCCACTCCTCAGTACCGGTTAAATAATGGAACTATCGTGTCTAATGTAACGTGCATGATAAAAGAAATGCAAAAAAAGAAGAGAGCAAAGTATAAATCAGATACCTATCTGCAAAAATGTCCTTCCTCAAAACACAGTATAGTAGTTTTGATGCTTTCTGTGGCAATAAATTAAGTACATCCACGTTTATACAGATGGTTCGTGTCATAAAAATTCTTCTACTTCAGCATTCGTCATTCCACATTTAGCGCTAGAGCAAACATTCAACTTATCCCGAGAGACATCTTACACCGTGGCAGAACTGTTTGCAATCCTGTGTGCTTTGCGTTTCATAACATCAGAAAAACATTAGCAAAAATGGGTTATCTTTAGCGATTCGCAAGCCGCTCTCACATTACTACAGAGCAATAAGAAAAATTCTTTGAACACTTTGCTGTTGTATGAGACACTCAATGAACTTACAAAAGTAAGCGCAATGAACCACGTAATTGCATTCCAATGGATACCTGGGCCCTGCAATATTCCTGGTAATACTGCAGCGGACGCAGCTGCGAATCGGGCGCACAATAACGTGGAGACAACCAATCTTCATTTATTGCGTAGTGAAGTCCGTCTGCTCCTGGGACAGCTTTCTTGTCGCCTCAGCAAAACTACCTGGTTTGATCAGCAAACTAAAAACTCGGAGTTATACTTTATAGACCCATTATAAACTTATCAATGCCGGAAAATATAAGAGCCAACAGAAAACTTGAAACATTGGTACACCGCCTGCGTCTTGGTACTGCATTTCCGAAACACTATACCTCAGGCCGACCTCTCGGCATTTCGTATCATTAAACTTCTCTCTCTCTCTCTTCTTTACAGGATAAAACGTGTCTCTAGTCCACAGTGTTCTTGTGGCCATCCAGACGAAGATGCGCATCATCTTCTTCTCGAGTGCACGAAATGCGATACACAAAGAATGGTACTGCAAGCTAATTTGTTTATATTAGACAGAAGATCATTCACTCCACAAGATATACCTGGCCCATGGCCAACTGCGGGCCTTCAAAAAAAAGCGTTTCTTGCTCTGAAAAAGTTTTTAGAGGACACCAACATTTTGGGAAAATATTAGGTATCAGATGATCCGAATACGCTAAATGAGTAACACAAACATTGTTCGTGGTTCATAATTGGTTTATATGGTGATCGCACCTTTTACGCAATATGTATAATTCTGTTCTGTACTTGCAGTACATTACATGTCTTGTGTGTTTTGGCTGTTCAAAACATCTGACTTTATATAAGCGAACGTGGACTGAACTAATGCACAGAACTTTGCGACTCATGTACTGTTGGATTGTATATTTTTTATTCATCCAGTGTTCTACTGAGTGCCATATTTCGTGTCGCTATTCTCCCTTTTTATGCAAATTTGGTTCCTTTGCCAAGTGACAAGGAGTAGCTGGTGCCACCATAATGGCGCCAACCTCTCCTAATATTTATTTCAATAAAAGAAAGATAAGGTGAGCTATTGTTGTGCGGGCCTATTCAAATGTCTACGCACGCACATTTCCTTCAGGTCATTTCTCTGATTCCACTTTTGCTTTCATTGCATTACTTTTTTTTTAATTTGCGGGTATTATCGACAGTTTGGCATCAAACTTACAAATAGTCACTCTAAAGTAGTATACAGTCTCATCTTGGGGGGGGGGGGGGAGGGGTATCTTACTTTTACGTAACTGGCATAGCAGTTTCGTAGCGCAAAACCTGATAGGTTGGCCGGTGGGTGGTTCCCTCAGTTAACACTGTGCAACCGTACATCTTATCTGCAGCGGTGAGGTGCGACGCCTTCCTGGGGCCCATGGTCACGTGGCGAAAGGTAATCCTGCGACTCAATTTCTATAAGAAACAGAAGTTCATCCTGCTGGCGGAGCCGACCGTTCCGGCCGTTATAAAAACAACCATTGAGATAATGTTGTGTTTATATTGACTTCATGTTGCCTTCTGTGGAATGTCTGTTGAAGCTCAATTGAACATGACGAATTACTTTTGCCAGAGACCGGTACTTCTCAGAGTCGGCGAGCTCAGAAACAGAGCTACGCTGTGGATGACGAGGGTAAGTCAAATTCACGTTTGCTAGCAGAAAAGAAAAACAAAAAGGACAGAAAGAGGAACACAACGCAAACACAGACAGACACACGCACACACGCACATGCGCAGGCACACACACACGCGCGCACACTCGCAGTCACACATACGCACACGCAGATATAAGTTCTCGTATGAAGCGTTCACACACTCGCCGACATACACGCGCGTACAGATATAAGTTCTCGTATGAGGGGTTTCCGAGAAGGGCATCACAAGGTGGCGCTTTGTACTGTAAGTGTTTTCAACATGTCTTCGCGTATGTGCCTGCTAAGTAAACCGTATCGAAAGAGGTATTGGGATGTTTTGACCATCGACGCTCCGTGTCTCTGACGTATTCACGTTGCGTCACTTATTTCACGGTTATCTCTATGTGATAGCGTATTTTTCAAAAATATTTTGCGAGCACTATAATCAATGTCTACTTATGAACTTAAACATACTTCAGCCCTGTTGAGCCGTGAAGTAGGAGTAAGTAAATAAGAAAAAAAAATCGGCAAAGTAAGAATGCAAGACCAGAGTTAAACCGGAGCAGCATTAGCGACAAATGACAACAAACAGGAATCTCAAATTAGGTCAAAGTAAATTGCAGCCAGCGGAACAGGCAATCCACAGTCACCCAGTTTGTCAAATTATTCGGGCGAATTTAAGGGTTCAGCAATGCACTGGTGACGAATAAAACTGGCTTGACATTGAAGCATTTGGTCGCACTTGAATATTACCCTATTTTCTTCTGCAGAGTATAGTTCATGACACTGCTTTTGTGACGCCGCGTGCAGGACCTGTAGTTCAGTGTCTCCATGGGCCACGTAAAGATGAGCGTGGATGAGCTGGCCGAGAACATTGTGACGGCTACGCCCGAAGTGTTTTTGTATATCGAGAAGTGAAAGAGTGTGCGCACGCTGACCATCCAGTCGACCACGGGGTCCACATGCAAACTGCACTGAAACCTCTTGTGTATCTGTCACCGAGCCGAATCTGGAACTCTTGCAGGCAGCCATGCAATAAGAGCACTAGGCCAGCTGCCTATTTTCTCCCTGCAGTCTTACTGCATGTAGCGGGGTTGAATGAGCACTACAGAGAAAAAACGGAGACCGAACTTTGAGAAAGTAACTAAGAAGAAACTACCGGAGGATGGTTTTCAAGTCAGGTGATAACTCCCCAGTAAATCTCCGGAGATAATATGCTGATGGAACAATTATTGGTCAGCTCTACTCTAGAAAAATATGTTCCAAACATGAGGCGAACTCACACTTGTCAACGTCGTTGCACTTGTGTTATTGAACAATATTAAAAAACAGAAAGAAAGAAAGCAGGCGTCTTGTCACCTATGTGAGTGGCATCGTCAGCACACAAATGGTCCTATAATCTAGCAGCAGCAATGGGGGCCTGGAACCTTTGTCCAATCATGGTTCATCCTTCGTGATCGGTCGGCCTGCAATCGTGACCGTGGGTCCCTCCTTCATGCTTGCGGCTGCTTCGTAGATAAATTGGGCGTATTTGCTCTAATAAACCATTTGTGTAGGGATTTACCACGCGCATAAATGGCGAAACGTCTGTGTATGCTTTAGACGTTCTTCAGCAAAGCAAGTGCAATGACGTTGACAAGTATTTATTGCATGGTGTACGCTACGGAGAGGTGAAGGGGGGGGGGAAGAGTTATGGGTACTGCGACGTATGGACATGTCGGAATGCATCCGGTAGGTAGCCTTGAGCCTCCCAACGACACAAGACGAAAGACGGGCTGATTTATTCATTTTTGTCGCACCCATGGTTTTACTATAAGATATACCATAGCCAGGATCTCTTGAAGCATTGTCCATGCTGCATATTTTTTTGTGTTCTTGCGTTGACAGGACAGTACACATGAAAGGCGTGTGTGGTTTATGCGGAATGCCAGTGTGTGGGGGGAGGGGAGAGGGGTCGGGGCGGGCTGCGTTCTCTTTTGCCGCTGGAAGTGGGCTGAAACTGGCCGATACATTACGTCAACGACGATGCCAGTGCAGCCGCAGTGCCCGTTGCTATAATAATAATAAAAAATTTGAGGAGAGTATTCACTCGCGAAGCTGCATTGTAAGCTGAAAGGGACGCTATTGGGGGGAAGTCTGGATTAGTTTAACCACGCGTGCGGTTTTAGAACGTGCATGAGGACCTAAATGCAAAACTCTCGTGCTCCCAACAGAAGCGTTTTTGGAATGCGACCGCCGAAGGAGTGGATCGAACCGGCGTCCTCTTCTTCAGCGGCAGGAAAACGCAATAACCGAAGAGTCACTGCGGAACGTATAAATCTGGAATATTATGTTTTCTTTCCAGAATCCTCGCTACCAAACACAAACGCAGCTTTGTCGCAACAGCACTTAACCACAACAGACAATGCTGCACAAGCTAGACTATAAACATGACACGCATCAAAACAGCGGATGAAGCGGCTATAGCGTTAGCCATAACCGAAACCAACGCATACTATATAATCAGCGACTCCCAGACGGCAGTACGCAACTTCGTGAACGGCCGGATCTCAGGTGAGGCGCTAAACATACTCATAAAAGGCAAACCAACAAGGGAAGACAGGTGCGCCCAAATCCTATGGATACCAGCCCACACCACCGACTCAACGGGAGAGGACAACCCTAACGCGGCGGCACACAACGTAGCTCGAGGACTGACTTTCCGAGCTGCGATGAACATAGACCACTCGACAGGGCCCTCCGAAGTATGGAAATGGGAAGACAGATTGACCAGGTTCAGCGACATCACCAACCATTACAAGATGCAAAGATGCACTTATCCTCCACCCCATCCACAAATCACTAGATCGCAAGCTGTCCAGTGGCGACAACTACAAACCAAATCCTACAAGAGCCCGATACTAATGCACGCAATTTATCCAGAAATATACACAACAGATAGATGCAAAGTGTGTGGCACCAGAGACACGCTACAACACATGCTATGGAAATGCCAGGAACTAATACAGGACAATGCGAGCGCAGCCTCCAGTGACAGCCTACGCGCGCGATGGCAGCCGAGCTGCTCAGCTCAAACCTAGAAGACCAACTCTGGGCAGTCCAGCGGGCCAAGGAAGCCGCCGAGAGGCAAGAACACTTGGCTGTAACCTCGGCGGGTGCCCCAGTCCACTAACTCGCCGGACGAGAATCGTTCTGATTTGAAATAAAGTTTTCTCACTCACTCACCTAACTACCAAAATTCGATGACGAAAGATAACATGCTTGCACGGAAAAAAGATCTGCTGTAGGAGCCACGCATAATTCTAGAAGATGGCCCGCTGAAGCACGACAGAGTTACTTTCGTATGCATGGAGATTTTACATAAGTTATGTGGCTATTCCACACGTTACAGTTCTGCACACACTGCGTCACATAGGTCAGCTTGAAAGGATGCCGAGAAGACTGCAATGAGCGGCAGAATAAAAAATTCAGTATGCTACTGTTCTGAGGGACAAAGCACGTATAGCGCGTTGTAGCTTATTGTTGAGGTGCCGAGAGTGGAGAGGTATGCGTAAACAGGCAATATCTGTCTTTCAAAGCCGAGACATTGTTTGCCTAACTTAGAGTGGACGGACGTTGCGTCCTCGGTGGGCTGTTATCGGTCGTCGGTTTCTCGCCTGATATGCACGCGGGCCCTGGAGCCCTATATAACGTAAAGCTATTCTAGTCTGCTTTTATTCCAATCTCCTGATGTCAAATTTACGTAACCGCCGACGCAAGCATCGGGCGGTGACCCGCGCCGTTGCCCGATGAAACGCTCGCTTAGATTACAGGACGTCACTTTTGTTTGCTTTCAAAACGAATAAAATTGCCTACATTTAGCGGTTTTTCTTTTCTAATTGGCTGAAAAAAGGCGTGGAGCACGCTCAAGTGGAGAGGGTTTTGATGGGGCCGAGCCAGCGCAGTGAATATAGATAACCAGATGAGGAGGGTAGTGCCGGTCCGGTGTCTGCGATTGGTCGGCTTCCCCTTACTTAGCTTGCGGTAGCCTGTCGAAAACTGCGATGACATGTAACGGAAGGTTGAGAATGTCGCTAAAACGGATCCTCAGTGAGGAGGAGTTGGCAGAGGGGTGCCGTATACGTGCCGAAAGGGCTCGATAACGTTATACTGCCGCACAAGGTGTGTTATACGCAAATAAATCCATGCTCTCCGGTAGGTGCGACTAGCCCGTGCCGGGGCGATCGGTGGGCAGCCATCTTCTATTCCTTTCGGAACGGGGCAGTCTCTCGCTATTAAGAAAAAAAATCAGTTTAGTTAGGCATAATAATGCAACTTTGACGGGGTGAGTTTTCGCGGTTTTCATGACGTCGTGTGACAGCCAGGCGAAGTGGGGGTGGCCTGAACATTTTTTAACCAATCGTGGAGGACTGATTGCAGAATCCGAATAGAAAAGTTTGGAATAGCTTTACGTTATAGCACCCCTACTATCGAAAACTGGCTTAACAGCGTTACACATTAACTGATAAAATTGTGCCAGCCAGCGTCCCTTAATTGTTCTGCTTAATCAACCGTTATGTCACGGCATAATACCTATACAGTATTGGCTGATAGGTAACGCTAAAAACACAGATAGCTTAAGGGAACAGTGCAAGATGTTCAGTGGTATCTATGATTGTTCTAAATATATTAAATTGGGCATGCACCAGTGGGTTTGTTGCAATTCATGGGTAATCCTATCCATATTGGGTATAGGCAACTGTGACACCACAACAATAGTACAGTGCAGAATATAAAATCCCATGGCATAAAATTTAGTACATTTGTGTTGTATATGTGTTGCACATACATAAACACTCTATGGGGTTAGACGTTGCATAGGATGAACAGAAACACAGTTGCACTCCTTGAAATAGGTTATATAGTATATTATTACTGGGGGCCTACAAAAACGTCGCTTCACGTCAATTTTTTTTACTCTTTCGAATTTGTTTGTTACTTTTTTTATCGCGATCCGATTCAGTTTCGCTTCTCCTGGCTTTTTAAAAGACTGTCACTCGATGGACAGTTT
Organism: Dermacentor andersoni; assembly: GCF_023375885.2. Classification (NCBI taxonomy): domain Eukaryota; kingdom Metazoa; phylum Arthropoda; class Arachnida; order Ixodida; family Ixodidae; genus Dermacentor; species Dermacentor andersoni. The sequence continues at coordinate 110,515,945 of NC_092823.1, forward strand.
TAGGTTCTCAGTTCTGCGTGGTTCATTCTCCTGCTGGGTATGGGCCACTTCTTTAATGGCTCAACAACAACGGCAACAAACGGTTTACAGAGCGCGTCGTGGCCACCAATATCGCCACATAGCTCTCGACGGCACCTGATGCCAGGGCGAGAATTCATAGCTATGGGAGGAGAGTTTCAGGATAAAGTTTATATCTCGGTTCTACCTGGTTTGCACTGGCTTTCGCGTTTACTTGCGGCCTGGGGAGATTGCTTTTTCTGGGGGGGAAGGTGGCTTCGCCTGCGTTTTCTGTCATTCTTGAAGCAGTCGCCGATTATAGGCTTCTACTGTTACAGTGGAATGACCCCGGCTGTACTTAATCTCGATTTCCAAGACAACGGTCAGTTTGGAAGTCTGAGTGAATGTTATCCGAGACATATGTACCCCAGCATTCACCTACCCGGGGCTGGGCTACCACATTCTAGAGATAACACCATTGAGAAATGCTTGCAAATACATGCGAATACCGAATACATTGGCAAAGAAGCACATACAGCATAGGCAGGCTCCAGTGGCTTGAGCTCGTTGTGATCGCAAATATGTTTAAAAGAGATCAGTACAGAAGAAGGCACAAGCAGGGCATGAAGTATGAGCCAACTGCTGAAGCACCAATGTTGTTTTGCCACAGAAGGCTGCAAAATGCATTTTGAGCATACAGGTCACTTAATCTGGCGAAGGTGTAAACACGAGGAGGCTTCTGATTCATGAACGCAGTCGTATATGACGCTTCTCTGCAAGATCGTGATCATCGTATTAGTGATGATTGTAATCATCATCTTAATCATCCGATATACGTGCACTGCAGAACGTAGGCATGTCCCCAGATATCTTCGAAGTGCTTCAGCAGTACGTCTGCTGAATGCATTATATGCCTTCAAATTTACGTTTCTCATCACTCCATCTAGTCAGATATCTTATTTTAATTACGCTAGGAGATCAGGGGCGGTATTCTGAAGCGATCACTTTCGGGGATCCGGTCAACTTTCGCGAGATTTCGACTGACTCAGCACCTGGACACGCCGAAGTACATGGTGCCGAGTCACGGGAAATCTCGCCGAATGATGATCCTATCCCCGACAGTGGTGATCACCTCGAGAGTCCCACCCTGGGTTTCATGTTCACGACTGTGCGAGCAACGGCGCTAGGTCAACGGTTCTACCGTCCCCGAACAATATCCTTTCTTTCAGTAGCTCTCGACAGGGGCCGCGAATGACACAAGAAACACAAGACGCAAGACGGCGTCCCTTTCCAAGCGGTACGCCACACATTCGCCTCTCTCGGCGACGGTACTTCATATCAAAGAGGTAAGCATTTTTCAACCAGGCAATGCCACGCATAGTGGAGAGAGAGGGTCTACGTGATTGCGTGAAGGGGAGTTACCGTCATCTGCGTTATCGCGAAGAGAGGGGGGGGGGCGGAGGGGGAAGGGGGCCTCCACCGAGTTCGAGGGCAAGATAGTACGGCGTCGTTTGCCGGGAGTGCTGTCTGACGCTGTCCAGAAGGCATAAGGGCACATAAGCAGACGATAAAAAAGAAGATGGCGCCATCCTCTTGTTGCGCCGTCGTCTGTTGCCGCTGGCGCTGCTTCCCCATGCTTCTGCTAGCAACGTTTTTACTTAGCGCAGTAAAGGCGGACCGACCTACAAAGTCAACAGTCTGTGAGTATAACTACGCAGTTTCTGTCGTTTCGTATTGAGGGACTGTTGGTCGCGCTGTTTACCTAGTTTTTTTGACCGCGTGCGCTAATGCCAACACGCGCGCGCGTAATCGTGGCAAGTTGACAGGTCTCCGCGATTTCGGCTTCCGGTTTGGTTGAGTGTTTTTCCGGACACCTTACGGCGTTCGATCTTGGCTGTCAAGAGAGGAATGGCTTGGGCGTGGCATACTGTTTCGATCCGTTTCAAGACTGACATATTCATTACAAATTGTTGCCATAGAAAACTAGTAAGACTAAAGCTTTGATACGTCGAAATGGAGCTGCTTATACTTATCGTCGTACGGACGAATTAAACTTCGAAATCTATCGTTTGTTCTCCGAGCTCTCAGTTCAAGTTTGTTTCATTACTTTCGGATTGCCGCGTGCATAGCATGGAACACTTAAGGCATGGTAGTTATTTTTTCTTCTAAGATGCATATCCACTCTGTACAAATGATCAACAATAGTGCTATAGCAGTCTTTTTTTTTTCTGAGTCCTTTACTAATTCACGTTTACTCTTTAACGTACTTCTGTTGAATTATTTTCACGAATTTAGATTCGGACAGCCTCTATTAGTGCTTATATATTCAGTCATGCTGGTTATAAACAAGCTATGCCACTACCTGACGCCAAAAATGAGGGAATGAACAAAAATAAGAAGCCTTTTTTCATCTACACCGACATCTTAGGCAACTTTGTTAATGGTGGCAGGGACGGAAAAGAAAACCAACAGTGTTTAAAGGAATGTCTGATTTCAGCTCTAAGGGGATATTGCTGAACATTTGTACGTTAGGCTGAAAAAAACTGAATAAGAAATCAATACGGCTGAGTAGGTGCAAATACGTGTCTTATTATTTATAATGCGAGGTGTAAGCTAACTAGGTCGCTCTCCTGAGATGGCCAGTGAAAAAAAAAAAAAAACCGTATACGTCTCACAAGTCACAGGCCACAGCAGTTACCGCAGTGGCACAGATTCTCCTTCGTAAGCAAATGCACGCCTTCACCCCAAACCCGTCCCTCGCACCATTCCGCAGTGCCGTTTTCCCTCGAATGAGGCCTCAGCTCTTTACGTCATTCGGTTCTCGCTGTTTACCGAGCAGCGTGCGGCACGTGTTTGAGTATGTCAAAGGAGCGATAAAAAAATACGAGAAATGTGCTGATGGCACTGAAATATGGGAGATACAGTGCTCTTGCCCACGTCATTGTAAAGGAGAAATAAACGGCACGCAGTGTCAGAGTACTGCGGTAGTTTCAGAGTACTGCGGTAGTTGAACCAAGTTTGTTTGCGTTTGTTTGTGGTGTGCCGAGAGAGAGAGAGAGAGAGAGAGAGAGAGAGAGAGAGAGAGAGAGAGAAAGGGAGGAAAGACAGGAAGGTTAGCCAGTGTAAGTTTATCGGCTTGCTACCCTGTGCTGGGGAAAAGCGTAAAGGGAATAATAGGTGATAGGATAAACAAATAAAAAAAAATTGGGCAGGCCCGTTACGGAGATACTTTACGAAGAAGGCTTGCACCCATCTATCTAGGTATAACACGCCATGTGGAAACCAATACGCAGAAAACAAAAGTGGCGGAGCCCACGCCCTGTGGGAATCGAACTGAGCGAAGTTTTGTATGGTGTTTGCTTTGATTGACAATAATTTGCGTTGGTGTTGGCGGCGAATGAGTAATTTATTTGGCGTTTAGTCCAAAGCGACAGTGGTGAGTTGACGTTAAACGTTACCTTGCGTGCACGACTGCTACTTGTCTACACAGTTCACAGAACACAGAGGGAGACGTGCTTGCTAGAGGCTTTGTAGTGCGTCATTGTTCATAATGTCAGAGAGGGTAGAGCATTATCATCACCCCACATAGCACATCGAATCGTGGCAGAAGTCTTAAACTTTAATTGAATTATGGTATTTGAATTAAATATTATAAGTGCATGTATACAATGTACATCTACAACCGTGGTATGCACCACGCTTCGCAGCATAACGCAGACGCTCCCGTTCCGCGCCACGCTTCTTTCGGGCTTGGCTGACCTCGACCCAGAGTGCATGCTTTGGAGTCATTTTGATGGCACATGCTTACGTGCTCCTTCTACATACGTGGCCAGCCCACTGTTGGGACGCCAGCTCCAAGCACTTACTTCAGGCTATGGACGATTGTAATGCTTACACCATCACCAGCCCAGCACGAGTCCTCCACAGCCCAGCACCTGCAATATTGTGGTTTAGGAAAGCAAGACGAGCAGGTGCTGTATGCACAGACTGTAAAACGCTGCCGCGACGGTGCCGGCTGAGATGCGCGGAGGCGAGTGCCATCTGGTGTTGTTGCAAGGAACCCAGCGGCACGCGCAACAAGACCATCGGAGTAGCGCCCGGAAAGTCGTGAGAGAAGAGGCAAATACAGCTTCGCTTTAAAAATGAAGTGCCCAAAGCAAGCCAGTTTACGCTGCACACTGGAGGGACTGTTTACTTCAGCACCGCTTGCAGCTTATTTCTGGCATTCGTAAACGAAATAACTAACACCGATTCAAGCACGCGTTCCACGAATTCTCAGTTGTTCATCTGAATCAGTGGCAGTGGTAATGACCATTATCAAAGACGACGTTCTTGAATAAAGTAAATACAGTGTTGTGGAAGGGCTTGATTGAAATTAGTTGTACTCGCTTCGCCACTGTAAGGCACCTCTATCACTTGATATTAGTGAGTGAATGTCAGAAAACGAAGGGAGCACATCAACAGGAAGAGAGTGCGAGCTGTTGCAAGCGCGTGTAGCCTGATAATCTCTGACACTGCATACTGAAATTTTGCGCAACTCACCCGCCTATGACGTCATCAATGAAGAGCAAGCCCATGACTGTCTGCAAAGATTCGCACCTTCTGTGTAATGTCGTGTTCTGTAGATTTGTTTCCGTGTTGTCGGAACTACAGGAATAATTAATTTTCTATGAGACGACGTATAAGTTAGTGGGCCTAACTAAATGGTTGCTGCAATATTACCAGATTTTTGAGTATCAATTAATGAATAAAGTAATCTTTCAATCGATAAATCAGTTGTTACTCTGAATTGACACTGCAATGTAATATGTGATACAAGAATCTTCTTCAGCAAATCTGTTTACTTGATAAAAAGGAATCCGGCAGAACCCATCTACGATGATTATCCAAGTTGTGCGAGAGCCTTCATTCGCACAGCATACATTCTTTATTCAACTTCCATTGTAGCGAAATGATTGGAGGGTAAAGGCGTGTGCGTTTGGCTTCGACGCTTTTGCAGCCAAACGTACTGAACTGAGCATCTCTGGGGGCCTTCTAAGTTTCCACACGCCAACCGCGCATGCACGTCGATATCGCCATAGCACAACGGTGACAATGCTCTTCCGCGTTACTGCAACACAAGCTAGATCGCTCAAGGCCTGTGCACTCTACTTATGACACCATGCTGTTAGGCCTGTGATTTCTATGGACAAGCCCGGCGTGACAAAAGCCATCAAGTCAAAATCACCGCCGTTTGCTCGGGAACATCCCCAGAAGATTCTATGACAGTCGGGCCAGGAAGCATTACGTCATAGATTGGATTGCACACGTATTGTGCTATCTAGGAGGTGTTGTCTACTGTCGCACGTACTCCGTCCCTGTTCTCAACAGTAGACGTGACGCCGACCATAGGTGCTTCTTGCCATACCGCGAGTCCATGTTTGTTTCTTCATAGGGGCTGCATTTCATTAGCTGTTCTTACACGGCCGTTGCAATCGAGGTGACATAGACACTACCAAAGGAGGGTAGAGCAGTCGGAGAAATACCATCGCTTGCAAAGGTAACGTGGCTCGCATAATCCGTGACGCAGACTACATGGATGACCTATGCGGGTCGTCGCATACGGCTGCCATCACGGTGGGAGTGGCAGGCCTCGAGTCGGCGGTGGTGCTTCGTGCCACCAAGCACCACATCGACCATGGCTTCAACTGCACGGTGAACGTGACCACGAGGGTGGACCGGAGCCTGCTGTACAGCATCTCGTTCCTGGACTTGCCCATGACTTGTCTTTCCTACCTGGAGGTATTCGCGTACACCTCTCCTTCGATCGAGCGATCGGTCGATTGATTGATGCGGTTTAACGTAACAGTTCAACCGTAGTGTACGAGGGACGCCCTAGTGAAAAACTACGGATTAATTTAGGCCTACCTGTGATTCCTCAACGTTCACCTAAGCCTGCATAGAAGAGCGTTTCTGCCACTGGGATTCGAGCCCGTGAGCTCCTGCTCAGCGGCAGAAAATTATTGCCACTGAGCCACCGCTGCGTATAATTCTACGTTCGGGGAATATGGGAAGCTTCGATGAGGTGTAACAAGGCAGGGTGGAAATGAATGAATTAATGCGCGTTGTTTAGTGGCGCAAGCGCCAGGTATGGCCAAAGAGCGCCACAGGGAAGAAATACATTGCTTCAAAAACTAGAACAATATCGCGCGCAGTTCTGCGGAAAAATTGGATCAATGCTGGAGTGAGTCTTCCGACATGCGGAGCATTGCTTAGTAGCAAGAGGAGTTCCATTACCAGCGATAAGTACTAAGTCCTTTTAGGACAAAGGGACCACAATAGCTTCCCCGTCAATAGAAACGGATAGTGTGTCTTGGTTAATTATCTTGATTTTTTCATCCTTTGTAAAGAGCGCCTCCCAGGTAATTAATCTATCTATCTATCTATCTATCTATCTATCTATCTATCTATCTATCTATCTATCTATCTATCTATCTATCTATCTATCTATCTATCTATCTATCTATCTATCTGTCTATCTGTCTGTCTGTCTGTCTGTCTGTCTGTCTGTCTGTCTGTCTGTCTGTCTGTCTGTCTGTCTGTCTGTCTGTCTGTCTGTCTGTCTGTCTGTCTGTCTGTCTGTCTGTCTGTCTGTCTGTCTGTCTGTCTGTCTGTCTGTCTGTCTGTCTGTCTGTCTGTCTGTCTGTCTGTCTGTCTGTCTGTCTGTCTGTCTGTCTGTCTGTCTGTCTGTCTGTCTGTCTGTCTGTCTGTCTGTCTGTCTGTCTGTCTGTCTGTCTGTCTGTCTGTCTGTCTGTCTGTCTGTCTGTCTGTCTGTCTGTCTGTCTGTCTGTCTGTCTGTCTGTCTGTCTGTCTGTCTGTCTGTCTGTCTGTCTGTCTGTCTGTCTGTCTGTCTGTCTGTCTGTCTGTCTGTCTGTCTGTCTGTCTGTCTGTCTGTCTGTCTGTCTGTCTGTCTGTCTGTCTGTCTATCTATCTATCTATCTATCTATCTATCTATCTATCTATCTATCTATCTATCTATCTATCTATCTATCTATCTATCCGTCTATCCGTCTATCCGTCTGTCTGTCTGTCTGTCTAATTTAATCTAATCTTACCGCCGCCTATATGACTGCATTGTAAACTTCCGTCACTCTCGCACTCTGCCCTTGTGCCTCGGTGGCAACCATTGCGCACATAAGGGGCCGCTTCGGGGCCTTGCGTCCAGTGCAGTTGTGGGCGGACCGCCGGGACGCGCAGCGCTTCTGCCGCAACGTGGACGACCCGCGTGGCAAGGAGGCCCACTGGGTGACCGCGCCGCAGCTGCTGGTCCAGCTGGTCACCTCGCGCCACGACTGGAACTACGAGCGCAAGGCCTTCGAGATCGTGCTCACGTCGTACCGGCAGAGTAAGTGAGTCCTCCGAGACCTATCGCTGCGGCGCGGTGCGAAGCGAGTCGGTGGTCGCATTATGCCGGCGAGTGCGCTTATATCTCAGCTACGGAGTTGCACTCTACTGCTGAGTCGCTTCAGAAGATATAAAAAAGGAGTACATGAAGCTAACGTAGCAAACGTAGAGAAAATATTTTATTGTTACTGGAGAAAACGAAGACCAACCTTTCTTGAGTACCCCCACTGACACTACATAGGGGTCACGTTTTAACCTATTTTTTGTAGTAAGTGTTCTGCCTTTCTAACTGACCTTATAGGGAGAGTGAAGGCGAACTCTAAATCAGTTTAAACTGATGAAGCTAGTTTTTCATGACAATATTTTTAATTTTTCCAGTGGAGAAACATTCATTACTAGCGGAGAAAATTGCGCATATACAACGGCGGTAGATCATGGTGACGTCACTAATTTCGAACAGGTTTTTTTTCACAGCAGAACCGTTCTCGTGGGCAAAAAAAGAAACCTTCCAATGCTTCCAGACTTCTACGTAACGAATTACCCGTAATCAATGACTTGTAATCAATTACGTTATCTTGATAGATTTGTAACTAATTGATCACAATTTTTGCTCAGTAACGCTCAGTGTAATTCAATTACTTTTTTCCCCCAAGAGGAAATGATGAAGCTTATTAGGGCCCAGGACCAGACTTCTCAAATCCTGGCAGTCCAGAAGGCCCGCGAGAGGGTCGTCAGGTTTCATCTGATGGTCCCCGAGTGGGCCCTAGCCAGGTGACGTTTTCACTCACTCACTCACTCACTCACTCACTCACTCACTCACTCACTCACTCACTCACTCACTCACTCACTCACTCACTCACTCACTCACTCACTCACTCACTCACTCACTCACTCACTCACTCACTCACTCACTCACTCACTCACTCACTCACTCACTCACTCACTCACTCACTCACTCACTCACTCACTCACTCACTCACTCACTCACTCACTCACTCACTCACTCACTCACTCACTCACTCACTCACTCACTCACTCACTCACTCACTCACTCACTCAGTAATCGATTACGTGCAACTAGTTCTTTATTGACAAGACAAGCTTTAAGTGCTGTAAGAGCGCTCCCGCCACGCACCTTCATCGTGAATGGACATGTTAAGACAGACAAACCCGGGGGCTCTTGCGTAAATTTTACAGTGTGCGTCACTGCGTCACACGGGAAACCGGTGATCTGTTGGGCAATAACGTGCTGTCGGAATACAACTGAAAGTTGGGCTATACAGGGATGCAGGTACACGAGACTGTAGTAGGAGGATGGCTTCTCAGGGACGATTTAAAATTTTGCACGAGGCGGTGAAGAGAGTTCGAAAGCGTTTCCATAACAAGCGTTTCCAGTACAAACGCCAGCTTCGCGACAGCCTGGCAGAGGTGCCCGGCGCGAAGGCGTTAATAGGGGTTAGTGCAGGGCCTTGTATACTACGTGGCTAGCAATCGTATTCGCTTCTTTTGATCCTGATACGTGCTATTCGATGATTAATTAGGTTTTCAGCCTCCAAGCACACATGGGCTCTAGGGACGCCGTTGTTGGGGACTCCGGATTGATTTTGCCCACCTGGGGTGGTACCTAGGTCTCGTTAGAAATTTTAATACTTCGATAAAAGTAAATGCATCACGGCCAGCGTTCAGTAGTGTTCACTATCAGTGAAAATAAGCCGTGCAATACTGTCCAGTAGTAGCTTTCAAAGGCCTTGTAGAACATTAGCATGCTCAGTCGAGAATAACACCAAAATGATCATTATCATCATCCTCATGAGCCTACGTTGGGTTCATTGCCGGAACTAATGCTTCTCCTAGCGATATTCTATTACCCCTATCTACCGTTATTTGCATATCACAAACTAAACCTATCGGAACAGTGATCAACGAGCCACAAACTCACGCCCAGACTGCTTCAAACGACTCGTTGCACCGAACAATGATGCAGATGCTGATGCAGGCCCTACGTATTTTCGAACGAGGATCTTTCACCCTTCTGCATTTCTTCTATTTTTTTCACGCTGAAAACGCAGACACACATTTGCAATTGGCCGTACGTCCGTGATGTAATGTTGAAGAAGTCCGCATGTGGTGGGAAACTGTCTTCTGACCGATTGCTCACTGTAAAGCAAAGCGCAACCATATTTGTTCCTACGAGGTCAACAACAGTTGTCAGGTAAAGTTCGGACGCAATTTTTATTCGTCTCCTACACAGTACAATTCATTTATTTAGTATTTTGGTACGCCGTAGTAAGTATTTAAGTCTCGGGGAAAGACTGCTGTTTACCTGACTGATATGCGACACGTTTAGACAAGTTCACACAGCGCGGAATAGAGCGGAGAGTAGCGATAGAGGATGCAATTTTAAAGGAGCGCCAGTGCAAATACAAGTATAGGTACATTTAGGCGCTTTCAACTTTAGCGCTGATAACAATAATTAGCAATGTAGAAATGTACTAGGTACAATTTTATCACACTCGCAGATATCCATAGGTAATATCAAAGTCAACGTCATTAGTACCCATTTTATGGCACCAGCTCATGATTGATATGTTAGCTCATGAAGTACTGATCCTAGTTCCCTTGTACGCATGCAGGCCTGCACTTCGACGGCTGCTACAAGGGCGAATACCAGTGCGGCAACAAATTCTGCATCTGGCGCGAACTCACTTGCAACAACGAGAACAACTGCGGTGACCTGAGTGACGAGAATTGCAGTGAGTTGTCTTTGGCGAGTGGCTCGCCGCCACAGAATTGAAAATTACTCACTAGGTCAACAAAGACAACAATAAAACTCGAGTAATTGACCTCAACACGGTCCAAGATCGTCATTAAGTGCCGCTCGGTCAAGGGAGTAGCTAGTCTTAAGCTTTCACTAAGAAAATATCATTAATATTAAACAAGCCTATAATGGTTTGATATTGTTGGGAAGGCACGCTCAAGCATGCAGACGGTTTGACATGCCTTGCTTGCCAACTAGTTGTATGCATGTCCTATTAAAGCGAATCTTTAGTTCCCGCTTCTCCTGACTTTCCCTGCGCTGCTGCTGTAGGTTTCCTCGCGCGCGCTGCTGGGTTTCTTGCAACACCACCAGATGGCGCTCGCCTCCACGCATTCTGACCGGCGCCGCCGCGGCAGCGTTTCACAGTTTGTACGCGTGGCACGTGCTGTGCTTGCTTTCCTATGCGACAGAAATGCAGCTGCTGGGCTGTGGAAGTAGCGTGCTGGGGTGTGATAGCGTAAACATCGCAATCGTCCACAGCGTGAAGAGAGCGCTTGGAGCTGTCGTCTCAACAGCGTGCTGGCCACATATGTAGAAGGAGCACGTAAGCATGCGCCAGCAAAATAGCTCCAAAACCTGCATTCAGTGTCGAGGAAACCCAGGCCCGGAAGAAGCCTTGCGCGGAACAGGAGCGTCTGCGCTTTTCAGCGAAACGTGTTGCATAATGCTCAACCCTCTCAAAGATTATGAATAATCACGGACAAGAACGGCTCTAGGAAACACTTCTCCTGGTGTGTTCTCTGGACAACACAGACAAACCGCAGTAGTTCACGCAAGGTAACGTCTAACATCAACTCACCACTAGCTTATTGAACGAAACACTGAAGAAAGTAAACATTCGCCGCCAACACCACCGATAATTATCGTCAATCACAGCAAACAGCATCCAAAGCTTGAATTTTCAATTACACTCATTCGCATAGTGCGTGGGATCCGCCATTTTTTTCTGCATATTGGTTTCGACACGGCATGTTATACCTGGATATATGCAGGTCTTCTTCGTAACGAAGGTCCAAAATGGGCCTGCATAACTTGTCCTTAATGAAATATTTGTAGGGTCTATGCCCTAGTCTGTCTGTACATCACGACACCTTTAATCAGTTCCTCTTAGGTGACCTTTTTATTAGGCTTGTTCGCTCCTTTAAGCCCCGTTAAAAAAATGGGCAGTGCGAACGACTAAATGCCAAGGGGTGAGGAACAAGACCTTCCGTATTGCCTATTTCTCGCGGCTTTTATTCACGATGGAAGTAACCAGGTCACTCAGCTACAGCTCCTTCTGCAGTCTTTACAGCCCTTTCTGACACGAAATAGTACAGTTCAAATGCAATTTTTATTTTTTCTCGCGAACTATATAAATGTAGGTGTTACGCAGATTCCGCGGTGTGTTGCATATTTTGACTCTCTAAAGAGTCGTGCCTCTACGTACCTTTACCGCAGTGTCGAAGACCCTGGCAGTGGCCGTGACCGTCGCCGCTGGAATCACGGTGGTTGTACTCATCTTCACGTTAGTGGCCTACATCAGGAAGCGTGCTCGAGGGGGACCACACGTAAGTGCACCGGCTGAAGTCGCAGCATGGCAACTGGTGAAAAAAAAAACAATCAAACGAGCGCATTCTAAACTGTAGGACACACACACAAACAAACAAACTAACAAACACAACACACACACATATTATATATATATATATAGATGGCATTGGATTCTCCAGGGAGACATCATGTCACTGTCTTGCTGGTGAAATTCAGCATGCCTTGACTGACACCTTGTATATTTCAGAACTGTGCCTCAGTTATGATGTTTGTCCATTGCAGGTCTGCAATGTATGAACTTTGCGCTGTGTGATCAGCAAACACCAGTCGAAGTTAGTGTTATGACTTGTTTCTTTTTTTATCTTCTGGTATCATTGCACGAGCTTAATTTTGTAAAAGGCTTCGAAAATCCACTGATCAGCCCAGTTGTCTTCATTAGGTTTGCTTCCAAACGGATGCTGAACGACTTTTCTTGAAGTCGTAAAATGTATCTGGCGGTAAAATAGACTATTTTAGAAATGCTTCGCAGCAAAAAGCACTTCAATGCGTTCAGTAGAAGCAGCGTTTTTGCCAATCAGAGATCGTCTTTGATCCCAACTCGCGGTGCTCCCGGTACTTAGAAGGCTACGGTGCAGCGAGGTGAGATTCACAGCACTCCGCCTACTAAACGCGCTGTTCAAATTTGATTTTGTATGCTCGCACAGACGCAGCCATTTGCGATTTTGGCACCTACGACGCGACAAACTCGGTGGTTATCGCTCAGCGTTTACGGTTGAGTTCAGGGCGTCTCATCTTTCTGCTGTGCCACAGTTTACTAGAAAGCTACACGGTGATGTCCTCGCAACGACTGACATGAGTAGCACGTTTCCTGTCGCACTTATCTCCACGACAATCACGCGATTTCCGAGGGCCGACCAAACTTCATCCTGTCGTTCGCTCGGGCGAGTACGTCAGCAGCGCACACATCGGCTTAACGACGGACGCCGCACTCCGGACACGCGTTAGACGGATTCCTAACGTTCTACCATGATGGTAGAACGTTACCATGATAATGGCTTTTACCATCATGGCGACACACCTCGAGGGTGTGCAACTCGGGAAGCAGACGACCTTTTGGTCAGACGTTAGCCCTCGAATCAGGTCACCCGCAGACTCGAATCAGAGCACGCTGTTGTCTTCAGCTAGCCGCAGCGAGCTCAATGAACGGCACCTCCGGGACGGCCGCGATATCTACACTACGCTGCAGATGCAGCTACATGCAACAGTATGCAACGTATAGTCAGCTACATGCTGACTATACGCGCGACAGGGCTGGAGTGTGCGCTCACGCTCATGGGCTCCACTTCGACGTTGCTACGTGGTGAGGAATAACTTTGTCCTGCACCAGCTTGGCCGACGGAGAGTAGACACATACAAATTGCGTATTTTGTGCAATGCGACGCTCGATACGATGCGAAGTCTACCAAGGGGTCTAGCCAGAAGCGGCCAGGAGTGAGCGGGCGCTGGCAAGTGCACGTGTAGTCCGACCTAAGTTTCGCGTGGTTTCAGGCTACTCGAGTGTTCAAAGTTAACAGATTATTAGCGAGACCCGATGGCTACGATACTGACAAGCAGTGTGACCAAAGTTCACTGGCAATGTTCACTGCAATTTATGCAGCAACTAAAGCTGTGAGTACCCGTGTAGTTTAAAAATTTGCTGTCTATATCCACGGCTCGCCTTTTGGGCGAGACAGTGATTATTTTCCTACACGGAGGCCTAAGCTCACTAGTAAGCAGCGCGTATATTTGCAACTACTATTTCGGTTCTGTTCCTGATGTAGCACATCATCCACAAGAGCTCAATATTGGCAATCAGTGCATTTATCATGAGAAGCCAACAAACCCTGACACCAAGGAAAACATAGCGGAAGTTACTTGTAGTTAGTAAATGAATTAAAGCAATTAATAAATTAATGGAAGTGAAACACAACTTGCCGCAGGTGGGGAACGATTCCACGTGTTCGCATTACGCGTGCGATGCTGTACCAATTGAGCTACCGCGGCGCCAAAATCCCATCCACTTTCTTGGGTATTTGTGTTTTTTACTAGAACCCTGGAAGTGTTAGCCAGCGCCACCACTCACAAAACCACTATTTCCACTCATTTCCATTAATTTATCATTTCTTTATTGATTTAGTAAGTACAAGTAACTTCCCCTATGTTGTCGTTGGTGTCAATGTTTTTGGGCTGCTTATGATATGCCTAATGAAAATCGGGTCCCTCCATTAACCCGCTTTATTATCGTTGCTATCTCTATATATATATATATATATATATATATATATATATATATATATATATATATATATATATATATTATAATCATATCAGAAGAAGTCAACAAAGACTGGCGCCAAGGACAACAAATGGGAAGTTACTTGTGCTTACTAATTACATAAAGGATAAATTCTTAGTATATGCTTAATAAAAATCAGGCCCCGCGGTTAACACCCTTTCTACTGATTCAGTATATATATATATATATATATATATATATATATATATATATTATATATACACTGAGCGAGAAGAAAGGCCGTTAACCGAGGGACCTGATTTTTATTAATCATGAGAATAATATCCCATCCTTACATATACATATAAACTTGTAGTCATTACGAACAGATGGCCATAATCTGTGACTGTAGGGGCTTTAGCTGCTATTCTTCACTCTTTGCCGTTGGTGTGCGCAGGACTTGTCCCGCACCACGAGCTCCCAGTCGGTTCACAGCGCGGGATCGGGCATTTCCGGCGCCTACGACACCACCTACCGACCACTGGTGGGAAGGCACCTGCTCATGGAGCCGCTCTTGGAGGTGCCCAGCGTGCAGGTCTCTGGCCTTCCCAGCAGGACGTCGTCCGAGGACAACGTGCCGAAAGAGGCCCAGGGTAGCGAGAAGCGACTGAGGCCCTGCATTCGCTACGACCGGTCCGTGTCGGACCCGATGTGAAAGACAGAAACGTGCTGCCCTGTCGACAAGAGTGTCTAGATGGGCTGTTTGGTGGCAGAAAGACACGATTGTGGATGATACGGTACGGTCCACTGTTAAAGAAAACACCTAGCTGGCAGTAGGACAGCAGTCTGGGCAAGTTGGCTTTCTTTCAGGACGAACGTACAAAGAGCGACAAAATGACCAGAGCAAGATGTAAACGACACAACCAGCGTTCACTGAGAACTGAAAATATTATTGAAAACATCGTGTCATATAAAGGTATGTCAAACACGCCGGCTCGTATCTAAGCCCCGTCACCCTTAGCGTAACGCTTGGAAGAACAAAATATGACTATAATATGCGAAAAAAATCGATGCAGTGAAAGATAAGCAGGACGATGCCATGAGCAATTTCGGTGATATAGCAAAAGCAGCAGATGATGTCTATATACTGAACTGTACATTAGCCCGGGCAGTCACGTACTCTTGATTGCACACGTAGTTTGGAACGGCGTACAGAAGTTCGACGTGCAAGTAGCGATAAAGTTAGAAAATTCTTGCAAGTTATATCCAATGGAAAACTGGTAGGAAAAAATGGAATAACAGTTGGTTAGACGAAGAGTAGAGGGGACATTATACTCGAAAAGATTGCGACTGTTTATTCGCAATGCGGGATCAGGGCAATGCTTCACTCCACTTAAACCAGACAACAGGATTGCTTTAGGAAGGGGTATATAACAAAGAATCCTATTCATGTAAGCAATCATGTAATCGAGAAATATGAGGCGCATAACTAAGTTCTCTATATTGCTTTCATAGATTAGGAAAAGATTCCATTCAACAGAGATACCAGAAGTCATCGAGGGGTTACTCAGTCAACAAATACCGGAGGTATTCGTGAATGCCTTAGCATTTATGTATAAAGATTCCACAACTTCCTTCATGGTTCACATAAAGAACGGGACATTACTGATTAAGAAGGAAGTCAAGCAAGCAGAGGCAATAAGAATTTCTTCAATGCCGTTCACTGCATGCTTTGAAATATTCAAGCTGCTAGAATGGGAACGATTACGTGTGAGGTTGAACGGGGAACATCTCGGCAACCTGCGGTTTGTGGATAACCTTACTCTGTTCAGCAGTGCTGCAAATGAGCCCGAACAAAAGATTGATGATTTTAGTGAACAATAAACAAAAAAAAAAGAACTAGGCTCAACTTTAAGAGACAGGATGACAGAAATGGGAATGAAGAGTGGCAACTGATATTCCAGTTCACACTAAAATGAGATGGAGTTGAGCAGGCCATGTAAGGCGTAGGGCGGACCACCGACCGACATTTACAGTCCCGGAATGGGTGCCAGAGGAAGGGAAGTGTGGTGAAGGGT
The DNA here is from genome assembly GCF_023375885.2 of Dermacentor andersoni. Taxonomy (NCBI): domain Eukaryota; kingdom Metazoa; phylum Arthropoda; class Arachnida; order Ixodida; family Ixodidae; genus Dermacentor; species Dermacentor andersoni. The sequence goes on from NC_092823.1 coordinate 110,532,026, forward strand.
GACAGAGGACGGGGTGATGTAATGGAATTAGGAAATTTGAAGGCAAAGAGTGTTACCAGGCGGCGCGAGAGCGAGGTAACGGGAGATCGATGAGAGATGCCTTCGTCCATCAGTGGACATAAAAACAGGCTGATGATGATAAGACGTGATTTTTGCAATAACTTTTGTTAGTGAGCTTTAGACCTGTTGTGTTTCCTGCTTGTTTTCGTGCTCTGTACATTCATCCTGACTTAGTTGATGATAAATCCATAAAAACTCCAGCACACAGACTTTATCGAGGGAAACATCTGGCTCAGGAGACGAATGAAGTTGACATGTATGCTTCAAAAGTAATCGGCCTGTCTTCGTGCCACATTACTGCTGTAGAAAGCAGTGAAATGATAACTGTTCTCTTTAAGAGCGGACCGTACTGCATGCATGACCACACACAGAACTAACCTCCAACAACGCATTCATTTCAGTTTTCACTGCCATACTTATAGTACCATTATACGTCATCGGGCACGTGCGCGCTTTTGTACAGTGCACAAATGCCCCTTAAGTTCTTGAAATTAAGCCCTGTGCTTTGTACCTTGTACCCTCTGTGTTCGTTTGTGCTTGCGCTACGAGAGTTTCCGAAGACGCCTCGTCTTCGGAAACACGCAACTAGCCCATATTTGCGTGGTGTGGCAACAGTTCAGCTGTGACGCTGCGTTGGCGAGCACCATTAGAGCCACATGGTGCGGCGATATGGATTCGTGTTCAATGTTTTTGTTTTGCTTTCGCGATAGGTTGGGGTGCCTCTGAAACGCTTTCTTGCGCACTGTTCGAAACTGAAGGACAATATTGCGGCATTTAAGAACGCTGAAACGGATGCAGCGAACAGATAAAGCGCCTCACACGAAACGATCTTTTCGTGCTTCTTTCTGTGGCTTCATTATGAGCCGATAGAACTTCTTAGAAGTAAAAATAGCAAACTTGCTCGAATCTCTATGTTTGCGAAGGAGCCTTTGCATGTTCGTTCCGAAACCTTCGGAGAAGCATTTAAATGTTCGGCAAATTAGGGGAGGGATTACAAGTGCCCCTGCAAGAGGGTTACAAATAGCACCGTTATCGAGTTTAACTTTCACTGCGCATAAGGTTTGAGGTACGAGGTCTGTGTGTTTGCATATAATGCACAAATCTGTTATGGAATGAAATCTGCGTGTAGTTACAGTGCTGTTTCTTACGGTGAAGCGTAGCACCACCAAATGAATGCTCGCTGTTGATTTTTTTAACTGTCACTATTGCTATAACTATCATCATGCGACTGCTCTTCAGGCTTTATATTATTATAACTATACAACTTAACATGCTTATCAAAGCGTTCTTGTGGAATCCTATGAACATGTGCTACAAACAGTCTGTTCTTTCATGAGAATGAACGAAAAATTGTGGAAACGTTCGCCAACATTATTTTACTTAAGCGACTTTGGCTCCCTGTTTAGCAGACAGGTGGCTTAAAGTTTGGTTGGAGTTGTCCTCAACTACGTTGAAATAGCTGCGCAGGATACTTTAGTTCGTCGAACATGTATTACTTTGTTGTTTTATTGTATTAACACAATAAAAGGGTCACATAAAAATGTAGACAAATTTATGAACAGTGGGTGAAGAGGCGTAGACTCAGCCTGGAGCCAACGTTTTGATAAAGGAAGCCTGAGTCTCTTATGAAGACATACACCCTTATCGAAGCTTCTGGAAGCTCTGGTTTCTTCAGGCTGTGGTTTTCCGTCTACGCCATGTGTGGATTACGTTGCCTTATTGTGTGATATTCCTACTTCTACCTGCTTAGAGTGAAGGTACAGAAAATATAACAAACGTTCTAGCCAGTTAAAACCCAGCATTGCCCGCACACCTTTGAGCAATGTGAAAGGGAGCACAAAATGTGTGTTTCATGAACGATTTCGCATGGAATGCGTTTTGGAACATATGTGCTAGGTAACGTCCTTTTTTCAACATCTAGTCTCATCAGTGAGTGTTGCGTTCGGTGCGAGTTTGGAGCGAGCATCACTTCTTGAATTAAACTTTTCGTGAGTGAGTGAGTGAGTGAATAAACTTTTATTTGGTCCAGCAAAGCGCGATAAAACGCGCACCCGGCTAATCCCACGACGGGACTGACAGATCTAGTCTGCCGGCCCGATCGCGGGCGCGCTGGACGGCCAGGATTTGATCCTCAAAGACAGGACTTCGCAGGAGCGCGTCCCACTCTTCCTTGGTGAACGTCGGGCCCAGCGACCCGCACTCCCAGAGCATATGAGGCAACGTAGCTACCTCACCACAGGCCACGCAAGAACAATTTGGATAAATCTCTGGATATATGCTATTAAGGGACGCCGGATTTGGGTACGCGTTCGTTTGTAGAAGTCTTAGTGTGACCGCCTGCGGCCTGCTTAGCTTGGAGTGAGGCGGGGGGAAAACCCTTCTCTCTAAGTAAAAGAATTTCGTGATTTCGTTGTGTGTGAGAGGAGCGTCTCTGTGTCCGGGGAGAGAGTCACCCGATCCGAGGGCAGCGCGGTCGGTAAAGCCACGCGCAGCCTCGTGGGCAGACTCGTTGAGGTTCAGAGGAACCCCCTCAATCGCCCCGACATGTGCAGGGAACCAAAGGATCGAGTGCATGGAGGTGTTGCCCTGTTTGGCGCCTTTCAGAATGCGAACTACCTGCCGGGCTACCCGGCCTTTCTGGAATGCCCTGATGGCGGCTTTCGAATCGCTATACACCCTGTCTCTCCGACCGTCTTGCATGGCGAGTGCAATGGCCACTTGCTCGGCCACCTCTGGGTTCGTCGTCCGGACGGAAGCACAGTTGATGACTTTGCCCAGCGTGTCAATGACGGAAACCGCAAAAGCCTTGCCGTCTCGGTATGCAGCTGCGTCCACGAAGCTTGCTGTGATTTTGTCTTTGTTTATTTGCTTTAGTATATTAAGTGCTCTTGCCTTGCGACGACCTGCGTTGTGAACGGGATGAACGTTGCGGGGCAAAGGGGTGACCACGATCTTCTCCCCTATTTCTCTGGGGATTTGGGTGTCTTCAGCCAAGTTCTTGGTTGGTGCGAGTCCGATCTCCTCGAGGATACGCCTGCCGGCTGGCGTGGTGGACAGCCGAGTTAGCTGGGCCCGTTCCTGAGCCTCGGCCATCTCCTCCATGGTGTTGTGTATGCCGAGCCGAAGGAGGTCCTCTGTATGCGTTCTGACGGGCAGCCCGAGGGCTCTCTTGAAGAATTTTCTAATGAGGGCATTAAGCTTTTCCCGCTCGGCTCTGAGCCAGTTGTGCATGGCCACCGTGTAGGTAAAGTGACACAGCACAAAGGCGTTGATGAGCCGAAGCAGGTTGTCCTCCTTGAGGCCACGATGTCTGTTCGTGACCCTTCGGACGAGGCGAAAAGCATTGTCGGTTTTCGCAATTATCTTGCGTAACGCAGTGCCGTTGCCGCCGCGTGATTCTATGAACATACCCAGGACTCTGATGGTGTCGACCCTGGGTATCGGGTCACCGCTCCGAGTGAACAGGTGAATGTCACTTTCTGAGACCGGTTTCCAGCCCTTGGGTCTGCGGCCTTTTTCTTTTCTATAAAGGAGAAGCTCAGATTTGGTCGGGGAACATCTGAGTCCGGTGGGTAGCAGGTACTGCTCTGTGACGTCTACCGCCTCTTGCATGGCGCTTTCCACTTGCCCTTCGCTACCGCCGGTGATGACTTTTCGTGTCATATTCATAGTTTTCACGAAGTACTTCAATGTGCTGCTCCCTTGAAACACTCAACATTCACCTTATTTGCATAAGCTAGATAACTGTCATGCACCACAGCGTAATATGTTGCTTATCCGTCAGCCTTGCAGCTGTGCTGCTGAAGCCATCGCAGGCTCAAAAGAAGAATCAAGCCAACATCGGAAATAAAATTTTTACAATATGAAGTGGCGAAATGTCGCACGGTGCTTAGAGGTGGGTGCACGAGACATTGCTGTAGACTGTTTTCTTTTTTTTTTCAGTGTAAAATGTCATTATTGCCGGATTACAATTGTGAAATGAAATCGGCATCTTTCCTTACGAGTGCAGTTGTGAAAAGTGGGACACTGCTTGTCGCACAATTCTGTTGCCTGACTAGTCCCACGTTACATCGTCTCAAGTTTTCCAAGAGCCTGAACTGCAATGTTCGCCAGCAGCCGATCCCATAAAGAAAACGACGTCTTCGAAGTGGGAAGCCTGTTCTCACGCACTGACACAGCGCCTATTCCTCGTTGTGCGTGGATCAACAACAGTGGCCTGACACGTCTTGTCAAAGCATAACGTGCCGTATATTCACCGCGTGAGGAATTTCGCTTTTTTAGTAATTGCTCCAGATTGTGTTCATTTCAGCCGCATAAAGGTGGTCCGAAAGTGACCGTACAGTATGAACTGAATAAGGCGCACCCACATGCCATGGGCAAAGAAGAACGGTGAAATAGAATTGCTCGACTTGTGGTGGCTGAGAGGAGACGATCGGCCATGTTTATTGAGGGAGTCGGCTTGGACACGGACGCAGGCGCGTTGACAACGGCTGATGAATAACCAAATATCGGGACCGTCCAGTCGGGCGTCAAGCGTGTTTTCTTCCGCCACATATAGTCGCCGTGATCAGTTGTTGACCCAGATGACCGAGAGGGGCCTTTCAGCGAGCAGTGGAAACCACGCACAGTGCGCGAAGGAAGGCGCTTCAACCGTGCATTGCTGCAATGGGAAGCGGATGTCGTGTGAATGTTCGCCGTCGCTAGGCGGAGCACCCCTTTTAGTGGCCTGTCGCTTCGTTTGGTTTTGCTGGGGTTTCAATGGGAAATTTGCGCGGCAATGACGAGCTGGGAAGTATTCGTTACGAGCTTTGATCTCCAGATGAATTTTTGCGAGCTTCTATAAAAGACGCACATTACGAGTGTGCAAGTTCTTGTTCGTTTCCTCCGTCGCCAGCTAATTTTGTCCGCCACCGTGGCTTCTGTCGTCCCCTCAAGCAGGCAGCACGCAGATTTCACGCGCGAATGCTCGTCCCGCCGCACTGCTTGCCTCGTTCAGGCCTGCTGATGTGATCTTTTGTGACATTGACTGCACTCTCGGTATCGATTATGGGTGCCAGTGCTCTGCATGGTTGTCTGGTAGGCGATTTACGCATTTTGATCAAATTTGTCGTGTTTCTCTTTTTTCTCTGTATCTCTCATCTCATATCTGTGCAGATTTGAGTGAACATTTCAATACAAATTTGATTTTGAACATGATGTGGCTCCGTCCCTCGTGAAGAAGTGTTGGGCGAGGAATTAAAGCGTTGCTTTTCCGTTATTGAGAAAAATGGCAAAAACGACCGGGTGGTCACACAGCACACCCATACAGACATGTTATGTCTGTGACGACTTCGCACCCACGTGGGAAAGAAGTGCTTTGTGGCCGTATAACAGCGGCTGTACGCTTCCTGCGATAAGATTTTAAATTTTCTGAGCCCATAAAAAGAAGGAACTGGCTGCAGCTATGGAAAAAAGGCCATACTTGAACCAAGAACCAACGCACTGTGTCCGCGAAAAGCACTTCTGTCCTCATTTTTTGATGAAGACGTGGACTGCTGAACACGATGGCGAACATCGGGCTAGCAAGTACGATGCGTCAAGTATGTCTTGCAGGAGTAGTTGCGACGATTTTTATGAACTCCTTAAGTTGGTCTTAACAGCAACCTCAGGCTGCAGGACCAAGGGACTTGCCTCGGAAACAGCTAAACTAAGCGAGGCCTCCGCGATCCTCTCTCCCTCCGGTTAGATCTGTTATGCATGACAGCAAACTACCTGCGTGGAAGTTTGCAAGACAATACCAAAGGTGCCCCTGGTCTGTCTTGCAAAAGTGGTATCAAAAACAAGAGCTCTGAATTCACTTTTTCAATGTGTATCCCTTGTTTGCTTTGCCGTCATTCACAAATAAAGAACACACTCGCTGACATTCAAGAATACAAAATGCCGGCAGTCAGAAGTCGCCACAAAATAAAGGAGCTTCGAAAGCATCACGCGATTATTTAAAAGCAGTGTTTGCCCGAAGCTCCAGCTCAAAACATTAAGATCAATGCAAACTACAGTCTGCACCAGCACGAGAAAGGCCAAAAGGAATGTTTTCGAGGGCGCAGTCCATCTCAGAACTCACTAAATGGCAATGACAGGTGTGCAAAATGTTTCTATAGCTGCTAAAAATGAATTTCAGCCCGACAGTTTTGAATAAACACAACAGTGACGCGCGCGAGGAGGACGCTGCTACTGAAGACGCAGAAAGACCGGCCAAATCCGCCACCAAGACCTGTTGCCCCTTGCGGCTGGGCTTGGCGTAACCAAACGTTTCTTGAACGCGCCGCCCGCGCTCCTCGGAGCACAGGCCTTGTTACAGTGGGGGTGGAAAACAGTCCACCATGCCGTTAGCGATGGAGTGGTACGTCGTTGTGTCAATGCGCTGGCGTCTACACTGGAGCCGGCTCCACCAAGAGAGAATTTTAGCGTGTCCGGTATTCGGAAAAACGTAATCGGACTCGGCGTTTTACCGGATGAGCGTAGGTGCAGACGTGAACCGCCTGCCCGGTGCTGCCACCTGGTGGCGTGGAGCCCAACTAGACCAACACAGTTAATATTGAAGTAACCAAGCGTATATTACTTTGCTGCTGGTGCATATTTTCAGAAGAAACGCGTTTACGCCGCGGCCACAAAATTTGCACCGGCAGCGAAGTAGAATACACTTGGTTACTACAATATTAGCTCTGTGTTTGCTTAAAACTTAAAAAAGAATGAAGTCAGGTAAAAAATTTAAGGACTTACCAAGGAAACGGATGATTCATTTATAAACCTCGAAACAGCGGCACAACATCCGAATGATTATGTCATACAGAAGAGGCTCCCAAAGATAGAATATTGGGCTTGGCTAGATTCAGCTCAGCCCCATGAAATTGTCCTTCTAAAGTATGTTTTCTTAAATGATAAAAAGCAGCGACCCGACAAGAAGTCTTTTATTATATCATCCTTACCCCAATATGAGCATAAGGATGACAGCACCAGAACAGGTCGATGCAAATAATCGTTTAACGTAGCTATTTGACACCGGAAATCGGTAAACATGACCAACTATTCTAGGTCGGCAGAACTTTCTACTTCAAGGAAATAGGAGGTGTCGGTAATCAGTTAAATTTGTTTTTTTTTGTTTTCTTCTTCTGTGCTTATTGACGTTTCATTGAAATTATTGTATTCTCAAAATGATCTATTATCGCTTTTATGTTTTTTCAATGCATTTTAATTATCTTTCTTCAGTTTGTACGACAGCCTAATTAGTCTTTTTGCATTTTGAGTAATTATGTTGGAGCAATTATACATTTTAATTTTCCTACCGCGGCCCGATTTTTTGGCCTATCACACTTATGGGCTCGCGCAGTAGTTGACGAGCATCATCATCACCGTACGACGAGAAACAAGCAAGACGAAGATGGCAGCCAACAGAGCGCGGAAGCGCTGCTTCGCCGGTCTCTTTCTGCTCGCTTCTGTGAGCTGCTACATGAGCAACAAAGACGCAGGAGCGAACACCGCAAAAACCACGGAAGAGGCCGACAGCGACCTGGCGTTCGGCGCGGGTACTCGCCTCGACACTTTGCCGACGCTGGGTGGCTGGGCAGTGCGTCGCGAGTGCCTATACGCTCAGGAGGTGGTGTTCTTCATCTACTCGAAGCCGCAGAACTGGAGACGCCGCGCGGCCATACGCGACTCGCTGTTCGAAGAGAAGGCCAAGGGGCTTCTTCAACTGGACAGGACTGTTTGTTGTGGATCATCCCCCGGGGGACACTGCAGATGGCTCCTGGACAGCTCTAGAAGCCCAGGTGACGGGAGACGTCTTGCTGATCCTTCGCGTAGGACGGGAATCTACACCCGGAAAGCTGCTGCTCGGAATGCAGTGGATTCGCCAGCACTGCGCCCGCGCTCTCTACGTCATCAAGGTGGACGACGACGTCATGATCGAGCCATTCGTGCTGTCCGAGTACTTGATTAGCAATGTGGAACCGCGAGGACGCTTGCTCCACTGTGCCGTCATGGCCACAGCCACCGGGAACAGAGTGGCACCGCTCTGGAGCAATGTGTTTGGACTCCAGGAAGACGTATCCGCTCTTTCGCTGGTACACAGCTTCTGCATGGGACGCGTCATCATCATGAATCTGCCCATCCTGATCGACTTGCTCCGTGCTTCGCGGCGGCTACCTCCTTGGTCCCGTTGGTCAGAGGCGGCTTACGTCACGGGTCAGCTGGCTGTAGCGGTCGGCTTGGGTCACGTGGATTTCGGCAGTCGCGTGGCATGGCGCGAGTCAGAGGCCTACTCTTTCGTCGACGGTGGGTGGTGGATCTTCTTTCATCTCCGGAGCACGTTTGCACTAACCACTCTGCGCAGAGCATTGTGGCACCAGGGCATTTGGAACGAGGCCCTAGGCGACGATAGGATCCGGAAAGGGCTGTAGCGTCGATACAAACCCGCGCAATACGATCCAGAGATTAGGTATCGTTACGATGACTGACGCATTGTCTTGGGTGGGGTGGACCTGTGGACCATTCGAGGACACGATAAGAAAAAAAAACTGTGGGCATAGCTTTATCTTTAGAGTGTGATATAATGTAATTGGACGCGATCGATGAAGTTGTGTGTATTTTCTTATAGAATGAAATTGTAGCACGACGTGAAGTTGAACATTTTTTACTGTAAAGTCAACATTACGTCGCTCATTCCTTGAGTATACGCGAAATAACCCGAATATGTTCGTAGAATGTGATAGCACATTCACTGAGTGCTTTCCACTGAAGAAACTGTGTGAACAGCAAATATGTGTTGAATTTAACCATTCGCTCGACATACAATGTCTACTGCGCAGCGCTGGCCCTCGAACCCGATACATGTGCATAGCTTGTTGTTAGAAACCTACTGTTAGAAACCTACTTTCAGAAACTGAACTCCGAGTGAGAAAGGGGTAAGCACTGCACACCGTTATTTAGTTGGGTCAGGAACTTATGGTTTACAGGATATCTCAGCTAGAAGGCCGTGCATGAAAGAAAGTATAAAGTACCTTTTACAATGAGGCATGACAGAGGTCAAGTTGCTCACTAGATACACTGCACGCCTGTAACGTGCTGCAATATTTGGATAGAAATACCGTGGTTTATATTTCATTGACGCGCAAACAATGGGAAACTTTGTCGTGGAGACCAATTCCAATGTTGAGTTCGTGACAAGTTTATAAAAATGGTTCCAGATGCTGACGTTTTGTTCGAGATTGAGTTCTTGGTTGCATGTCAGAATATAAGTGTACTTAAGTACGAACCAATGTGCTGTATTGCGGCATACGTATACGTAATTGGTAAACAGCCTATAAAAAGGGAACGTAGCACGAATGACATAACCACGTGATGTACGCTTGCTATGGGCCGTCCGTCTGATGCTTACCCATTACGCAGTTGTTCACTTGCCGGCTGAGATGCATACCTCCTTGCAGCATAGAATGAAATCGTTAATTTTATCTCTGCCAGTCTACCCATGGTGAGGCTTCTTTCGCAAACGAGCGGACAGAGTTTGAGAGGAAGATACACTTCCTGGTATGGAAGTGGATCATGGTCCTCTTATTAAAGTCGGGCACCTGCGCATTCCCGCTGCACCAGAGGAACCATCAGCTGTCGGCGCTAGCTGGTGGTCTCTCTCTCGAGCAGAAACCAAGCACAACACTGCTCGGCTTCGATAATCAGGCGACAGCTGGCACATCGAGCATGGTATGGCCGCCGAACAAGGCGCCACCGTTCTGATAACTGCGAGGCTTCTAGTTAGGATAGCGTAGGCTCACTGGCCTGGTCAAACGAGGGCCCCAGGTTTTATCTCAAACCACGACCAGGTTTTACTGACCAGTGGCGCTTTGTTCGCGTGGAACCAGCATATATTTTTTTTATGACATCTTGCTAGTAGCATGGGGTTGTCGGCTTCTTCTTTAGCATACATATTTATTTCGCTTACAGTAACTAGCACTACAACTCGTTCAGTCACTCGACCAGCCTCAGTGGATCAGTGAAAGTGGGGGTTCTGTTGTTGGAAACGAACCGGCGTTCCTGGCATTTTCGCTACTTTTTCTGCTGGTTGTGTCATACTGTACACAACGCTCAGAACGAAGTAGCGGGCTCTATTCTCGGTTGCAGAGATCGCGTTGCCATGGAAATGCAAATGCGCATGTGTACCGCTCTTTGGGTGCGCGTTAAATAAGTTAAAGAAGACCAAAATTTATCCTGAACCACCCGTTCTGTAGTGCACCTTGCAGCCAAGGTATAGTTTTGTCACGTAAGACCATGATCACACATTATTTGGTCAATCGGCGTGCACTGAAAGGAGACCACAGAAAAGGATTGTTAGTGGTTTCTATGCTATGCCAGACGACGCGAAGCCGACAACGAGTTTGTTGTCGAGCGGTACGTAGTATAAAGTATTACTCGACAAACGTCTACGTTTTTCTTTATTGACTCATGAGTACGGCAAATATTTGATGTACAGTGATATATACGGGTTGGGAGGCGTATGAAAGGATTGCATGTGTTGACTATCTTTGAATGAACTTCTTGAAAAGCGGATGGTGTGGACAATGTACAGGTATATGCCTCGGCGGGCACCTCGTTAATGTCCCCTGACGCCTTGTTGAAGAAAGGCAAAACATGAGCGACTGTACCGCAGTCCAGTGGCTTGTGCAAACTCAGATACGATGAGCAGGTAAGTATACGAAGGTGCCTTTCAGGGCGATATAAAATATATGAGTAAGGCACAGTCTAACAATGTAGAGATTGGCAGTGATGCAACCACGACTATATTCATTGCAGGCTATGCGCGAGTCTAGAATGCCTGATGGGCATGTCAGCTGAAACTTGAAGAAGCAAAGATTCTCAGGTATCACATGTTCGACTATCCTCATTTTAGGCATCGACTACCACTGCTAACTGAAGCGCTACTATACGTTCTTGCCTCGCTCGTGGAGGCACGTTATTGAAATTTTTTTTTTACTAAATTATCGCCTTGTACCACCGTCTTAGGCCCACTGCGTGATCATGTAGCTGGAAGAATGGCATCGAGTGTCAAGTAGGAAATTTTTTGTAAATCAAGCGATTGGACGGGCGGTTTAAGAGCTACAGTCTGTGCAAGAATGAAGCGGGAAAACAGTCCCTCAATGAACGATTGCTGCAGGAGTGTCATGGCGGAACTTTCTCGCGAACCCTTACTCTAAATAGCTGCCGATTTTAAAACTGTACCTATTATACTTTCTGAGTGCCAGCGCATATTGTCGAGCACTGTTGACAACCTCCCCACTGTACTTATACATACGCACTCTCTCGTCTTTCTCCTCCTTCTCAACACCACCATGATCATCATAGATCACTTCCTCTGCTACCATTTCCTCCTTCTGGTGAACTGCAGCACTCTCAGGCACTCCAGTTCGGAACAACAACTCTAGCTTTCACGTGAACAAACTATCCTTCTATCACCGACTCCGCTGATCGACATTGTGCGCGCTGATTGCCGGTACCTCACGTCGCGCGTCACGGTAGCACTTCAAAGCGCAGCCGCAGCTTGTCCTGCTCAATGTAACCGCCAGATTCGAGAGCCCTGAGGTCGACCGAGGCTGCGCTCAAGCAGGGTCCGTTGCCGCGCGAGCCTTCGGCGGGCCTGGCGTAGAGCGGGCCGTCGACCGTCTCCGGCATGATCTCCAGCGGCAAGCCGCTGCTCGCATTGCCAGACGGCACCACCAGCCAGAGCCGTACGTAGTGGTGGAACGGCCACATGAGTTGCTGGTCATTTTCGCCCCGCAGCACCTGTCGGGTGAAAAAAAAAATAGAGACAGTCATTCCCGCGATATTGTAGAGGGCGTTAACGCATTCACAGCGTAATCTTCCTTACTTACGAGGAACTGCTACTTGAAACCTCAGTCTGAACGCAACATCGCAATGAGTTCAGTGTTCGACCGTGCGCAGCGCGCGGTTAGTGTTGGACCGAGCAGCGCAGGTATCTGAAGAGCTAATTAGAGAAATAGAACCTTGACGTTGGAAGGAGGTAAGCGTCGGCCTCTCTGGATTACGCGTAAGGGAGGAGGAAAAAAATGGCGGCGCACCCATCTTATGGATATGATTGGCGGCGTTAAGGCGATTAGCAATCTGTCTTGTGATGGGCGTGCGACAATTGGTGATCTTATGCTTTGTGGTTTAATGATTAATAATTGGACAGGCGGTTTAAGAGCTACAGTCTGCGCAAGGATGAAGCGGAAAAACATGTTTATTACCACGTATTTAATTTTTGTATGTCCACATGCTATGGTCCCTAATGGGACTGGCAGTATTGAAAATAAATAAATAATAATAAAGACAAGTGACAGACCCAGTGACCCAATATCGCGTCAACACAGGTTTTTGAAGAGTGACATGTACCCAGTCGCACGTATACCATTTGACGGAAGTTGGCTTCAAGGAGCTTCCTTGAGAGCGGCACTTATCCAATGACTCTAGTTGATGTGAAACATGCTCATTGATGAGTGGCTCATGTCCATTGTTACATACTCAATGACCCATGTTGGTTCGACAGTTCGTTTTAAACTCGTTTCCGTTAGCACAGCAGCACGATGCTGTACCCATTAGACCATTGATTGCTCGGTGACGCTAGTTGGCAGGAATGAGGTTAGGTTAGGTTAGGTTACATAGACACTTGTAACGCGGTGCGTGAACCTGAGGCCGAGATCGCTCTTTGCTAGAAATGTCACGACTCTCCTCGTTTCACGCGGCGCACTTCGAGCGTCGTTCAAGGCACCCAGGAATAATTAGTTCGTGAAAAGGTCGGTCGCCAGACAAGAGAATATGACGATTGCTTTCCGCCGTTCTGCGTCACTATGAAGAAAGTCGCCGATGGTATGCTAGCTTATTTATAGAATCTCGCACCCGCGACTGTTAGAGTCGTATTCGCAGCGTATGGTTCGCAGGCACCGTCGCGACAAACGCTAACAATGGCGTTAGAAGATTGCCGTACGAAAAGAGTCTCGCCACACAGACGGCAGCTTTAAAACAACCTGCTATGACAACTTGTCTTTGAGAATAACAGAACCTCTGCCGCGGGGAGAAAAGCGCTGGCGAGGGTGGCAGTAGACTGGACGGAGATATTTATTTATTCATTCATTCATTTGAGTACCCTGAGGGCCCGTTAGGGCATAACATAGGGGGGGGGGGGGGGGACGAAAAAGTTCAAGTGGCATGTGTACAATGCAAATAATATATGAAGGAGTTAGGAACATTAAAAAAGAAGATCTAAACGTCGAGCAGGAACAAACAAAATAGAAGAAAAGAAATAAAGAAAAGAGAAACAGAATTAACAGTTTTTAGATAGTTTTGGCAGGCCCAAGGTGCCTTAGAGAGTCCATAGCCATGCAGTGAACTGAAATCGGGCGATAATAACGAAGATTTATTCATTCATTCATTAATTCATTCATTCATTCATTCATTAATTCATTCATTCATTAATTCATTCATTCATTAATTCATTCATTCATTCATTCAAACGTGCATTGGGATATCGACAGTAATGTTTGGTAAGAAACTAAGGCCTCCTCTTGATCGTTGGAATGTGACTCACCTGTAGCCCGAAGTGCATCCTGAGGCTGCTGCCATGCGTTTTGAAGCGGATCATGGGCTCGATGCGGTAGCCGAAGAAGTAGCCCGAACTACTGGGCACGTCCACTGTGCCGTCCCTGAGCGCGACTTCTTTGAGCGCCGCGTAGCTTCCGACACACCAGTCGTGACAGACGCTGCAAGCGACAGGACCCGGCGTAGCCGCGGATGGCTCGGACCTGTCGCTGCAACTCTCGCTCGAATCGCTGCGATGCGCGTTCAGACTCCTGGCCTGATAGTCTTTCCACGCCCTCAGTACTTCACCGATGCCTTCCCGAAGCTGCTTGACCGAGCTGCGAAGAGAGGGCATTTCGTGAGTAAACAAAAATAAAGCACGAATTTGCGTGGCTGATTACTACATAAAACGGCCACTGCTGAGCAATGAGTTATGTTTTGTGAGTTCTGCACAGGCTTTTCTGCAAAAGGTACCCACAAACCTGCTTCAATTTTACCTGGCAGCCCGTTTGACAGCCACCATGCTCTTCGCTTAAGGAGCAGCCCTGGTAGTGCTTTGCGTACTAGGATGGTGCTCTGTCTTCTTCCGGAACGCTCAGCTGATCGAGACAGTTGCTCATTACTCTGCGTGCTTGTGTGTATTATGTATAAATGCCACTCCTCGTGTGTATTCTGTATAAATGTGTTGTTTAAGGTATCTGAGTTCTCACCTAAAGCAGTACGAGGAGGCGAACACAGCGCAGGCCAGGCAAAATTTTTCAAATCCTATAAAACAAATAATGCTTTCGCTCGCCCGCTACACCGATGTGCCCAAAACAGATATGCAAGCCCTCACATTTAAAGCGCACACGTAAGAAACGCATGCAGTGAACGCTTTCCCATGTATGCCCTGCGATGCGCTGCCATGGAACAAAGTACTCTGAAACCCCTTAAAACTGGGGCAGCTGGCAATGTGAGGGATGTCACATGCTACAGGAGGCACAAAATAATTTGTTTGAGCTATTATGCTACGCGATGCAATGAGGCGTTCCGACAAAGTTATGCTTAGTGGGCCTTGTTAGGAATGCAGCAAGTAATTAATTATACTGCAAACAAACTCATGTTTGGAGATTCGTGGTGATACCAAGTTAACAATGGAAAGCTGACCAGGTAGAAGGCTCTTAAATAGTCTTAATCGTACGACGCACAGTTCTGGAACCCTCTGCCTTGCCGGGTTTCTTTTGTGGACAAGTCATCCGTACGGCTCTCAAAACATCATTTTGTTTTGAGTGTGCACTGTGACCTGCTGCATTCTGAACAATAACATAGCCCGAGCAAAGTTTCCCGCCGAAATCTACGGTGGTCCAGAGATTTCATGCGCCGTATGGTTGCCACCACCCGCTTACAAAGACCTACGCGTTGAACTTTGCTAGTTAAAGCACATGCTCATTCGTGTTCAAGCAACAGTGACGACAGAAATCCATCTCTGCCCATGACGTGCCGTGACAGCTTACTCACGAGTTGAGTTACACAGGACAGGACATGTACACTCTTCCAGGGTGGGCAGAGGATAACGTCAAATATGTCATCAGTGATTCGTTGATTAAATGCAAGTTTTTCTTCGATTTTTTTTACCTGCCGCTCTGCTTGCGCAGATATCGGGCCTAACAAGCATTTCAGCTTCGCCACTTACTGCACTACACTTCAAAATCGAGGACATGGGTTCAAATCGCGGCATCGATGGCCGCATTCTTATGGGAGAGGAGAGCAAGAACGCTGTTTTAGCGTGATTTCGTTGGAGGGAACATTAATGAAGATCACTTCGCGGTCTACAACAAGCCGGTTCCCGACACTACTGCATCTATCAGAGCTCTTAAGTAGCTTCAATATGTTAAACCTCAGCGTTTCTCTTAACCTATACCTCAGAGTAACTAAATGGAATATTTTACACATATTGTCACTTCTTGAGTGTCCTGAATAGAGCGAAACGAAAAGTAGGTGTAGGTGCGTCACGTTGAAGGCTGCATGCCAGACAAAAAAAAAAAGAATGTGCAGATCCCACGCACTGTGGCAATCGATGTATGCGAAGCTTTGTCTGCTGTTTGCGTTCGTTGACGTTATTTGGCGGTGATATATAGGCAGCATACGGCAGTCACGACGGGATGTGAAATGTTACCTTGCCTGCTCCGCTTGCGTTCATTGTTCTTGCTCCGTTCGGCGCTTTATGTGAGCCTTCGTCTCGTCGGCACTAAGTGCACGCTTCGGCGCCGTTCTGGGTTGCAGCGTTAATTGTAGCTCACAAAACTGCCTCCTCCTCCTCCTCTTACTCTCTCTCTCTCTATTCCTTCGCTAACATTTTCCCCACCTCGTCCCTCAACTACCGTTGCTGTTGCGGGTGAGCATGGAGACAAGCGCGGCAGCTCCTGCACAGCATTTGTGAGGGGTCACGCCTAGTTAGGCGTCCTGAGGGCATTGTGCAGGTGCGACGCGGCGTAAATCTTGACGCGAGCTTCTCTGGTCGCCTTTCCTTCGTGCCACACTCCTGTTATGTACTAAAACAATGTCGTTAAGGACCCCATGTCGCAGAAAACCCGGTGTCGACGCCGCGGACGTCGCTTGGCAAATAATCATTCTGAACCACAACAGCGCATGCCTTCCACGTTGCACATACTTCCTCTTACATTCTTTACAAATTTATTCCTCGAGATTTTGAGAATGACAGCTCATAAACGAATATCATGAAACAAAATACCGACAGCGCATGCCTTTTACGTTTTTGTGGCATGGCCACGTCTCGACCACGTCCCGACTCGGCCGGCGTTAGTGGCGTTTGTCTCGACTACGTCTTGACGTGGCCGGCGTTAGCGGCCTACCGGACAGCGGCAGCCGCAGCAGCTCACATCAGCAGCAGTGGGAAAGTCGAAGGAAGAGGCAAAGAAAACTTCGCTTTCAAAAACTGCAAGCACTGGACAATCTTGATGTGCACAATCGAATACCTGCCATTACCCTCTCGGTGTCTCAAGGATCGCCGTTTGCCGCTCCTATCTGAACTCTCACTCCGGGCCTCCACCGAACTTTTCTCCATGGCCTTCAGAACAGCGAAGCTTTGCGCCAGGAGTTCCTTCAGCTCCTTCAGGTCTGCTTCCAGAGATTCCTTCTGCGTAGACGCGAGCTCCAGCGCCGCGGTGGCCTGTGCCAAGGCTTTGTCGGTCTGTCCACTCATGTTCGTGACGCTCCATTCGTTGCACTGGATTTGGGCGTCACACGTAGCCGGAACAGTCATGTCCTGCACGGCGGTCGCCAGGCATTCGGACTTGAGGTGCTCGACGACTTCGCTGCACTGGCTCTGGGCGTCCGTCATAACCGGGACCGTCGTGCCCGGCACGACGGCGGAGCGGCATCCGGACTTGAGGTGTTCAACGACGTCCCTGTGAAGAACCGTGAAGCCGCACCTTGAGCAGGAAGTGGCGTGGAAGGCACACTCGTTGCTGAAGTGGTCTGCAATCTTGGAAACTTCGACGACGGCGTCGCAACCATTTACGTCATTCCAGCATCGCACCTGCGGGCAAAACGGATACAATATCGGTATTGAATGGAATCGAAATGAATGTCAAATCAAATCGGTGTCCGATACGTTGTGCAGCGCAGCTGATGACAGAGGCGCATACACCTGTTTACGTTGGTTCAGAATCGCACCAGTGGGGACCGAGGTATAGTAACGACATGAAATTGTAATGGCCTCTCGATGTTAATTAGTTTCAAATCGAACCTTCAGTCGATACGACGGGTGAGGTGGCTAATCGGTGTTGTTGAAACCTGGCGGAATTTTTTGGAAACAGAATGAAATTCATCGCCTGTGCTGTATCTCCAATGTTTCGTTTCTTCGAATTGTAATTAAGAAAAAAATGGATGTTACGCAAATGCTGCTTTGATAGGTATATCATGCTCCTTGTCGAGCATAATGTGCTCGAACAGGTGAACTCATCAAGCACAGCGGTAAATAAGATTGGCTATTTCTTCATTAATTACATTAGGGGCGCTATAAGATAAATGCATTCCAAAATGTTTCTATTCCATTTCTGCGATAAGTCCTCCACGATTTGTCAAGCTTTTTCGAGCCACCCCTACTTCACCTGTCGGTCACGTGACGTCATGAAAACTACAAAAATTCACCATCCGAAATGAAATGTAAAGACTAATTATGCCTGATTAGACCAAACAATATAAAAATTATTATATCCGATTCTACGCCTTTTCGGCATTAGCCCTCCGGTATTGGTCCAGAGTTTCCTGGCTGCGCCCACGCCACATGTCTGTTACACGTCGTAATTTGACCGTGAAAACTCGCCACGTAAAAGTGACGTGCACGCGTTAAAGATGCACTGACATGCCGAACAAAAGAAAATAGTTATTTCTGATTTCACACCTTTTTCGCCATTGGCCCTCCTCTATTGGTCAACATCGCTTTTCAGTCACTTTATTGGCCAGATTATTGGTAACTTCGCCTTTCTGTGATGCGACGTCACCAAACCGCGAAAACTCATCCCGTCGAAGGTGCGTGTGCGCATTAAATATCCAGTAATGTGCTGAACAAAACTGAGCTTGTTTCCGAATAGCCGCAGATTGCCCTGTGCCGAAAGGAACAGAAGTCAGCTGCACGCCCATGGGTATTTGTATGGCACTGTCGACTCGGAACTGCCGGAGAGAACGAATTTATTTGCGTATGATAAAAATTCGTGCGTGGCAGTAGAACGTTATTGAGGCCTTTCGACACGTATACAACACTGCACTGTTGACACTCCATCGCTGAGGATTCGTTTTAGGGGCACCTCTAACCTGCCGTTGTACGACGCCGCTGTTTTTGACGAGCTACAGCAAGCTAAGCAAGGGGAAGCGGGCCAATCGCAGACACCGACACCCCCCTCGTCATTTGTTTGTGTGCTTTCGCTGCGCTAGGGCGACCCTACCGATATCCTCTCCACTGCTGCGTGCTCCTCGCCTCTTCTCAGCCAATTAGACAAAAATATGTCTCAAGATAGGCTATGCTATTAACGTTGAAAGCAAACTAAAGGGATCTATAAACGAGGAGAATGTTTTATTGGGCTGTTCAAAAAACCCTGCTGGTCACCAACCGATGCTTGCGTTGGTAGTTACGCCGATTTGACGTCAGCAGATAGGAATAATAACAGACTGGAATAGTTTTACGTTATAGGGTCCTAGAATTCATACGCCTAATGCAAATTTGAAGTCGTTTAGTGTACCAGGCACGCCCATTTAGTAGGTCGTGGTAGGAGTGATGTAGCAGTAGGCCGGTTTTGTAGCCTGGTAGTCGAAGCCTCTGTAGCAACTCTTTCGTCGAATAAGGTTCATCGACAAGCGTGTGTAAGTACAACGTCCTGAGCAAGCACAAGCTGGAAGAGCATTGTTTCTTCGTCTAACGAACTGGTGCAGTCATGGGAACACTAAACGCTGCACATAGCCGTTTGTAAATCCCTTTTCGCGCAGCAAGTCAAGTAGCCCATTTGGATACGCAGTAAAAAGCCGGCAAGACCATATCCCGTCTCCAGATACTTTCAAGCTAGGAGCAGACTGCTTAAAAATGGTTTAAAAGTTGGCAGTGAAACCCATGGGGGCTCCAGTTAAAACATTCACAAGGAAAAATAATTTTAGTACAGCAGTTTTGATGAGTGTTAGGTGCAACCTTTTGGCTTACTTTTTGAGAAGGCATATTTCTCAACATTGGTGCTAGGTGCAGGATTTATAGGTTGTGAGTAATGAGTATCCAATATGCACTTCCTGGCTTCAGCTTTGCAGTTAACGCGCTTTTCATAAGCTTGTTAATAAGATAGCTAATTTCGAACTTTAATAGTTCATGCTTTTGATTATACAATTGCTTCGCGCACCCAATGTCTGCCAAGGATCGGCTTGTGCAAATGGAAGCAACATTTGCATATGTAGCATAGCTTTCTTATTTTTACATCAAATTGTATATAACATCTTGTGAGTCAGTGAGCTCCCAATCGTCTCCGCCTTTGAAGGTACGTAACTTTCAAGGAGCGGCTTATTGTGAGGTCATCGACTTGGAAGAAAACTTGCATTGTATGACATCCACCGGGCATGGCCTGTGCGGAACAAAAGACATTGTAGGCTCATTACGTGAAAGCTTTATTGATGAATGTGATGAGTCATAATGCGGACATGCGTATTTTATTTTTGTAATTTTTTTCTGCTCCCTCAGTGTTTATAAAGCAAACGCAGTGGTCGCACACACACAGTTACGCGTTAGTGAACATTGGGCAAGCACTGGAAAATTGTAGAATTGACCTGAACAAGGAGGAAGCTATACTCTACGTTTTCGCGTAACTGGTGCACTGGTGTCGTGCTCCTACAGTTTGTGCAAGGAGGTTGTGTATATTCGAGCTTTTATATTTATAGTGTGCATGCACAATTTACATGGCATACATCCAGCTAGAGCCCGACAAGACAAGGCCCCTTATAAGTAATTACTTTATTTATTTCTGTGGCATTCACTCTGGCCCAACGATTCCTTTGTTTACAAGCAGCTGATCACTTGTATCTCTCGCTAGAAATGCAGCTATATACACATAGTTAAATAAGTGCAGTTATAGAGTTGCGTACAATTACATACGTCCATGCGATATACAGTTACAGACTATGTATACTACTTAAACTAGCATGCATAGGTGACATGTACCTTTCAAGGACACTGGGCGCGTAATGCGTCGAGAAGCATGTGGGTAGCTGATTGAGTTACTTCGTCATCGCCCCTCGCCCACCCGCACTTTCCCCTATCAGGCCCTGTGTCCGTGTTACATTGTCGTGCAGTTACCGGCCGACGAGCGCGCCTTATCCTTTGGTTAACCCACTCTCCCGGCTTTGAAACCGAAATTTTGTCTCTCACTTCGCACTGTCGTTAAACAGGTCCGCGCAAGAGGAAAAGGCCTAAGAGCTCACCTTCCTCCGCATGAAGCTCTCGAGCGACAGCGATATCCATTCGGCGTCTTCACGAGCAAAGCCCTGGCCGTCGATGGGGCACACGCCCCCTTGGCGGAGACAACCGTCGAAGCACAGGCCGCAGAGCACGTGTGCGCAGGGCAGCTGCACCGTCGCGTCCGGTATGAGGCCGCACAGGCTGCACACCCGGACCGAGGGCACGGGACCCACGAACCGCGTGGGCCTCCAGTCGAGCTCTCGCGAGTACCCGCGCAGCGTGTAGGAGCTCCGAGGTGCCATCGTCTCGGCGAGCGACGTTTGCAGCGACGTTCCGATGAGCTCAGTGCCACCGGGGGCTCCTCCGAGGACTTCGCCAGAGATTCTCCGAAGGGTGTTATCGACTCTTAATCAATGCGTAGAAGATAAGGTGCCGCGTTTGTCTTTCCGTTGTGCTTGGGCGGCTACGCTATGCAGGAGCGGCGTAGGCTTCACTGATAGAGTATCGTAGTCCCATGGTAACGGTTTCATTAGCGTCCTTGCCTGTTGCTCCCGAATGGACTGGCACGCCTAAACTGCGATTTGTAATCACTAGGCGCAGCGACAAAGTGATTACGTACTTATCGTGAAGGGTCTGTGACCACTGTCTGCAGGAGAGTGAATGACTCATCCACCGAGATCAAACCATGTCTTCCACTTCGTTTGGAATCCAGTTATCGCTGTTTGCGCTATGCCCGCGATTGACTACGAGTCGAGATGATGAGAGCAGCAATCATCTGGCACGCTGACAAGGCGACTCTCATTTCTATAGTTGAGGCTTGAGGACTGCGCAGGAGAAGAGACGACGCATCGATATTTTGACATCGTGGCGCGACATGTTAGTTGTCCTCAAAAACTCTCTCGACAAGAGGTCCGCGACACGCTGCAGCTTCGGTGCACACAAAACGCTTGCTACACACGCCGATAAGCATATAACGTGTCTTTATCCGCACCACGTTTCCGCGAGTGCTCAGGGGAGTCGCTGCGTCAGCGATAAGGTCACCCAATGCAAACAAGCTTGCTGCTACTGGCTCCCCAGAGCGTTCTCCAGAAGCCTCGACGTGAGGAGGGAGCGCGCATTCGAAGCGTAGATGAAGTGAAAACTATACGAAGCAATGCGCGGCCTGCTACGTCAAGGGAACAGCTGCGCCGACAGACGCTTTTGGCACCGGATTGATGTATCGGGACTGCAGGAGTGCGTAAACAATGAACTGCAGCGTCGCTGCCAATGTAGGCGGCCCCGCTCGCAGAGCCGATCTCACGCGTTGAGATCAAACGCGCCTGTGTGGCCTTTGCTCGCTAAGGCAATGGAATTCGGTATGCCTGGTACGACGCATCGTCGCCCGGCGCGCCACTTTGCCTGAAGCAGACTGTCAGCTTCCGAGCGTGGCTGAAGCCGTTCTGTTTTGCTGCTTCGCTCTTTCTATTTTCGCGCATGCGTATTCGCTTACCTATTTGTTGTATTGCAAGCACATCAACAGTGCGCAAGCAAAGTTGTAAATATATAACCTGTTTTCATGCATTGTGTTATAAAAGTTACGTAAAGACATAGGGTGCCTCAGAAAGGCTGGCGTACTTTTGTATCAGCGGGCATATCTTTGTCCAAAATAGGCCTTTGTCAAAGATTGGCCCACCTATGGAAACGTAAGATTTCCGAGGCACCTTATCCCTGTTCGTAACTTCATACTGCACGGCGCAACTCCATCTGTTGGCCCACTTCTTCAAATTGTTTCTGCGCATGGAAAAGTCGATTTCATTAAATTTATTTGCTCGAGATGTGACCAGGCGTCTCGTTGTGGCGGGAAACAAAAAAAAATTGTGATGCGCATCCCGTGCCCTAAAGGCAAAGAGAAGCGAATTTGTGTTGCAAGGTCAGCTTGTTGGCAGGACCGCGTATCTCACGAAGCTCGCGTTGTAGCCATCGCTATTACTGATTGCCGCAACCAGCGTCCTTTCGCTGGATGCATTGTTCAAAAAGAAATGACTTGCGCTGTTAGCGGCATGACGTCTGATGAAAGATGGCTGCGCTTATTGGGCCTATCGTCGCTTGTTTTGGCTTCACGTATCGGAACTAACCCTGTCAGTTCAGTCTTCCGAACCACGGCCGATGAGCTGCGCACCAGCTTGCTACTTCTGTCTTCTTATCCCCCTACTCCTTCCACCCGTGCAAGGTAGCCAACAGGAACTACCTCCGGCTAACTTCTACGCCTTTCTAGGCACCATTTCTATTCCTTGCTACTTCCACTCCCTCGGGGAGTGCCAGCTCTGATAAAGAGGAATATTATTACAATTTTAACTTTTTTCTCCACTCACGCGATAGGTGTATGTCCGGACTCTGTGGATGCACGCATGCAACAATTAGCTCAGCAATGAGAATGAAATGAGTTTATCTGGCCCCCGTGTACAGCATCGATTGCGATAGTAAATTAATAGACAGCCATACGAAGTAAGGATAGTAGTTTTATCGGCCGTATGAGCTTGTAAATATTCGATTACTAACTAAACAAGCATGGTGTCACGTGCGCACAAGCAAGCATGAACATAGCTCACTCGCTGTCAAAACGCTACAGAGAGGAAGCGCAGCAGCAGCGGCGAGCGAATTGATCGTCGTCCTGCCTTTCGCTAGAACGCGAACTAAGCGGCGAGAACATAGCGCACACGAAACGATCACCACTCCGCGTTATCTGTCCCTCGAGCTGATCACCTTCAAAATAAAACCTGTGTGGCCGCGCACGGCCGCCATATGCGCAGAACGTCCCCCCCCCCCCCCTTCCCTGGTGCATTGCGCGCGGAGGAAGACGGCGCGCTTCCTCCCGCTTTCCTCCCTTGCGCGCACAAGATTGAGCCACCATCGCCGGCTCACCCTCGCGCGCTTTCACTCGCACATACAGCATACGGCACGCAGCGACGGTGTTATTGCACTCGAACTTCATATGGAACATGAGAGTAACGCCGGTGGCGAAAATTCGTCTGGAGTGTCTATATAATTGACATCGCAATAAAATTGCACAGCGTGGCCACCGTACCGTGTTTAGAGCTTCTCCAGTCGCTCCTGGTACCTGAGGTAAACAACAGCGAGGCCTTGCAGAGCGGCTTCCGTTACTCGAAAGGAGCCGTGGCTGGAAGACGCGATTTGGACACCACCTGCTGCACGCAAGCAAACGATCAAGCAAACTTTAAGGATACATTTATTAGAGCTCCTGCAAGCAATCGGCAAAGGCTCTGGGCGAACAGTCCCAGGTGTTGCCGTCCACAACGCAAGTTCGAGTGTCACGCCAGAGTGATGGCAATGCTAACAACCAAGCATGCTTTATTGCTACCAAAGAAACAAAAAAGCAAGCAAACAAACAAACAGACAAGCAAACAAAAAAGCGGCCAACAAGAACACAAGCATTCAAGCAAGCACGCGAACAACCAAAATCTACACGTTAAAGACTTATTGACTGAACCGTGGCCAGAAAACAACCAAATGATATCCATTGTTTTGAAATCTCAAAACGGCTGCCAGGTATTTGAGCAAGAGGGCCTAATGCTAACGAAAACTAAATTCCAGTGTCTTAGGCGCTCCATAACATTTACTCCTGACTCCTTCAATCAACCCATGGCCGTCAGTCGCCAGCAGCTGCGGAGCACGTGACAACGGTCAGGCCTGCAGCGCCGCACAGGGTGCTAAGAATCTCCGAGCCCGGACAGGCCGCCACTGGAAACTGAGAACTTTTTGTAGGGCTAGTTGGTGCATGTTACTGAAGTACTAAAGCGCCAAACAGACGACACAAGAAGAGACAACGTCCGTGTCTCTTCTTGTGTCGTCTGTTTGGCGCTTTAGTACTTCAGTAACTGGAAACTGAACCTGGCAACGTTCAACACACGAACCCTCTCGAGAGAAGCTAACCTAGCAGGACTCTCTGAGGAACTATCAGGCATTGTGTGCGATATTATTGGCCGTAGTGAGGTGAGAAAAACTGGTGAGGCTTATACAGGGCTGACTAATGGCCACGTGACTCCCAGATATGAAGCCATAAGGGATAGGATTTCTAATGCATAAGGACATAGCGGGCAAGGTTGACGAATCCTACAGCAAACGGCAATAATGAAAGGGTAGCACGCGCGCAAGGGGAGGGAGCGGGGTACAGCGAACTATAGAGCGAGGAGATGTACGCGTGCCAGGAGGGAGGGGGGGGGAGAGGGCGCTTGGCGCGTTTTGATTTGGCCTTACCGAGGCGCAGTTAGAACGCAGGCGAGAGCTTGCGCAGATGAAAAACCTCCTTGGTGTGGCCAAGGAACGTGTTCAGAAAAATTCACCAACGGGACTATAATGCTTTCGCATTCCCGCATGTAAGTAGTCCTAAACATTTCTGACAAATTGTAGCAGTATGTTTCGCGCCAACACATCGCACCTGCATATAGATTGAACGCCGTCTGTGGAGTTTAAGAGCAACGGTAAGCCTTGATGCCACTGTCAATGATTGCGACCTTTAGGCAAAACTGCCAGTTTTTTGCAGCAATCATCAACAACACTTTCGATCAACGCCGGCAGGTTCACGATCTATCATTTTTACTGGATATGCGCCAGCTCGTAAGATGTCATCACCATCGCCACCATCATACCGAACCCAAAAATAATGATTCGCAGGGACCACATCATCGACCGCTCTTGGACTTCATTAGATCCGAAAATCTTTTTTCATTAATTTAATCGTCCTTATTCGCCCGCATCCCATACCCCTGTATGCCCCGAGGTATTTACCCTCGCATTAAAAAATTTCTTTACTGCAACAATCGGCTTTCAGTTGTGGGTATCGGCCATGGTTTCGGTCGCCATCGTCATCATCAGCTCGGTGTCCGGATGTGCTCGTCGTAGAAGTTGAGCTCGCCGCCGTCGCAGCCATGGGTCAGGGCCACAATAAAGACAAGGTCGACAAGGCCACCGGCATGACGGAACGGCAGAAGCAGCTAGTGCTCCATTCGTGGCGCACATTCACCAATGCCAACAGCGACTACGGCGTCCTGCTGTTCGACGCACTGTTCACGGCCCACCCAGAATACCTGACGTTATTCAACAAGTTCAAGGGCAAGGACCTCGAGGCGCTTCGCCAGGACGCCAAGTTCAGGTACCAGCGAAAGCGGTGTACTCAACACCGCGTCATTTATTTATTGATTGACTTCCAAATACTTCAGCCCCATTCAGGGCCAATGCCGGAGTGGTGTACAGCAGATACCAGAAGCAGACAAAAAGACAGCAAAACTTATTAAAAAAGACAGTAAACTTATCCCTGAAGTGGTTCTACAAAATGTGACAGCGCCAATTCACGAACAGAACAGAGTAACTCGCTAAAGCAGTCGACAATTCTCCGGAAATAACGCTGTCTGAAAATGTTAGTACGCCAAAGGAAGGCTTTAGTTCGAGGCTGTGACAACGTCTAGTCGGAAAAAGCACTGGCACACGCGATGTAATCATCAGCGGATCGTCCGCAAGACGAGTGAACAACTGAGTGTAATAGTGACATAGAATCGGCATGCGACTTGGTGCACAGGATAGATCAATTCGACGAATTCATTGTGGGCCAGGGCGAACAATCCCGATCGCAGTGATGGCAAATCACATAAACTACCTTCCTTTGTAAAGGTTCAATTATGTTTATATCGCACACTTTATATGGGTTCCAGACACATCAAGCCTACTGTAATGCACGGTGAAAAAGTGTTTTATACATGAGCGATCTTGTATATTTTGGCGACTTGTATAACGTTCGTCGTAAGTATTTTCCTTCTTTAATGCGTACGAATTTTTTGGCGAGTACCCCAGGCCCGTCACGCGAAAAATGTAACGCCTTGTAGCTGCACGTAAATATGTAACTTGCAAAGTTAAGAATTTAACAATTATAATACTGCAAGTGAAGGTGACCAGTAACTTTATAAGCGATAAGGAACAATTTAGAGCAATAAATAAATAAAAACGAAATACCCATAGCGCCAGATGCGTAGGGTTCCTTAGAAAATGCATAGGGAAGCTTAGAGTAGGGCTGGGCCTGTTTAAATATGTGGGTGGGTCAACTAGAAATTGGTAGTGATTGGGGTTGGGTGAACTGAAAATTTGGAATTGGGCGAACTAAAGTTTGGAGCTGGGTCAACTTGGAATTTGGGGATGGGTCAACTTGGAATTTGGGGATGGGTCAACTTGAAATTTAGTGGTGGGCCAACTTAAATTTGGGGGTGGGCCAGCTTAAATTTGGGTGGGCCAACTTGAAATTCGGGCATTAGCCATCTTAAGATTGGGTGTATGCTTAGGCATACTTAGACAACGGCAGCGGAGTTTCTGCATTAGCTTTAGTGTTTCAGATGTAATGTGATCAATATGCTGTAACCACTGCATGTTGTGGGTGAAGATACTTGCAAGGTATTTGTACACCTATGCCAAGGGGAACTATTGTGTTGATGAAAGTGTACACATGCTGTGAAGGAAAATAGATGTTAGTAAATGACACTACTGCTGTTTTTCGAAAGTTAGTGCGTATCTGCCAATCAGTACACCAGGTGCAAAATATGGTCTAGGAATCCTGAATTAAGGTGCTATCACTAGGAGAAGTTACCTGGTATAGGACGCAGTCATCCGCATAAAGATGGACTTCTGACTTAGTATTACTGGGAAGGTGATTTATGAATATTAAAAGTAGCAAGCGTCCCAGAAGAGAGCCCTGCGGAACGCTTTCTGTTACATTTGCAGTCGAGTATGTAGTCCAATTAGATGCGTATAACAATGTCGAAGGCTTCAGAAAAGTCTACAAATCAAGCCTCCTTTTTTTTTTTGTTTGACAATATGAAGTTTGTTAGTAATGTCGTGTGAAAATGGCACCAGTTGTATTGTGCTGAAAGCACGATGGAATCCACGTTGTATGTTAGAGAGAAGGTATTCTGTTATATGCTTGTGTATGATATGGTCCAGTAGCTTACCGGAATCGGAGGTAAGCGATATAGGCCTATAGATAGAAAAAGTTGCTTTCCACCAGATTTACGGAGAGGCTAGGCTGGCTTACAAGACTGGGGGACGATACCTGAAGTCAAGGATTTGTGAAAAATGACCGCCAAATAACGTGTACACCAGAGAGAGAGTGCCGGGCCAGAAAGCTGTTCGGAATATTGTCAGGGCCAGTGCACTTCCTTGTACCTAAATTGAGAATTAAGTTTAGGAAGCCGTTTTCACTGATTACCACATGGCCGTTAGAGAGCTCAGAATCAGCCCTTGCGAATAGTGCCAAAAAGTTGCTGTCATGCGAGAACACTGAGTAGAAGTAGGCACTAAAGCATGAGCTATTTCAGTGGGGTCTGAAATAGCTGTCTCATCCAATATGAAAGAAGCAGCAGAAGTTTTGCTTGGTGTGATAGAAGTCCAGAATTCTGCGGGTTAGATTGTCATAATTTTGGTAGTTCAACACTAAAATAAAAGTTTTAGCTGCTTGCATTTTGATACGCAGTTCTTCCTTAGCAGTTCTAAAGCGAACAATACTGTCAGGATTACATGCCTTTTTTCAGTCGCCGCAAACAATGAGCACGAGGATTTCTCGTTTTAGGCGTGAGGGGAACAAAATTATCTATGCATAGTTTTAGGATTCGCTCAAGTGCATCAACCAATGTGTCAGCGTTATCATGTAGACCAAGTGCTTGGAAGGAATGAAAATTAGAAGGCAAAGTGCGGGATATGCACCCGCAGCGCTGACAAGAGCGATTCTGTCCAACCATGTCACGTGGTTGCCTCCTTTCGTAGGCAATAACATGAAGTTTATGTGTGAGAGTGATGAAGGCTTAATAGTGCAACGTCACGTTGCCGGAGCACACAGATTGGTACACAGCAACGAACGTCTCAGACACTGCTTAAATTATCAGGGAAGAAGACGAGGAGGTGACGCGACTTCACCCAGCCAGCCATCGTAAGCTGAGAGCGTTAAGCCACTGCGTACTTTGGTTTTATTTCCGTATCAGTAGGCACTTATATTTGGGCATATGCAGCACATGCGAACCTATTACACGATACGTTGCGTGCGCTGAAAAGGAAGCACGCCACACTGATGGTCTGATCGCAACGGACAGTCTAATCGGACTATCTAATCCTTTCATTGGGTGCTCGAAAACACCAAGGGTTTTCCATCAGTCACATCTGGCACATCATGTAGGTGAGACGCCCGTAGCGTCACTGCCGTTGTTCCTCATCGGGCCAGCGTTGGAGATTTTGAGACGACTGATAGTTGCGCATGCCTCGCTTGCTGCGTCGTACCGTACCCGAAACGTTCGCGCAACTTCGATCACAGGACGCGCGGACCAGGTGCGGTCATCGTGCTGGGCCGCGTGAACCTCGCATTCTGGACAGAACGGCCGGTGGGGATCGATGACTGCGACGGTGAAAACGTATCTCGAGTGCCTGCATAATTGCTATCGCAAAAAACGAGAGCTGCATTGCGATTGAAAGCAAATGCTCAGTCTCAGAACATTTTCGAATTTTCGCCCGACGGAATAACTCATATGCGCGAAAATAGTGTGAACTCTGTGATGTCTGGTTGGCACCATTAGTGCAGCGGTATGGGCGTGTTATTAAACAAAAAGAAAGTTCGACTCAATTTTTAATGTTAATAGTACTTTTTCTGAAGCCCTAGGAGGGAAAAAAAGAAATCCTTAAGTGCAAACTCATATTAGGATGCTTTTTAGGGTCGCTTTACCAATGTACCTAACTAAACAGTATTGTGTCACAGGGAACATGGCGTGACCATTGGCATGCAACTGAACAATATGGTAGAGTCTGTGGAGCACCCGGACAACCTCCTCATGCTGGTGAATAAGAACGCCGAGTTCCACACCAGGATCGCCGGCGTCGCGCCCAAGCACTTTGAGGATTTCGGCCACGTCATCGTCGATGTCTTGAAGTCTAAAGAAGAGAAGCTGATGACGCCACCCACTGTGGAGGCTTGGGGCAAGCTTTTTGCTGTGAGTACTGCCTCTAACTGACACTTAAAAAGCGCCTTGCAATGTCGCTACCATCGTGGTCAGGATGTACAATACACAACGAAGCACATGTGCGCTTCGAATCCTCGTTAAGGTCGTCACTATCATATGTACATTGCCAGGACGACGACTCGTCCCAGCGATGTACAGTTACCCTTGTCTTGCGCCAGATAACGCCACCTTCTACGTTGAAGTTTCGTAATTATGAGCCGTCCTTGACTGCACTTTTCTTCTCTTGGCACCTATTCTGTAACTCTGATAGAGAACCAGTTATGGGCCCTACGCATTACATGGCCTGCCTAGCCCCATTTCTTTCTCGTAATGTGAACTGGAACATTGGCTATACCCATTGGCTCTCCAGTCTGCTCAGCTGTTTTTCAGTCTCTTAAGGAGAGGATATAGTCCGGCGTAATGTGAACGTCCACCACGCGCGTCAGAGTTACGTAGTTACGCTTGTACATGCAAATATTTGTGTCAACATAGCAACAAATCTAGCCACAGAGATGCCAGGAATTGTGATCTTTAATGAAGAGACGAGTAACTACCTGGTATCAGAAACTTGAAAATAAAGGGGAAGCGGAATCCATCAGCAAATAACTATACAGCACTTTGGGGCTACAATACATATGAGATGGTGCGTAGAACGAGGAAATGAGTAACGGTACCACCGCCAACGTTCGCGAATGCCATTCTGAGCTTAAATGAGAGATATTTTCGAGGTTGGTAGTTAACCAAAGATCGGTAAGCCAGTTGGCTTTGGGAGCCCACGGTAAAGCCACAAATGAGGCAGTGCAGTGACATGGAGTTGGGTCTCTTTTGAAGTTTGAGCATAACCAGGCTGATGATGATGATGATGATGATGATGATGATGATGAAGTTTGAGAAGCGCAGAGCCAAATCAGCCTTAAAAAAAGACTCAGGAACATGCATAAAAATAAATGGCCGGCACAAGCGCACAAGTATTTGTACTTTAAAAGCGATGACACAGAATGGAGGAAGAGGTCGAGAAAGTTGGCAAAAAAAGTGTAAGTAGACAACTAGAAGTCATCAAAAAGAAAGTGAGAGAAACCGAGACAGTGAATGTAAAGAATAGAAAAAAGGACCACGGTCAAGAAGGGGAGAAAAAAATTAGAAGAGAAAATTTGTGCGGTAAGATAAAGGACAGTGCCTTGCTATTTGAAGTTCGGGCTAGTTGCCTAAGGATAAAAACATACGAGCAAATATTTGCTACAAGAACAGGCATGTGTGTGCTGGAGCAAATATGCGGAGACTACTGAGCCCATGCTAATAGATTGCGAAGGTATTCACGCAGTGAGACCCGTAGGTAACGTACACCTTCCAGAAGCACTAGAATTTAAAGTGGACAGAAGCATCACTCGGTCAGCCACCGAGATAAGAGACATTTAAAGTATTGGTGCAAAAAAGGCAGCGAAGAGATAGATTGATTGCTTCCTTTTGAGGAATTTCTTGATTGATTGCTGAAGTTGATTGAAGTTTATTGCTTCTTGTGATCTTATAACTTTTGATACCTTTTGACGCCATAAGAAAAGTAAAGTGCTTTCTTCTTAATGTTGGACCTTTAGTATTATATTTCAGATGTATAGTTCTTTCATTCTATGCTTGTCAGATACGAACATTTTCTTATAACCCTGTCAAAGTGCAATTATCGGGTAGAGACCCCACCAAGCCTTTCTTGGCTTTTAGCCTGTGCCCCATATCATTTCATGCCTGCTATAAATTCACGATAATGCCGAAATAAAATGAAATGAAATGAAACAAAATGACGGTATTTGTTAAAGGCATAGGCAGCGGTACAAGCAGATGTGACGTTTTGATAAAGAGAAAAAATATTAAGGAGACGTACACAAAACAGCCAGAACGAAAAGTATGTATAGGATACCTGATTAACTCAAGCAGGCTAGGTGACCATCTGTCACCACCCCGTTCCAAAGAGCATGCCAATAAATCATCACCATAAGCCTAAAGTCACTGGTTACGTTACGCCGGCGAAAAGTGCACGCTCCACAGTCTGCCGTCCTGGCGCAGCCATCTTGGCCGGCGGCATTCGGGCGTGCTTTGTTCGGCTGGCGCGAGAATTAAACAAGCCCCTATCACACGCTAGCGTGTGATACTGTCATTGTCACAATTTTACTGCGATAATGACACATTGTCATTATTGTCACACTGTCACTGTGACTATGGTCACAATAAAATTCAAGGATTCTTTAATGTGGCTTTACCTTTTTTTTTAATGCGGTCCACCAAACACCCTTTTGAAAGGTATGAGTGCTACTTTTTGCACCTAATAAGTGTTATTTTCATTCAGTTTCTCTATCGAGACGTCGTCGTGGAAGGGATATGGATGACAAGAATGCGGTTGATGATTTTGTTGCGGTTTAGGAGTTATTTTTTCTAGGAAGTTCAATTTCGAGGCATTATCTTGAAACGAACATGATTGGAGAGGGGTATGGTTGCTAACCGTCGCTGCTTGGTGGGTAAAGGTGTTTGCTAGAGACGGAGTTAGTTTGGGAGCCCGGGCTTGCAGTTGCTCCATCTGTAGGTCTTTTTCGCTGTTGAAAAACGTGTTAGCACCCATTCATGAGCTCAGCGGTACATAGATATGCAATGGGAAGACAACGTTACGCCCACGAATCCTTACGAGATATTCTTACGCACTATGCTCGGCACTTCTCTGGTCAGTCGTCACCCACCCACCCGCCGCCCCTTCAACTTTCTTCTCACTCCTGGCATGCAGTTGGTGAACGGGCACATCGTCGCCGCATTCAAGGCTGGACCGAAGAGCTCGGACAGGCTGGCCTCCCGTTTGGACCTGGGAAGGCCGTCTCTCCGAGCGAAGCCCTCCACTACCGCAGCGCAGAGAGGTGGACACCTCGCCGCGAAGTCACGGAGCAAAGCCCAGCGAGAGCCCTCAACGAAGACCGGCGTCTCACCCAGCAAGCACGGCCTCAAGAAGGAAGTCACCAAAAAGGAATAGCGCTCGAGAATGCTCAAGAAGGCAGAGAGTTAGAAAAGCCCGCTGCACGCTAAAGAACATTTGAAAGGTCCGTGAAAGAATCGTGTTCCGGCCGTCATGTTGTGGAGTGAACGCGAACCCCTGTGCGCATGCCTATGTGAGCTACTGGACACGCAGACGAAGTCACAGATGACGCGAAGGAAGAACAGAAACGTGGAACAGAAGTGGAAATGCGGCGTTTTGGAATCGCCGAAGAGGTCTTGTAAAACGGCGTATCCCATATTCTTCGCTTTTCATCGTGACTGATAGGTGTCGCTGTTTTACTCATTGACACATTCAAAGGCTAAAGGAATGAAGTAGCGAGACGCTATGTTATGGAATAGAAAGTCGCACACTAGGCGTACTTGCACTGCTGCAGTGATTTCTTCTCACGCTCTAGCTTTGTGAAATTGCGTTTGGTTCTTATGGAAGGTTTGCATAGAGTTCGCATATGGAACATTTATGGTCTTCCAGCGAATGTTGAATAAGATCTCCTTTAGAAGCGGAGGCAGTCTGTCGAGACCGACACTAAAGTAATCGCGCTGATTGTTGAAATACGTCATGTGTAAGCGCAAGGACAATAGCGACGAATTGGTATAATATCTAGGTGATTAGCGTACTGTAATTCTTCTTAACGCTTCAAGATTGTGCAAATTATTTAAAACACAGGTCAACCAGCCATTGCGTACACTCGCAGAAAAAAAGAATTAAAGGTCACTCAGATGCGTCTTGGAATGGCCAGCTGACACTTCAAAAAATAAGGAGTATACATCTACGTACTCGTTAGCGGCTTTGGTAAACTGAAGATTTCAATATTGTGCGATAGATGCCGTGAGGTTCAACTGGAGGGAGCCGTTGCAATGAAACCAACCCCGTTTGGTGTGTGTCAAAGCATAGCTAAAGATATAAAGCACAGGAACGACCTTGCTAACCCGTGATGATTTCTTAAAATTTTACATAGACATACAGAATTTCGACCACGAATACTTCAAAAACAGCTTGCTGAACAAGTCGTTGAAACTTACGCGGAACAGGCAAGCGTGGGCGACTTCCAGGCGGCAGCAAGAAACGACGAACGTGAACTGGTGAAAGATAAATTTTCGCAAATGGCTTAAGTATGTTGTAATATGTAGTACGTCCTCTAGCATGTCTTAGTGGTCCCAGTTTGACCATGTGTATTCTGTCCTTTTTTGACTGATTTTTATTTATTCAATGACTTCTCACGTATTCCCCCATCTTGTATTACTGACCAATTTTAGTGTATTACATTAATGTACCCCCCCCCCCCCCCTGATAATACCCCAAGCAGGGGCGTTTAAGGAAATAATAATAAATGATGATGATCGTATTTGCACCGGCTCCTGTAGTTTTTTCCGCTGGCATAATAAAACATCACTGCCCAAGCACTCCGTACAGATGGCCAACCAACGAAGCTGAAACGTGCGCTCCCGGTGTTTATAACTGGGTTAATCCCGACGGTTCATTAAACGACGGCTTGGCAAGCTGCCGCATCCTCGGTACGCAGTTTCTGCTTGCACAAGGCTGCACGGGCCTGTTCTTGTGCCCGGGCTGCAGCATCAGCGTCGCGTAGACGAGCTCGTTCCCGGTTCTACTCGCGGCCTTGCTGATCGAAAACTGCCTGTTCCTCAGGAGTATGTATGAAGCGTGGGCTACCCACTTCGGAGCCAAAATCTGCGCGCTCTGCACAAATTTCGCTGGGGTGCGACGGAGCGCAACGATGTCACTTGTCTTGTCTTGTCTTGTGTCCCAGACAGTGGCGCGTACCCACTATGGGGGATTGGCCAAGAAGCAGGCGGTTTTCCGTAAGGTTAGAAGTATAGAGAAACTAGATTTGAATAGTGGAGCGTGAGACGATAGAACTGTAATTTAGACTTGCAATGAAAGTACTGGTAAGAATTTTGCTAAAATAATTTAACGTAAAGGAATTAAGTAATAGAAACTATGGATAATTGTAGAAAATCAGCAAGGTACTCTTTTTGTCTCTCTAATAAAATTGTAAACAGCAAGAAAAGCATCCCTGTGGCTGGTTCCCAGTGAAGTTGCCCCAAAAGAAAGAATGTTTGTCGAGGTTAGTGATAGGCCAAGTTTGGTAAATGAGTATTCTAATATTCTTCTTTGTCTTAGAAAGCGGCGGCATGAGAGAAAATAATGTTCGATAGTTTCAGGTGCACTGCAATAAGAACATAGAGGGGACGTCGCGAGACCAGACCTGTGTAAGTAAAAATTTAGAGGAGGTATACGGCATCTCAATTTTGTAAAAGATACTTCCAATTGCCTTGAAGGACACCAATTAATATTCCATGGGAAGCCAAGATGGTGGAATTCAGAACACGGTGTTAGCATGGATATTGCAGAATTTTGAGATATAGCGAAATTTCTGTACCTTGCCGCGGTGACATAAGCTGATGTCGGCAAAACAGGTATGATAGGGCCGTTAAGGGATGCTCGTGCGAGTGAATCTGCCATTTCATTCAAGTGCAACCCACGATGTCCCGGTACCCAAAGCAAACGTACTTTTCGTAAGTACGGAGGTATCATGGAACGAAATGTTCTTTGAATTGCTGAATTTAATGATGCAGTTAGTGCGGTGCATACAGATAGCGAGTCGGTCATGATAACAGCTAATGGGTCTTTTTGGGGGAGTTTTCGTAATGCTAATATAATCGCTAATAGTTCTGCCTGAAATATAGGTGTGAAGTCGGGAAGGCGAAGGGAGTAGGACCATTGAAGAGATTCAGAGAAGATCCCCACTCCTGCCTTCTCATTGCAAACAGAAGCGTCAGTAGCTACTACGTTGTCAGTGGTTAGCTGGTGCAGGTGGCCGTGTAAGATATTAATTAAACATTGCCTTGGTAATAGTTTTGCATGATTAGGAAATATGTCCTCGAACTCAATTTTGAGATCTGTAAAGGCATCATTTGAATGGTAAACTTGGCGTATGGATACATCCAGTTTTTGTAACTGTGCTTGTACGAATACTATCTGAGGGCTGTGCAATCTCGACCACGATACTTGGAAAAACTCAGCAGGTTCAGTGATAAAGGCATATTGCGTACGTCTTTTTGAAAACTCATAAATTTTTAAAAATGTCTGAACCGTAAGCATGCGGAATCTGCAATCTAGGGTGGGTATATGAGCTTCCTGATATAAAACAGCATTGGCAACAAATCTAGGAAGCCCGAGGCATGACCGTAGTGCTTCTCTTTCCAAAAGTATGAGAGGTTTAATTTTGTAGGCGGGGCCACCGGAAAGTATCACGCAGCCGAATTCTAATATGGGCCGAACATACATTTTATAGATCATCAGTAAGGTATCCATGCGTAGTCCAGAGCGACGGTGGCTGAGCCGGCGGAGCATAGCTACGGCTCGTTCTGCCTTTGTTTTAATATGTTCAATGTGACTGCGCCAGGTGAGTTTGCCATCGTAAATGACACCAAGGTACTTGACTTCGTCAACTTGAGGAATGATTTCCTGTCGGTATTGTAAAGTAATTTGCATCTGTGCAGTTAATGGGAATGCCACTACTGCACTTTTGCTAATATTTAACGACATGCATAACCCCTCTAGCCATGTCTCCAGCATTCCTAAGTAATTCTGCAACGACTGTTGTAGTGAATGTATATTATTTGCCGACGTAAAAAATGCGATATCGTCCGCGTAAACATAAACATGTACTTCCGGACACAAAGCAATTGTGCTTAGCAAAATATTAAATAATATAGGGGAAAGAACGGAACCCTGTGGTACACCTCTTGTCTGCTTGTGTTTGGACGTCGAAATACCGCGTTGGTAACAATAAAACTCTCTATCTCTTATAAATTCATAGATCCAAGCGGTTATATATTTTGGGATATTCGTAGACTGAAGTTTATCGAATAGAATACAATGTTCTACAGAGTCGTATGCTTTTGCTACATCTAGCGTCACCAAAGCTGCGTACTCTCGTTTGCGGCGAGCCAGTTTAACGCGGCTCTCTAAGTCTACATGGGCGCACCATATGGAGTGGCCGGGACGAAATCCGATTTGGCAAGGACTGAGAAGGGTGTCATTCTCCATAAAATTTGTTATACGGCCGTGAAGAACTCTTTCTATTAATTTGACGACATTGGAAGTAAGAGAAATTGGTCGTATGTTGTCTAAGTCAAGTCCAGCTGATTTTTTCTTTAATAGTGGAATAACTTTAGCTACTCTCCACTCTCTTGGAACCCATGCATTCTTGAGAGAGAAATTTATTATGTTTAGGAGGTCCTGAGGTGCATTATCAAATAAGACTTTTAGCATTCCTGTTGTAATTCCATCTGGACCGGGGGATGACGCTGGCAGCGAACTAATAATGCGTTCTATCTCTGTCGCTGTTATTATCTCAAAGTCGTCTGCCAAGGGAGGTTTCTTTAGGTTTAGGGAAATTTATGTTTGAAACGTTGCGCAAGTCCTTGAGCAATTTGTTCAAGTGATTCCGATACTTCTTTTGTAGTTAAAACGACAGAATCGACATTGACGGGCGCCGGTATAACTTTACGAGATCTAAGAAATTTAAACAGGGCCTTTTTATTGCAAGACTTTGAAAGGTCTGTGTAGTGCTTGGAATCATAATCCTCCTTAGCTTTTGAGACTGTTCGTTTACATGTAGTAGCTATATATGTATAATCAGCCCAATTAACAGGACTTTGGTTGAATAAAAGTTTCTTCCACGCTGCTTTTCTACGTCTGAAATCTCGTTCGCAGTCAGAATTCCACCAGGGACAATATGATCCACCCTTAGTGGATTGCACAACAAACTGAGCTTTTTTTGATGACTGTTTTAGAATGGAACATAGGCTCATTGCTTTGATATCCCTCTCCATGCCCTCCTGAGCGTGTAAAGCTGATTTTAGTGCATTTTTAAATTTTTCGTAATTAACAAAAGTGCGCACATTACTATCTAAACTAGTTAACGGGGTAAGCAGTTCAAAAATTATAGGGAGGTGATCACTGTTAGTTCCGGAGTCTACAGTCTTCCAGGAGGTGACAGACATGCTCGAGGTAGCAAACGTAAGATCTAGGGCAGATCGCGACTGACCCCGTACGAAAGTATGTGCTCTCGAATTTAAACAAGAGAATTGATTCGTTAAGACCCAATCCCACAAGCGTCACTTCTGGCGCAGCCAATCGCGTGGCTCTCTTTCTTTTTTTCTTTCGCGCATGCGCATGCGGTCGCGCAGGAGGAGTTTTCTGCGTACAGGCGGCACATGGATGGACGAACGAATCGACTAGCCATATATAGCTTCGCTGTAAAATATTGCATAGCACACATTTAATAGCCTCTTGGTCAACCCACTGTTGTTGATGAACGAGTGCTGTTCGTCATGGCGCTATGACATGCGCGCCAATTTCGATGTCGTTGATTTCTTACTGCTTGACTAAAAACTTGTGCTAGAATAAAGACGCAGCTTCTTATTTATCACTCTCAAAGGCGAATACCAGCGGGAGAATGAAACCTTTGCTATATGATGACTGTAGCGAAAGTAGTCGTTGTTTGTGGAGGTGCCACCCCCTGGTGGCGAACTGGCGATGTCTGCCTCCGTCTCCTGGATCTGGCGGACGTGGCGTACACTAGGAGCAGCCGCAAAGTTTGACACCGGCCTTCGGTTGGTGCGGCTCAGCTCTCCATATTGTAAAGTACGAGTACAGCAGAAAACTGGCCAGCGTAGAACAGGTTAAACAGACCGAGGCGGCACATCAGCTCGGGTCAGTGTTCGAAACTGATTGGGAATGCCTGGCCCAAATGACGGCCTAATAGCGTGGTTCCAATATTGGCAGCGCCATCCCGATTCCTCGTTAACAGCGCGCCATTCTACTGTGCCACTCTGACAGAGATCACTGGCCCGGATTACACATGCAGTAAACAATATTAGCACTGCCGCTGAGTTGCCGCGCGACTGGCCGCTCGAGGTGCGACGCTCGAAGTCTTTTCGCGCGCTTCTTTCATGCTCAGAAAAACACATTTAAAGCGAAACTTTCTTTGCCTCTTCTCCCGACATTCCGGGCCCTGCTGCGATGCCCTCACTGCGCGCGCCGCTGGGTTTCTCGCAACACCACCAGATGGCGCTCGCCTCCATGCATCCCGGCCGGTGCCGCCGCGGCTCGGGATGCGTAGTTCGAGCGTATGGCACGTGCTGTGCTTGCTTTTCTATGCGAGAGGAATGCATGTGCTGGGCGGTGGAAGTCGCACGCTGGGCTCTGATATGGTGAACCTTACAATCGTACATAGCGTGAAGAGAATGCTGGGAGCTGGCCTCTCAACAGCGTGCTGGTCACGCATGCAGGAGAGCGTAAACGCGTGCCAGCAAAATGGCTCCATAGCGTACACTCAGCGTCGAGGACACCCAGGCCCGACAAAAAGCGTCGTGCGGAACATGAGGGTCTTCGATACGCAGCAAAACGTGGTGCGGACCGCTTATGTGTACACATAGAATGTTATGTTAAACAAGCGAATCACGTATAGCGCCATAATTAAAAAAAAAATTTAACGCTTCTGCCACGATGCGATGTGCCAAGTGACGCGATGATAATGCTCAACTCTCAGTGATCATGAACAATGACGCACAACAACGCCTCAAGCAAACACGTCTCCCCATTTGTACTGTGGACTACGCAGACAAAGCGCAATGGGGCACGCAATGTAACGTTTAATGTGAACTAACCACTGTCGTATTGAATTAAACGCTGAAGAAATTACACATTCGCCGCCAACATCACCGCTAATTATCGTCAATCATAGCAAACAACATATGAAGCCTCGCTTACATCGATTCCCACTGTGCGTGGGACTCGATTATTTTTATGTAGCCCGTACTCAGCAGCAGAAAACTGTATCGGGAGTTTTTCACGTTGCTCTGCAGTTTTCTCATTCCCAATTTTAATGTAATTATTTTAGAGAAGTTGATTAAGTAAGGCCACCTAATTTGGCGGATTGCAATAAAATAATCTGAGCATTTCCAAGCGACTGCAAACAACATTACATTGATTCTGTCTAGCTACGAGGCATTTGCATATCTTTACATCTTGTTGCATGGTAGTAGGGACACCCCGTATATGCTTCTATTGTGAACGGAATTAAAGGAGATCCCCCGTGGCATGCATCATAATTCCCCCATGAAACTATGGCTTTTGTATTTTTCTGTACAATGATTAGAACTGCCAGGCTGAGTACACAAGGGCTTATGCGGGTTGCTTATTACATTGCACAAATGAAATGGGAATCTACAAACTTGAATAAACATCGCGATTCTACTTCTTGAGCCTAGTTAGCCTCAGAGGTGATATTACTCGCAGTAAAGAAATCAAAATTCGAATATTAGTAGCTAAAAAAGCCTGCTAGTAAGCTTTTAAACTAAATGCTTTACGGCAAATATTCCAATTTATGAATTGTAACGGGTGAACTTGGAAGTCATGTGTAATTGGAAGAAAATATGAGTTCAACGCCAGTTTTGAAATTAGCGTTCCTCAAATTTGCGCCGGAACGTATTGGTGTTCCGGTAATTTTTCCTCTTGAACGCCTAAAAAGGCGTTTTGTTCAAAAAGTTGGCAAATCAACGTAGCATTCTTCACCGAAAGTTTTAGAGCACTGATCTCAAAAACTCGGAATAATCTCAAAATGACCCCCAAAGGGATACCACCTTGTGATATCCCTTTTGGATATGCTTGTGAATCGAGCCTTGTGATACCACTGGCTTCGATTCGTACATTGAATTGTGTGCGAAAAATATTTGTTAAAAATAAATTAGTTACATCCTTATTGAATCATTATTGTATTTTAATTTTCAAGGCAATTAGTGGCTGCCTCTTTGAGTAATCCGTCTAAATGAGTTGTTTGGCACTATATTCCACAGGCAATTAAAAAGAAACGCTATGCTAACATTATACAAAGCGTATATAGGAGAGCATGAGAACCACGTAATTTGTTACGGCGACCACCAACCACACTTGTTTCTCTTGCAGTCACGGAATGGAATCGCGTTATGGTTACGAAGGTAGAAGTTCGCCCAATCATTAGAGTATAGTACTCATCTCTGATCGTCAGCTTGCGTGCTTGCGCCTGACACTAAAATGACAATATAGAACTTTGACAACA
Organism: Dermacentor andersoni; assembly: GCF_023375885.2. Lineage (NCBI taxonomy): Eukaryota > Metazoa > Arthropoda > Arachnida > Ixodida > Ixodidae > Dermacentor > Dermacentor andersoni. The sequence goes on from NC_092823.1 coordinate 110,572,789, forward strand.
AACTACGAGAACGGCGCGTGATACCAAAGTGACACCCACTTGTCAAAGTGGAGTGTCGAATGCAAGATGGGGAAATCATTTCAGCGCAGATAAGACACGGCATGTCACTTAGCTCCCAGAGAAAACCTGGCCCAACAGTCCCTGTGATCGTTTTTATTAATGCGCTATCGACATAATAATGCGTGAAGGAACACGAACTTAACAAGTAAACCCCACCAAACGAATTGGATGGACTGACGGTGACAGCCTGTGGTAGGAACCGCAGTGCGCTGTCGCATCGGTCGCACAAGGATTTCTGGCCAGAGCAATGTACACTCTCAGAGGGATCAGTTCCTAATTGCGACGGTTTCGTTCCATTGTAAGATCACGATTACACGATGTCTCACAATGACCCCGGTGAGGTGGAAACGGGCTGTTTATGGACAGCGTGGCCCTTGCTGTCCTTTCTGTGCGATGACCTGCAGAGAAGTACACGGAGCAGACAATGGTTGTATCGCTGACGTTAGGACAAGGGGGAGTGCTTGCTATGACAGTCCTTTCCGAAAAGTGACAGGATTAGGTCTCGAAGGCCGAAGAGATACAGAATCGAATCTCGATGTAACAATATAACAATCGGAGCAACCGCTCTGCCGTTTCATTCCGAACTCTTTAACAACAGATACTCAGAAATGGACGCTCGCGATTGTTCTGACGTAAAGAGAGCACGTAGCCACACCTATCTGGCGGGGACAAGCTCAAGTATCACAAAAGGTGTAGCTTTCTTGACCAAGGTTAACTGTGCTGTTCATGGTTTGCTCAATTCGCGAAGAACTTCCTTTACTAGTCATTTTTTCGCGGGTTTGAATTTCTCACTGATATGTTAATTATTCTAAGGGCCGTACTAGTGAAGCTTTTCTTCACTGAAACGGATGCCGCTCATGACGTGCGATCTTTTACTTCCTTTGGTGAATGTAACCCTCCCTCAATGGGCCGTGTTCATACATTTAGTTATCCGTGTGCAATAATCCTTATGTCAATGCTGGTTGCCTTGAATTTCAACTTGAATGCTTTTGCAGCTTTTAGTTGCAAAAGCAGATTAAGAGGCACACGTAAGTCTCTGTTCTTTTGTTTCTCCTTTCCGTCACTTGACGTTTCCGCGGTAAAGAAAATGCGCGCACATCTTCAAGGGCATCAATTTGAGAACAAATACGCTGTCAATCGTGCACCTTTTATTCCTTTGTCGCGTCCTTTATGTCCTTTCCAGTTCTCGGGAAGTGTTACGTAAGACATAAATCCACGTGGCAAGGGTCCCTAAAGTAGTCTTAACTTCTTTAGTGCCTGCTTACTTGTCTAATGTCCGAGGCTTTCGGTGTGGCTTCAGCTTGTCCGTCGGCGGCACGACTGAAGATTGTCCTTGCTCAGGACTACCGGAAGCGGCACTTGAAACAACGACCTTGTCTTCCGAAGCAGCTTGGGGCTGTACACTGTCGCGTAGATTTGTTCAAACGTGTGTATTCGCACAAGCTTGGACTTATGAGCCACTGTGGCACTTTTCTGTTGAGAAAGATACTGATTATTTGATTTAATGACACGATGGCATGCTGTTGATACACCGAAAAGCTAAACAAAAACGAGTTACGGCACCTGATGACACAACAGTTCCCGTCTAAAAGGCAAAGCAAGTATTAGGTCCAAGTGAGCAGCCATGCACTTGAGTGTGTGTTGAGATAGGTGCGGGTGACGGAGCCGATAGAATGCTGCAACTCGTGATTTATGAGCGTGGAATATGGGATGGGAATAAACCTTCAGGCGAAGTTGCAAGATATTGGAGGCCTAATTCTTGGAAACATCTTAATTGAAATATGGGGTTTCACGTGCAAAAGCCACGATCTGATTATGAGGCATGCCGTAATGGGGGATTCCAGAAATTTGGACTACCTGAGGTTCTTTACCGTGCACCTGAACTTTTAATGTGTACCAGAAATTTTTGTCTTTTACTATAACTACCGAAATGTAAATTTTGGCGTCACATTTTTTTACAAAGATACTTTTCTGCAGCGTAGCTTTATTGTACCTTAAACTAATTTAGTTCAATGGTGACCTACAAGTCCAACGTTACTTTGACGTCTATCTAAAATATCTTGCCACAGAATTTGATCACAATTCGTATTATATGGTTATTATTGTTGATTGATAGGGCACCAAGTAAAGCATTTGTACCGCGATGATTTTTTAGGCTATAGTTCTACGACAGGTAACTTTCATAAAACGTCACTTTTTCAGGTTTAATTTCGCCACACGATCTGCTAAGCACAGTGGCAAGGGATGTCATTAGAGAGCTAACACCGGTAAAGCATTCTTACTTTTGCGTTGGAGACACCGACAAGGGAGATTCCTTTGGTGATGATCTTTTGTTCATCATAGGTGAAGCCCTGGGGGAGATTCGCCTATTCGAGGCTTTCTGCGCAGGACCGCTGGATCTGGACAGGATGTTCGCGGTGGACATACCGTGCTCGACCTTGTATGAATCCGCGCTCCTCGTACGCACCAATCTGGTAGGGTCGTTGAATACTGGCGCGCTTTTCTCGTTCATAAACTGCGAAACATGCGTAGCATACAAGGCGAACAGTGTTAAAATCAATCAATCAATCAATCAATCAATCAATCAATCAATCAATCAATCAATCAATCAATCAATCAATCAATCAATCAATCAATCAATCAATCAATCAATCAATCAATCAATCAATCAATCAATCAATCAATCAATCAATCAGGTAAAGAAATGAACTGCCTCGCAGGTCGTTGTAATTCACCTGAGCGAGTATTACGCGATAGCTATACCAGGATCCGTCCATCCACACATGATTGCATTGCCTCCGAGATCAGATGACGCTGCAAAGTCGTTAATACCCTTGAGATAAGGAAGCTGGCCCCGAGATGGGATTAGATTACGAGCAGCGCCAAAACGCTTGCCTTGTGAAGGCACATGTCATGCGCTGGTTTCAGGATCGACCCACCATCGCGCCTTTGGCTTCAGCGATAGGTCAGTGTGGCAGTTTGCGTGAAAACCCTGCTAGGACATATATCTCGCTGTGATATCCGAATTCAACCTCTTGATTACATTGCTTGGGGAATCAGCCTGCGTTACAAACTGTATTGAAAACTTCGCGAAGACGCATGTCATGCACCGGGTGTCAGGATCGACCGACGAATGTCTTTGATTACACAGCGTCCGAGATGGACCCGCTCTTTAGGCATGAACGCCACCAAAGAAAACCAATGAGTATCCTGCACAATGATTTCGCATGAAAGCGACCAATATTCAGTTGAATTGAATCTGTTTAAACGCTTAGATGCAACACCAAACTGGCCCTACTAATCGCTTCAAGCTGCCTTGTCGTTGCAATACTTACGGATATTTACTGAGATAACTTATTGGAGCCTTAATCTGGACACTCAACTTCGAATGGCATGGAAGCATTATTATTTTTTTAGTGTCGCTAGAAGTGTTTCTAATGGGGGCACAATATTACCTAGCGTTTCAGGGCATGCGTACAACTCCCCCCCCCCCCCCCCCCCCTACCCCCAGAACCGGGAATGTAAAAATTGAGCGCCTTACTTGTGATTGCTTTCACCAGAGACATACATGTTGAGGTAATTTAACGTTGTAATTTGACAAGGAATTATGAAAATTACACTAGTCCTATTTTTACTTCAAAGCGTAATATCAATTTACACAATGCAAGTAATTAGGCCCGTCATCTAAGGAATTCGCTACCGATTTGAGACATCCAAAAAAGCTGACGCTGCCATGATTTCTACAGGGTAACTGATTCTGGCCAGTTTCACTCAGAAAGCTGAAACTCAACTGCCGAACGCAGGGAGTCGACACACATGAGCGCGACTCCGTCGCTGAGACCGAGTCACGAGCATATAAGTCGGCTCCTTACAAAGACGGCAAGGATCACGGCTTTCGCAAACGAACACGTGCAATGCGCGGCGATGGACGCGCCACTGGTGGCGGCCTTGATAAGTACGCTCGGGAAAGGAGGCAGTCATCTGCCGTTGTTTTCTGCTTCGTTGCTCGCAGTTCTCTGTTTCATTCACTGTTTTTTTCGAGCAAAACAAGCAACACCCGCCGCATATGTGTGGTGGGCAAATCTTCAAGCCATGTCGCTGAACTATTCCTCCGCGGTGGAACGCTCGAATACAGGCCAAAACTTGCGAGCGACACGATTCTGATCATTCCCCGCGAAGCCACATGAGCGGCAGCAAAGTCATCAATGGGTCGCCGCCGTTCGGTGGCAAATTACTTGTTCTTGCTGTTTCTTTTGTCGTCCCGGTGTTTGCTGCACTTGATGTTTACACGGCTAAGCAACAATGTTGATCACGTGTTGATCACGGCCTGCCCGTGTTTCGGTTCAGTTTGCCCGCTGTGCAGCATGCGGGTTAAAGGAATTTCGCTTAGGTTCTAAATGCCGTTTGCTACTTCTACCATTTGCCGCTTTTTTACCCTGGTGCTCTAGCTAGGATGCAGGATTGTACAAGTGCATGACGTTGTCTGTTTTAAAGCTGCCGAGCCTTGCAAGAACTGATTTTGTTGCTCTAATGCAGCCCGGCAAATCGTCGTACCAACTGTTACACAGATCATGTTTTTTATCTTTTCTATGCGTGGCTTCGCGCTAGTTCAGCTGCTTCTAGTTGCTTCATGCAGGACTGCTTTTTTTTTTTTTGAAGTACGAAGCTTTCGCTTGGCTTCGTTTTTAAGGAGCTTAAAGCACTCTGAGCTATCTCAAAATGATTAAAGGCAAGTGCTTATTCATAGGCTTCATTCTTTTCGCCCGAGGACATCTGGGATAGTGTCGTTGCTCGGGAAATGTGTTAGAAAAGTTGTACAGGGCAAGAACTTCTCCACGTGCTATTGCTGTGCTATTTGTGCTGAAAAATTTGCTGCATTTTTGTGAAATTTTCATGAAATAATGCTGTCTGAGCAGACTTACCGCGCACAGTGGTTTGTTTGTTTCACAACTGAGTGGCCTTTCGCGTGTGCGTTTGGTACTCAACGGAATTATTTCTCATATTTTTCAGTGTTGGAGTGCAAAGCCTACGCTCAAAGGACTAAACCTGGCCTTTCTGCCAGCGCCCATTTACCTCGGCCGGCGTTGTTCAGCCTTTAACATACTGCGGCTCATCTCTTCCGTAACGTTCGAAAAAAAAAATTACTCAGAAGTTGGTAAGGTTCTCGTTTTCTACGCTTCCAAGCACGTTATCAAAAGAATTTCAAATCGGATAAATTATGCAGTGGAATTTTACGTGGTGCAGAGCTTAGTGGTGCTCTTATTCAACCATGCCTTTGGTGACTTTCATGATTATTTCACACATTTATGCGACAATTCACGTGTTTTCATTGGTAGCAAGGTCACCACAATGCATCAGAGCATCGTGCCATGCAAGCTGTCTGCATGATGCTCACTCATGGCGCTGTGTATTACTCTAGAAAGTTGCTGTTGTACAGAGCACTTCATTTTTGGGCTCTGTCTAATCGGCGAGGGGCCCTTGCAGAGGCACCACTGAAGATCTAAGACTGAACATATTCTTTCAGCGCGTCGCGCGCGTCCGGTTCATCGTGGCATATTCTAGGGGCACGAAAGGTAACAAAACGTGTTTCTTCGCTATAGTTACCTGGATTGGGATGTACGCAGGTGCGGCACACCGCATCACACGCGGAGACATCTCTGATTGTTGTGACCTGGCTCATACCGCAATAGAGATCTGGGCTAGACATAGAACAATAATACGTCGGAAATACGTTACTAAAGACGTACGTTGCGGGTTTCCACACAACTATTAGGTCAAACACGTATGTTACGTATCGATAATGTTCAGACATGACTCGCCTGCTATTTCGATTGCGGGCAGAGCCGTCGCAGCACCTCTAGGTCCGTCGCCGTTCGATATTGGATATACATCGAAGCTCAGTGCTTAGTAACTAATCGCTAAGAAGTTTCCCAATCGGAAAAGCTTGCTGAGACCTCTCGGGAAAACTCGAAAACACGCCATTCGTCGTTAACAGGAAGTTCGCTACGCACTCTCCCGCGTGATCTGACATACTAGCGTGGCGCCGCAACATAGATGGCACTGTGATCGCAATATGGCGGCTCCCTCGAATAAAACGGTCTATACATGAGTGACGGGATTTTTAGGCCTCAAAGTTGGGCGAGCATGAAGTGAGCGAGATCGCGGCTCGATAAAGACGCTCACTTTCTGCTTGCCCGACGGGGATGCTGAACATACAGGTCGCATGAGGGCGTCTGATAAAGCGCCTGCGATTTGCTAACTTCGGCTGGTCATGTGATTATCCGCGGCTTTCACTGACAGAAAGGCGCGTAGCAGCCTCGTGAAGCTGCGGGAGGATGCCCACAGTTTCACCGCCAAGTCACTCGCTTTGCGTACAGGTAATTGGTCTGTTCGATTCACCGGCATCTTAGAGCAGTTCGCAGCTCGTGCTGCTCCATTTCAGTAGCGCAGGCCCGGCGCTAGACCAGTACCTTCCGGGAACGAATGCAAACGAGCTGATGTAGTGCAGGTTTTCTGCTTCTGCGTCCGCAGCTTGCAGGTTTCGTTGTTCGCATTGGTTGTTCTGCACGTATTGCGATTGTATTGCGAAAGTCAATTAACGCAAGATGTGGAGTTGCCATGCTGTAAGGCAAATGACGTGCATTAGCTCTTTCCCAGCGCTGCCGAAGCAAAAAGCAGGAGTATATAGCGATCTAGTTCCAATGATGGCCCGTAAGCTGGTGAGACGAAGAAAAAGAAAAACAATATTTTTCTATGTTGCGAGGAGGTGGCAAGAAACTAACTTTAATTAGAGTTCAAACACTTTTCCCGGCTTTCTCAAGACAGGTTTGAGGGCCATGTTCAAATATTCGCTTCTGTCGTGGAGATGGGGCCGGTGTTGTCAGTACGCAATTCAGCTCCACGGTCATATTCCTTGAAGCGACATCTTCTGTCATGGTGCCGCAGAAATTGTCCGCTTCTTTGTAGCTGACATGACATCGGCACTGATAATCCCCGCGGTTCAGGAAGTTCAGGAAATGGGCCTGAATTTTACCTGCCCGTTTGGAAACTAACATCGTCCTACGTTTGCACCGTTGAAACGAACGGTGAAGTGCACCACGACTCGAACAAGTTCACGAAGCGCAGGCGAATTGAACGTACGTAATCTTACGTCGTGGTTGGTTCTTTCGCTGTGGTTGGGTCAGCGACTATTGCGACGAGAGGTGGCACGAGGTATACCAACAGATGCCTGCGGTGACATCCAGTGAAACTGTAGTGTTGATTAACTTTCAGCATCTTTCAAGCTTTTCGAACAAAGTGATTTCTGATACCTCAAAGGCCCCGGAAGGGGTTTTACATGATGGGGGGGGGGGGGGGGGGGGGCGTATATTAAAGTTAGTCTGTTCAGATGTGTCCCAATATTATAACGCTTGGCAACCAATTCTGGCGGATGCTGACTGGCAACGTATTATGCAACGTACTATGCAACGTATTATGACCGGCAACCTATTGTGACTGTAGCTTCTGCCGCTATCGAAAATAAATACGCGCTTTATTCTGCAAAGCCAACGTTAAGCGTCATGTCAATATAGGATTCAACGATGTTTCAGTTTGTTTTTAAAGGTTGGTAAAATTAGCGTTTTACTCAGCGTGGACAACGGTGGAACGCAGATTGACTTATAAATTATTTTTCGAAGTACTGCACTGTAGCAATGTTCTTTGATGATTGAGAACTCACCTGAAAGAGCTTCTCCCAGGCTTTGACAACTGCCGGAGGCATGAGCTCCTCTTGGTCGGCGCACAGAACGTCAATGATGACGCGCCCCAGTTCGACGAAGTGTTCGGGTGCCACACCACCGGGCCGCATGTGCAATTCGGCGTTCTTCACAATGATGTCCAGCAGAGTTCTCGGAGCGTCCAGATAATCCACCATGAGTGTGATCTGGCGGCCCACAGCAAACGCATGTGCTCTGCATTTTAATGCGAAGCTTTTTTGTGCTACTACTCAAGCACTTTGCGTAGGTAGGTAGGTAGGTTCTTGCTTTGTATCAATAGGGGCTTCCCGAATAAAAGAAAGTCGCAGTTTCGCACGAAAGGCGAAGCACTGATTGCAATGGCAAATTAGTAGACAGCTATACGGAGTAAGGATAGTAGTTTCATCGGCCGTAGAAACTTCGAGAAGCATTCGCTTGCTAGCTGAAATAACAAGCAACGTGTCAGCGCGCATAAACAAGCATGAACACATCACACTCGATCAGCGCGGACACTCTCTGTCAAGACGCTGGTGTGAACAAGCGCGGCAGCAGCAGCGAGCGAAGTCACTGTCGGGCCGTGTATTGCTTCAACGCAAGGGCGGCGAGAATACAGCGCGCACAAAAGTATGAGCCGTATGCAGATCCCTTTCAAGATACGGCTCGTGCGAACGCGCGTGGCCGTGCGAAGTACGCATTTGTTGGTGGAGTCCAAGCTGCCCCTCTTCCCTCCCACGCTGCCTCCCCGCTTTCATCCATATCATCATCATCATCATCATCACCACCACCACCACCACCACCACCACCATGGTTTTATCGCCCTTGGCCTTTATACGGTGCATCACGGCGACGGCGAGGCCAAAATGCGTCAGGAGCGTTCATATATTTGCTATTGCAATAAAAAATAAATTCAGGTCTGCGATGGTGTGTTCGAACCTGGACGCTCAGCATAACAACCCGATGCTATAGCATTAAGCTACGCTTGCACGCACGCTTAATGGTGACAATGCGAAGTAAGATTTTGGGACAACTGACGCGTGCTGTTCGTCACATAGCACAAGCTAAAGCCCGTGCGCTCGCGCCAGTTTCTATTTGGCCAGAAATTCGAGTACGAAACGCGCGAGCGATAGGCAATCTTACCCCACTCCCTCACGTTCGCCACGTCGCACAATAACAAGATGCTAATAATAATAATAATAATAATAATAATAATAATAATAATAATAATAATAATAATAATAATAATAATAATAATAATATTTATTGTTGCCATCTTACAATAATCGTACATCAGAAGGCAGGCCCGTCAAAGCCAAGGAAGTGGCTTGCGTGACTTTAATAATTTAATAATAATAATAATAATAATAATAATAATAATAATAATAATAATAATAATAATAATAATAATAATAATAACTTTATTTGCATCCGAAATACACGATGCCGGAGGCCTACAGAAAAAGCTGTCGCATTGCAGCTTGACAAGGCCGCAGGCCCGCGCACTGGCAACTTCACGTAGCAGTCAGCAAACTATATAATATATACGAGCACTCACTGAAATCCATGCATACAAAAAGATAAAACTCATTCCATATTCAGACATCGTTATACAAATTATGTTATACAATTTGAAGTTATACAATTATGAAGTACAAAGATTCAGCTTTCAAGACACTGTTTATCCATACAAGAACGGCACCAGAGACCAGTGCACACAAAATGAACCGCAGAAAGCGCAGATAACTCCGCAGTAAAAGTGCAGCAAAATTATACACTAACTATAGCATTCTTTTTTCCCATTCTTTTTTCCCTGTTTTTTTTCTTCTACGCACAAAAGTATTTTCGAAGGTCCGCAAAAGTAAGTAAAAGCCAAGAGGTGCCATTTCCTCCCATTCATCCTCTTTGCAGCTAAATCTTTGAGACTGTTACATTGCATCGAGATTGGGCCAGGATGTAACTGAAGACGTGGCAACGTTTCTTCAACGGAGTACAAAAAATTATTTCGTCGTGCGATCACCGTAATCATCTATCGTTATACCGTCGGCTTCCTGCTGTCACACATACGCTCCAGTATGTGTGGCCAGATTTTAAACATGCAAACGGTGGTTTTTTTGCATAAATAACGCCAAGAGGCGCGTGGACATGAACGTTATGGAGCTCTGTTGCCTATGCCCGCGCTCTCTTTTCTCGTTCTATTGCAGTGTCCCTTGCGGCGTTGATGCAAGCTGACGAATTTTCTGGTTATTCTGGTTATGTTTCAGCTATCGGGCTTGACCTTGTGTCGGGACATTTGCTGGCGCCTAATGAGGAAGTTACCCACCTGAATTTCGGGTCCCTTTTCAGAGCGCTGAGATTATTTGCCCGGAACTTTTTGAACAGCTTCTGGTATTCGGGGTGCTTGACAAAGAGCGAGATGAACAGGACGACGCCGTAATCTTCACGCTCTGCTATGAAAGCGTGCCACGAGTCACGGATTAGGCGCCTGTCCTTGCCCGTTAAGTGTGTCGTCGTGTCCTCGGTGTCTCTGCTGAAGATGTTGCCCATGGTTACGCCCAAGGAGATGCTGAATCATCTACAATCTATGCCTGTCTTGCGGTGACTCAGCTGGTCGGCGCCCTCAAGGATAATTCTTCTTCTTCCTCATAAAACTTGTCTTGTCTTGTGTCCCAGACACTGGCGCATACCCACTATGGGGGATTGGCCAAGAAGCAGGCGGTTTTTCGCATGCTTAGAAGTAAAGCCAAACTAGATTTAAATTGTGGAGCGTGAGACTAGAACTGTAATTTAGACGTGTGATGAAAATATTGTGAAGAATTTTGATAAAATAAGTTAACGTAAATAAATGAAATAATAGAAAATATTGATAATTATTAGAAAGTCAGCAAGCTACTCTTTTTATATCCGTAATAAAATTGTAAATTGCAAGAAAAGCATCCCTGTGGCTGGATCCCAGTGAGGTCGCACCAAAAGAAAGAATGGTTGGTGAGGTTAGCGATAGCCCAAGTTTGGTGAGTGAGTGTACTAATAATTTTCTTTGTCTTATAAAGCGGCGGCAGGAGAGAAAATAATGTTCGATAGTTTCAGGTGCACTGCAAAAAGAACATAGAGGGGACATAGCGAGACCAGACCTGTGCAAGTAAAAATTTAGAGGAGGTATACGGCATCTCAATTTTGTAAAAGAAACTTCCAATTGTCTTGAAGGACACCAATTATTATTCCATGGGAAGCCAAGATGGTGGAAATCAGAAGACGGTGTTAGTATGGATGTTGCAGAGCTTTGAGATATAGCGACATTTCTGTACCTAGCCGCGGTGACATGAGCTGATGTTGGCAAAACAGATATGATAGGGCCGTTGAGGGATGCTCGTGCGAGTGAATCGGCCATTTCATTCAAGTGTAAACCATGATGTCCCGGTACCCAAAGCAAACATGCTTTCCGTAAGTACGGAGGTACCATCGAACGAAAGGTTCTTTGAATTCTTGTATCTAAAGATGCAGTCAGTGCTGCACATACAGATAGCGAGTCGGTCACAATAACAGCTAATGGGTCGTTTTGGGGAAGTTTTCGTAACGCTAATATAATCGCTAATAATTCTGCTTGAAATATAGGTGTGAAATCGGGAAGGCGAAGCGAGTAGGACCATTGTAGAGATTCAGAGAAGATCCCCACTCCCGCCTTCTCATTGCACACAGAAGCGTCAGTGGCTATTACATTTTCAGTGGTTAGTTGGTATAGGTGGTCATGTAAGACATTAATTAAATCTCGCCTTGGTAACAGTTTAGCATGATTCGGAAATATGTCCTCGAACTCAATTTTGAGGTCTGTTAAGTCATTATTTGAATGACAAACTTGGCGTATGGACACATCCAATTGTTGTAACTGTGCTTGCACAAATAATATCTGAGGACTGTGGAATCTTGACCACGATACCTGAAAAAACTCAGAGGGTTCAGTGATAAAAGCATATTGCGCACGCCTTTTTGAAAACTCACAAAATTTTAGATATGTCTGAACCGTCATCATCATCATCATCAGCCTAGTTACGCCCACTGCAGGGCAAAGGCCTCTCCCATACTTCTCCAACTGCCCCGGTCATGTACTAATTGTGGCCATGTTGTCCCTGCAAACGTCTTAATGTCATCTGCCCACCTAACTTTCTGCCGCCCCCTGCTACGCTTCCCTTCTCTTGGAATCCAGTCCGTAGCTCTTAGTGACCATCGGTTATCTTCCCTCCTCATTACATGTCCGGCCCATGCCCATTTCTTTTTCTTGATTTCAACTAAGATGTCGTTTACCCGCGTTTGTTGCCTCACCCAATCTGCTCTTTTCTTATCCCTTAACGTTACACCCATCATTCTTCTTTCCATAGCTCGTTGCGTCGTTCTCAATTTCAGCAGAACCCTTTTCGTAAGCCTCCAGGTTTCTGCCCCATATGTGAGTACTGGTAACACACAGCTGTTGTACACTTTCCTTTTGAGGGATAGTGGCAACCTACTGTTCATGATTTGAGAATGCCTGCCAAACGCACCCCAACCCATTCTTATTCTTCTGGTTATTTCAGTCTCATGATCCGGATCCGTGGTCACTACCTGCCCTAAGTAGATGTATTCCCTTACCACTTCCAGTGTTTCGCTACCTATCGTAAACTGCTGTTCTCTTCCGAGACTGTTAAACAGTACTTTAGTTTTCTGCAGATTAATTTTCAGACCCACCCTTCTGCTTTGTCTCTCCAGGTCAGTGAGCATGCATTGCAATTGGTCTCCTGAGTTACTAAGCAAGGCAATATCATCAGCGAATCGCAAGTTGCTAAGGTATTCTCCATCAACTTTTATCCCCAATTCTTCCCACTCCAGGCCTCTGAATACCTCCTGTAAACATGCTGTGAATAGCATTGGAGATATCGTATCTCCCTGTCTGACGCCTTTCTTTATAGGGATTTTGTTGCTTTCTTTGTGGAGGACTACGGTGGCTGTGGAGCCGCTATAGATATCTTCCAGTATTTTTACATATGGCTCATCTACACCCTGATTCCGTAATGCCTCCATGACTGCTGAGGTTTCGACTGAATCAAACGCTTTCTCGTAATCAATGAAAGCTACATATAAGGGTTGGTTATATTCTGCACATTTCTCTATCACTTGATTGATAGTGTGAATATGGTCTATTGTTGAGTAGCCTTTACGGAATCCTGCCTGGTCCTTTGGTTGACAGAAGTCTAAGGTGTTCCTGATTCTATTTGCGATTACCTTAGTAAATACTTTGTAGGCAACGGACAGTAAGCTGATCGGTCTATAATTTTTCAAGTCTTTTGCGTCCCCTTTCTTATGGATTAGGATTATGTTAGCGTTCTTCCAAGATTCCGGTACGCTCGAGGTTATGAGGCATTGCGTATACAGGGTGGCCAGTTTCTCTAGAACAATCTGACCACCATCCTTCAACAAATCTGCTGTTACCTGATCCTCCCCAGCTGCCTTCCCCCTTTGCATAGCTCCTAAGGCTTTCTTTACTTCTTCTGGCGTTACCTGTGGGATTTCGAATTCCTCTAGGCTATTCTCTCTTCCACTATCGTCGTGGGTGCCACTGGTACTGTATAAATCTCTATAGAACTCCTCAGCCACTTGTACTATCTCGTCCATATTAGTAACGATATTGCCGGCTTTGTCTCTTAACGCACACATCTGATTCTTGCCTATTCCTAGTTTCTTCTTCACTGTTTTTAGGCTTCCTCCTTTCCTGAGAGCCTGTTCAATTCTATCCATATTATAGTTCCTGATGTCCGCTGTCTTACGCTTGTTGATTAACTTAGAAAGTTCTGCCATTTCTATTCTAGCTGTAGGATTAGAGGCTTTCATACATTGGCGTTTCTTGATCAGATCTTTCGTCTCCTGCGATAGCTTACTGGTTTCCTGTCTAACGGCGTTACCACCGACTTCTATTGCGCACTCCTTGATGATGCCCATGAGATTGTCGTTCATTGCTTCAACACTAAGGTCCTCTTCCTGAGTTAAAGCCGAATACCTGTTCTGTAGTTTGATCCGGAATTCCTCTAGTTTCCCTCTTACCGCTAACACATTGATTGGCTTCTTGTGTACCAGTTTCTTTCGTTCCCTTCTCAAGTCTAGGCTAATTCGAGTTCTTACCATCCTGTGGTCACTGCAGCGTACCTTGCCGAGCACGTCTACATCTTGAATGATGCCAGGGTTCGCGCAGAGTATGAAGTCGATTTCATTTCTAGTCTCACCATTCGGGCTCCTCCACGTCCACTTTCGGCTAACCCGCTTGCGGAAAAAGGTATTCATTATACGCATATTATTCTGTTCTGCAAACTCTACTAATAATTCTCCTCTGCTATTCCTAGAGCCTGTGCCATATTCCCCCACTGACTGGTCTCCAGCCTGCTTCTTGCCTACCCTGGCATTGAAGTCGCCCATCAGTATAGTGTAAGCATGCGGAATGTGCAATCTAGGGTGGGTATATGGGCTTCCTGATATAAAATAGCGTTGGCAACAAATCTAGGAAGCCCGAGGCATGACCGTAGAAAACTGTATGCTGAGGATGATGAATGAAGACGACCTCAAAGCCAGAGGCATATGCCCACTATCGGGGGTTGGCCAAGAACTTATTTATGATGATGATGATCACGAAGATTGGCACAAGCCGACTTTCGATGATATGATCAAAATGCGCAATGGGTATAAGCACTGACCTCTAAATGAAAAATCATTTCCTTTCTTCCCGAAGTACAGTCAAAATTGGTTTGTGCATTATATGAATGCTCAAATTAATGATGACGCCATCACGGTTAGTGGCCATATAAGAAGTTAGGGGCATTACGACCAGCAAGTTTGCCTTGAATGGAAGTGTTCTTTTTAGGATTTTATGTGACGGTGGAACTGTGACCTTAGTGTACTATTCAGGTTTTTCCTAGAGGAATGTGTGAACTGGCATGTGCCTTAAATAATGTCACCGGATTACTAACAGAAACATCGCTTTGAACAGAAGATTATTCGTCATTGGGCCGGACTTAGGGACGCAACCTCTCTTTAGTTTGATACATGACTCGATACAATGGCATAAATCAGTTTTGGCGGATAGGCGAAAAAGGGGACCATAAGCGGTTTCGGTCCCTTTTTTAGAGAGTTGCGTGTGAAATGACGCTTGCGTTCAAGAGACGAATTCTGTTAGTTCTAAAACAGCAAAACTTGTCCTTAAGTGTATATCACCGTGGACTGAAGGAGTCTCTAGACGACTTTCTGAAGCGAAGTGGGCTTGCCTGAGTAGGCAAATTAGCTGAAGCCGATCATTTAATTTAGCAACATACCTATTAGTTTTTTCTGCAGGCACTGGCTTTCAATTTTTTTCTTTTACCAGCTATGTTTTGTTTCCATATGACGCCTTTGTGTCAAAATCTCCCCACTGAAGGTGAAGAGTGTCATATTGCTCCCTGAGTGTCTCAATGTTGAAAATTTCCTTGCTTGTGATTCGCTGTCTATACACGTAGCAGCGGGAAGCTCCGACACTTGGTCTGGCTCGTTCGGACATCTGCTCTGCTGCTACTTGTTGGGCGGCTCGATGTATCAGCATCGCAGGCGACAGAGCGAGGGGGGCCCAGTGCTAAAAGGGCCCGATGCTCTGCCCCACTTGATCATTCTCTGCTCCGTGACGCTATGATACATAAACTTCCAGGGAAACGAAACCAAAACATGTTCATGGAAAAGTAAAAATTGCAAAGTTTTGCAACGAGCTCAAATACCCGCCAGTATTTTTCTACGTTTCTACGTCAACAACCTTTATTCAATGCAATAAAAAAGAAAGTCGAAATTGTAATTCTGGTGCTTCTTTAAACAGCGTGGAGCGTCACTGAAAAGCGATGACCACTTCTCTCACGGTACCGCGCTTCCCGTTAACTTAGGCGCAGTGCGATCATTGCTTAGAGAACATCGGTAATAAATAATTTATAAAATGAGAAAGAAATAGATCAAAAAGGAGGTGTTCAAAGAATACTCTAAGGGCATCGCACTTCTATTCAGTGCAAAGGCAAGACGCACAAGAACAGAAAGCCATAAAAAGAGGTCTGAACAAGAAGATGGCCTGTGCGTACCACGCGAGAATGCTCCGGACACTTATTGGAATGTGCGAAAGTACATTAAAGAGCATATAAAAATGGGCTAGCCTTCAGGGAGATTCACGGTGTAAAGACAGTAGTGAAACGGTAAATATCGCCGCTGAGATGTAAACATAAACAAATAATGTTTGAAATATTGATGGCGCTTAAGCAGAGAAGAACCAGTATCACGTCGAATAATATTGACACGTGTACTTATCTTTATCGGGCGACCACGCTTCGCCGCCTAACAAATGCTATCACACAGCGCGGGACGCGCCTGCATGTATCCGAAGTTTCTGGAAAGTTATCGATGCTTCTATCCGCGGTCTATTGTCGCCGAACCTTGTGTTATCTGATTTCATCGCCTGACGCGAATGGTGTAGAACTCTGTGGAAGGCACGCGGGTCCCAACGATTAGTCTGGAACATTCGATGACTGCTCTATAAAAGCCGACGCGCTTGACCCGCTGATCAGATTTTCGACGACCGCCGAGCGTGTTCGCCGCTATCGTTGTGCTATAAGTGTAGCCTGTTTTGTGGGCACAGGTTCGCCCAATAAAAGTTAGTTTTGTCGTTCACAGTATTGCTACTGTGTTATTCAACGTCACCACCACGTGACATCTGGTGGAGGTGCTTTTCATTCATGTACCGGACGCCCCCGACAAGTCGTGATCCAAACCCGGACCGCAAAGAGAACACCAGCGCCGTCCCGGAACATCGAGCAAGCCGCCGTCTTCAACAGCTGCCCCCGGAGCACGGACTTCTACCTGAGAAGACCAACAAGATTGTGGACAAGGCAACCCCAATGGCAGCCCCAGCGTCCCCCATCGTGCTGCAGCAGCCCAGGGAACCTCCGACGTGCCGTGGATCAACATTCGAGGACCCGGAAACCTGGCTCGAGACGTATGAGAGGGTCGCTACGTTTAACAGTTGGGACAGCGACGACAAACTGCGACATGTCTTCTTCGCATTGGAAGACGTTGCCAGGACGTGGTTCGAGACAACCTGGGACCTTTTCCGAAGCGGCTTCCTGCAGACATTCACAAGCGTCGTACGCCGAGAACGAGCCCAAGCACTACTAGAAACCCGAGTGCAGCTGCCTAACGAGACCACCGCGATTTTTACAGAAGAAATGAGCCGCCTATTCCGCCACGCCGACCCGGAAATGTCAGAGGAAAAGAAAGTCCGGCTACTAATGCGTGGTGTAAAGGAGGAAGTTTTCGCCGGTATGGTACGAAGCCCACCGAAGACCGTCGACGAGTTTCTTCGCGAGGCCACTAGCATCGAGAAGACACTCGATATGCGAAACCGGCAATTCGACCGCCGCACGAACGCGACAAACTACGCCGGAGTTCAGTCACTGGCCACCGACGACCTACGCGAGACTATCCGAGCTGTCGTGCGGGAGGAGCTACAAAAGCTGTTCCCATCATCACAGCCTCAAGTGGCTTCGATTGCCGACGCCGTGCGTGAGGAACTCCAACAACAACTTGGAGTAGCCCCTGAATCGCCGCAGCCTGAGCCGCAAGCGATGACCTACGCCGCCGTCGCACGCCGTCAAGGTCCCCCTCCGCAACCGCGCCAGGGCCCTGTCAGGCCGCAATTCCGTCGTCCGCCGCCGCCGCCACCCGCACGACCACCCGTCGCCCAGCGCAGCTACCCGAGGAAGACAGACGTTTGGCGCGCCCCTGACCACCGCCCGCTCTGCTACCACTGCGGGGAAGCCGGCCATGTGTACCGCCGATGCCCATACCGGGAGATGGGACTGCGAGGTTTCGCCGTTAACGCGCCGCGGCCACAGATTGGCGAACGACCTCGCGATATCGCCGACTACCTCGCCGCCACTCAGTGGAGCCCTCGACGAGCTTCCCGTTCGCCGTCACTAGGCCGCTACCTGTCGCCGCAGCGCCGACCATACACAGGCCCAGCCCGCGGCCGGTCCGTCAGCCCATATCCGGAAAACTAAAAGCAGCAACCGAAGGAGGTGCGGTTGCTGTTTGTCGAACTGACGAAGATCCTCCGCCGCCGACGAAGACGACGAAGCTAACATCTCGACGACCTAATGACGACACGCCGCCGCCCCGACGAAGTCAGGAAGCCAAGACTACACCGACGAAAGACGACTTGACGACGCGACGTTCAAGCTTCAGTTCAACACGACGCAGCCGTGATCCGACGCCAAGACCCAACTGCAACGCCAGAAAAAGAACCACCGACCTCGACGTGCTTCTCGACGGCCACGCAGTTACCGCCTTAGTGGACACAGGGGCTGATTACTCCGTCATGAGTGGACACATCGCCGCCCAGTTGAAGAAGGTTAAGACTGCATGGGAAGGCCCTCAAATTCGCACCGCTGGAGGACACCTCATCACGCCGACTGGAATCTGCACGGCAAGAATAACCATTTATGACCGGACTTACCCTGCCACTTTCGTTACCCTCCAACAGTGTTCACGAGACGTCATTCTCGGTATGGACTTCCTGAACCAACACGGCGCAATCATCGACCTGAAGTCACAGTCAATAACGCTGTCGGAAGATAAAGCGATACCGCCGGAGAGCCCTCGTAGTCACCACGCCTTGAGTGTGCTCGAAGATCAAGTGAGCATCCCGCCTCGCTCTAGCATTGTTATTTTGGTCGGCACCGAAACACCCGCTGACGTAGAAGGCGTTATCGAAGGCGACCAACGTCTACTGCTGGACCGTGAAATTTGCGTCGCAAGAGGGATCGCTCGACTGCACGGAGGAAACACAAAGGTGTTGCTGACAAACTTCAGCCAGGAGTTCAAGCACATGAACAAGGGCACGACGATCGCATACATCGAGGAAATTCAGGAAACCAGCGATGCGTTTGTCCTCTCGGATTCTGTCGCATCTACCCCGACGACCGTAGTTCCCGAGCCAGACTTCGACATAAATCCAAGTCTCCCCGCGATTAAGCAGCAACAGCTCAGACGTCTGCTTCGACGATACAAAGGCTGTTTTTCGACGTCATCGAGGATTCGACAAACACCAGTCGCAAAGCATCGCATAATAACCGAAGAGTGCGCTCGACCACTACGCCAGAGCCCTTACCGAGTTTCGACGCGGGAACGTGAAGCTATAAGAGAACAAGTCGACGAAATGCTGCGCAACCACATCATCCAGCCGTCGAAAAGCCCGTGGGCATCCCCTGTTGTCCTGGTAAAGAAAAAGGACGGAACCCTACGTTTCTGCGTCGATTATCGTCGTCTGAACAAGATCACGAAGAAGGACGTATACCCCCTCCCACGAATAGACGACGCATTGGATCGGCTCTGCAGCGCTAAATACTTCTCGTCGATGGACCTCAAGTCTGGGTATTGGCAAATAGAAGTCGACGAAAGAGATCGCGAAAAGACGGCCTTCATCACCCCAGACGGCCTCTACGAGTTCAAGGTTATGCCATTCGGGCTGTGCTCGGCGCCTGCAACGTTCCAGCGAGTCATGGACACGGTGTTAGCAGGATTGAAGTGGCAGACCTGTCTCGTTTATTTGGATGACGTCGTCGTCTTCGCTGGAAATTTCGACGATCACCTCAGGCGGCTTGCGACAGTACTAGAGGCCATCAAGTCATCAGGCCTCACTCTGAAGCCAGAAAAGTGCCGCTTCGCCTACGATGAGCTTCTGTTCCTAGGCCACGTCATCAGCAAGTCTGGAGTCCGCCCCCGACCCGCAGAAGACAGCTGCCATCGCAAAGTTCCCGCAGCCCACCGACAAGAAGGCAGTGCGTAGATTTCTTGGCATGTGTGCCTACTACAGGCGATTTGTCAAGGACTTTTCACGCATTGCTGAGCCGCTGACACAGCTAACTAAATGTGACGTCGAGTTCAAGTGGGAAACGCCGCAGGCCGACGCATTTGAAGAACTCAAACGACGCATGCAGTCGCCGCCCGTACTTGCGCACTTCGACGAGCACGCCGATACCGAAATCCACACTGACGCCAGTAGCCTAGGCCTCGGTGCCGTCCTAGTCCAGAGAAAAGATGGACATGAACACGTGTTAGCTTAAGCTAGCCGGTCGTTGTCAAAAGCGGAAGGCAATTATTCCACAACGGAAAAGGAATGCCTCGCCATCGTTTGGGCTACAGCGAAATTTCGCCCCTACCTATATGGCAGGCCATTCAGAGTGGTCAGCGACCATCACGCGTTGTGTTGGCTAGCTAACTTAAAGGACCCTTCAGGACGGCTGGCACGGTGGAGCCTCAGACTACAAGAATACGACATCACTGTAACATACAAGTCCGGACGAAAACACTCAGATGCCGATTGCCTATCACGCGCCCCCATTGACCCGCCGCCGCAAGATAACGAGGATGACGACGCCTTCCTTGGAATAATAAGCGCGGAAGACTTCGCCGATCAACAACGAGGGGACCCGGAGCTAAAAGCCCTTGTCGAGTATTTGGAAGGGCACACCGACGTTGTCCCTAGGGCATTTAAGCGTGGATTATCTTCGTTCACGCTACAAAACAACCTACTCGTGAAGAAGAACTTCTCACCAGTCCGCGCCAACTACCTTCTTGTTGTTCCGTCGGCGCTGCGTCCAGAAGTACTGCACGCCTTACACGACGATCCAACTGCTGGGCACCTCGGATTCTCCCGGACGCTGTCGAGGATACATGAAAGGTATTACTGGCCGCGTCTGACCGCCGACGTCGCCCGTTACGTCAAGACATGCCGAGACTGTCAACGACGCAAGACACCACCGACAAGGCCAGCAGGGTTACTACAGCCGATCGAACCTCCTCGTCGACCATTCGAGCAGATTGGGATGGATTTGTTGGGGCCGTTTCCGACGTCAACATCCGGGAATAAGTGGATCGTCGTGGCGACGGACTATCTCACCCGCTTCGCTGAAACAAAAGCTCTACCGAAAGGCAGCGCAGCCGAGGTGGCGAAATTTTTCGTCGAGAACATCCTGCTGCGACATGGCGCCCCAGAAGTCCTCATCACCGACAGAGGAACGGCTTTTACAGCAGAGCTCACCCAAGCCATTCTGCAATATAGCCAGACAAGCCACAGGAGGACAACTGCCTACCATCCGCAAACGAATGGTCTCACGGAGCGCCTGAATAAGACCCTCGCCGACATGCTAGCGATGTACGTCGACGTTGAGCACAAGACGTGGGACGCGGTCCTGCCGTATGTAACATTCGCTTACAACACGGCGGTGCAAGAAACAACACAGATCACGCCATTTAAGCTGGTCTACGGCAGAAACCCGACGACGACGCTCGACGCCATGCTGCCCCACGTCACTGACGAGGACAATCTTGACGTCGCTATCTATCTCCAGCGCGCCGAAGAAGCCCGCCAGCTCGCCCGCCTGCGGATCAAGAACCAGCAGAGGACCGACAGCCGACACTACAACCTCCGACGACGCTTCGTCGAGTACCAGCCCGGCGACCGTGTTTGGGTATGGACCCCGATACGCCGACGAGGACTCAGTGAAAAGTTGCTGCGACGCTATTTCGGACCCTACAAGGTCATCCGACGTATTGGCGCTCTGGACTATGAGGTCGCGCCAGACGGCATTTCGCATTCACAGCGGCGCCGCGCACGATCTGAAGTGGTCCACGTGGTGCGCCTTAAACCCTTTTACGGACGCGGACGAGCTTCGTTATTTTTGTTGTTTTCTTTGCTACGAGTGCTTTTGTTTATTACTTTCGTTTGGTTGCAGCATCGGGTCGATGCTTTTTTTAAGAGGGGGGTATTGACACGTGTACTTATCTTTATCGGGCGACCACGCTTCGCCGCCTAACAAATGCTATCACACAGCGCGGGACGCGCCTGCATGTATCCGAAGTTTCTGGAAAGTTATCGATGCTTCTATCCGCGGTCTATTGTCGCCGAACCTTGTGTTATCTGATTTCATCGCCTGACGCGAATGGTGTAGAACTCTGTGGAAGGCACGCGGGTCCCAACGATTAGTCTGGAACATTCGATGACTGTTCTATAAAAGCCGACGCGCTTGACCCGCTGATCAGATTTTCGACGATCGCCGAGCGTGTTCGCCGCTATCGTTGTGCTATAAGTGTAGCCTGTTTTGTGGGCACAGGTTCGCCCAATAAAAGTTAGTTTTGTCGTTCACAGTATTGCTACTGTGTTATTCAACGTCACCACCACGTGACAATATTTGGTACAGGCCTGCAGGATGGAGTAATTGTGCGTTTATCTCATCGTAGCGTGCAAAGAGTGGAAATTAAAACATATTCATTGATTGTAAAGTTGTGTGAGAACCCCCAATAGTATGCTGGGTTTTGGTGGCTCCCGTAACCTCAAACAACCAGTTTCTAAGGAGAACTGACTGATCGTCATCATCATCAGTGTCATTTATTGTGTCGAGCGGAGGTATCGATTGGTGGAACGTTGCAAGAAGCGAATGTCGTAGTCCGATTTGTGGAGATGCCTGGTCGCAAACACTCGTTTGGGACAGTCTTGCTGCTTAAAGAGGTGACAAACTAGCGACACAGGCATTGGTCGCGCGATATAGGCAAGGATGTGCTTGCCTCACGCCAATTCATACCCCTGCGAGGTATGCAAGTGAAATATGATTACAACGAAAAACTTTTCAGAAAGATATTATATAGATAGAGATTCACTTATCAGGTGTAATGCGCATGCCCCACTTGCCACGTCCATGGGCACAGTCCTTTGATAAGCCTGCATCCCCCGACATTTGATTCTGGAAATAAAGATTTGACTTGGAAAAAAAAGTAAAAGGGAAGCATCGTCCGAAAGCTACATGGGCTTTATAAAAATATAGCACTTAGTGGACTGCTGCGGATAAATTGTGACGACCTGTGGTTCTTTAGGGTGCGCAGAAATCTCGGCACGCCAGCCTCGTTAATACATTCTCTCCACAAAGCGACGGGACTGCTGGTACTGGGATTCGAACGCGTGACTTCGGTATTAGCAGCGACGCGGCATATCCACTGAACCAGCGCGGTAGGAAATTTACAAGGGACTAAAGTTTTACTTCAGCGATATCACCGAAGCACGATATCTTTCTTTTAACGTTTACCATCTCCTAAACAATTACTTGGCCATAATTTGTGGTGGTTATTTTGACTCAGCGGACAACACGGACCACACGTAGATGATCATTGTGTTGTTGCGCCTACGGTTTTGCAAAGCGCGAGTGATTCACTCGCGTCAGCGTCTCGTCTCCTTCCTGCAGAATGGGAATTTCGTTAGCGGCCACGTATCAACAGCGCACTGAAACCCGTGAGCGGATGAGAGACTAAAGAGTCATACGATAAGAAGTGGCATAACAGCGTCTAGGAAATGGGCTCCACATTGCGAATGACAGTCACTGGTGCCTCGTCACGCGAGCTGCTGGCAGCCGAGATGGGTACCTTCACCATCGTTGCCACTTTGTGCCTTATATTTTCCACACTGACTGCAAGTTCGCTTGGAAACACAGACGATGAACTAAAACTACAAGCCCACCTAAGCCCCGTAAGCGAAGCATCGTCTTTATTCTCGTAAGATTACTCATCGAATTTAGAGATGTTCCTGAAATAGCGAAACGTTTCCTTTGTCCGGATGCCCCACATGATCCTGCGAGAGTGGTCCGGCGTATCTGTTGCAGGCTTCAAAAGTTTAAAACCGCGGAATCTGAAATGACGCTAAATTCCAAGCAATTTGCGACCGATGCTAGTAAAACCACGCAACATCTTAATTTGCTTGTGCTAGTACGAGCTGGACTTCTGGGCTGGCTTTTTTTTTTTTGAAATACGCAGATCTACGAAGTTCTTGCACGTGGAAATTAATGGGCGACACGTTTTGTTATGGTGTCCCCCCTTCCTTTTTCATGCTGTCAATTGAACGTTCGCCTAAGTGCGCTAAAAAGGCCACACAAAATATTTGATTGTTTGTAGACCACCTGAGTGTTTTCAGTTAAGGCGGTTTGGTCGGTGCTACGGTGATGTCAGGGATAGCATCTGGAACGAATATTTGTGCATTAGAAAAATATTTACTGCAGTGCAGTGGCAATGTTCTGGCCAAGATTAGAACGACATCACAGCTCACCTCTAGACGGAGGAATAATCAGAGTGCATCTCTCTCGCATAAAGCTTTTGACTCTATTAGGGTCGGTAGGTAAAAAGCGTCTTATTAGTTAAAGTAGAACATTCGCACATTTAGGTTTTGTCGTAGTGTAGTTCATGGATGACGGAAGAGCATCGCGTTCGTCGCGTTTCTGACGAGGAAAAGTGCCTGAACGCAGTGCGAGCTCATAAAGTACCACGGCTACCCCTGCGAGCTCAGCTATGCGGCGACGGATGACGGGTACGTGATCGAGGTGGACCACATCCCTCACGGTCGCGAGGGTAGCCCTTCCGCTGCCGGCAACCAGAGGACGCCCGGCTACCCGGTCCTTTTGCTGCCTGTCTTCACAAGCGCCTCAGACATGTGGTTCCTGAACTACCCTTCGCAAAGTCCCGGCAAGTGCTCAAAGTAGAAGCTACCGTGATCCCTCGAACACGTGGAACGATTACTCCCTCGCCTCTACTACTCCCCCTCCACCACCCCGCAGAGATCCGAAAACACCGCTCAGTCTCTGATGGAATAGTGCCACCGCTTGTTTGCAGATTGCGTGAACTATAGGTAAATTTTCGAAACAGCGAAACCAAGGCTAGGGAATGGTATCGGCCAATCGTTAAAAAGAACACAAAGAGGAAACAAGAGGGCGTAAAGGACTTACAAAAACATAGGGGTTTTTGGGCACGTAATGGTACTCAGGGGCCCTAATTCTAACGCTCCGTAATTGATGCAGCTACAGTGTAGGCAAGGGATACTTCCGGGAGCTACCCGAGGCCAGGGCGAGTGACGCAGGGGCGCACGTCTTTAGACGCAATCAATAAAGAGAAAAAAGAAGCACAGCGGAGATAGGCTGTTATTCTGAAGAGCGCACAAGTCCCAGCTGTTTTTCTCGAACAGTTCCATTTAGAAACTCTCCGTAGATGAAACACAATTGAAAACGTTGCCCGCAGATGACTTATTAGTCATACACTTTGCCCGCATTTTACATTTCCAAGCTGTTGCTTAAGAAATTTTTAGCGAAAGCCGGTACGACCCATACATTTTAAGCTTCCGTTTACGTCAGTCATAGCATTTTCGAAAGATCAGCCGTAAGATCAGTCATAACGTCAGCAAGACATAACATAGCCCCCATTTTTGCCTAATTTTATCTCGGTGGCTGCTATAGCTATCCTGAGGCGCTATAACATAAATCTGTTCCAAACTGTTTTTATTGCATTTCAGTAATCGGCCCTCCACGATTGGGGAGAAATTTTTCGGGCTATCTCCCCTTCGCCTGTCTGTCACGCGACGTCACAATGACGGCGAAAACTCCCTGTCGGAAAAATGCTGGGTGCACATTCACTATGCGTGATTAGAGTGAGGAAATGAAAGATTTTTATTTCTGATACCACACGTTTTTCGTCATTAGCCCTCCGCTATTGGTTAAAAGCTTTCCGGCTGCGGCCACTTCACCTTTCTCTCACGGGACGTCACAAAACCGTGAAAACTAACCACGTCAAAGCTACGAGTACGCATTAAACATGCCATTAACATGCTGAACAAAATTGAACTTTTGAAATGCGTATGTATTTCTATGCCTGCTTAACGAGGAAACCCGTCCGTCCGTGACGTAAGAGAATCGCTTTCAAGATAGGGCCGGTGAACGGCGGCAGCAAAGGGTGTATGCAACGTCCCCGCTCCCCCGGTAGGGCGGCGGGAGATCTAACTTTCGAAAAAGGTATTCGGATCCTTCAGATGCAATTTTCTCGTAAACTAAGTCTTGGCATGAAACAAGCATTTTGAGGTTTCTGACAAGATATTTGAACAGTCCACGTCGACTTAGTATTTGCCTATAGTGTCCTTTTAAACATTTTTGTGAAGCTAGGATTTACCATATCTCTTGGAACTTTCCCCGCCTATTATAAAAAAAAAGCTTAATATTTCCTTCAACTCCATCTTTGTAACACGTTGAGTTGTTTCAGGGCATGAGATAAATTTTCTACGTGGTTTGAAAACTTGTACAGGTAATTTTGTACAAAGAGTACGATTACCCTACACAAATTAATAATTGATAGTGTATCATCCAGAACATGCTCCCTATTTGAACCCAACATAAACAACCTGGCTCATTAGGTTCACGGAGGCTGGGAAAACCAAGTACGCCGGAAAATAAGGAAACGCCGACTGCTCAGTAATTATATTAAAGGCGGAATACGAAGCTAAACACTTCATACTTTCGGTTCATGTCACCCATAACATGGCCCTCATTCTGTGACCAAATATAAGATTGCCGCCTTATTTTGTATAGTAAGGGCTGTGAGGAAACATTGTAAGCGCTTTATTTCCGTCTCTGAACACACAGAAGTCTTGGGTTTAGCAATACGGATTTCGCCCTAAGTAGCCGAAACACTTCAAAGTTTGCCTGCAGTAACTCTTAACGTGCCTCTTGTTTACTCGAAGCATAAATTCGTTGAATGACGTAGTTCTTCCAGAACACTGCGAAAAGGCGCACATAATGTTTTCGAGCGCTTCTAGTCTAACAGCTTTGTCGTAAAATCTAGCCAAATGTCACCTGCTCGGCGACCGTATAAATGTGCCAGCCCAAGAAATAGCCAGCCAACGTAACGGCCGGGCGGTTTCGAACTTGCAGACCTAAGGTCAGTGATCAAGTCCAGAATGCTCGGAAGACCTTCACCGACTAAGCGCGAGGCGCCTGGCCCTTGAACTGTCAGGCTTCATCAAGGAATAGATTCATTCCAGATGCCACCGGGAAGCAGAAAAAGGTTGCTTGGTTAAACGACAATCATCACGCGGTGGTCACTCCCCACGCCTGCGAACAGCTGAAGTCACCAGGTGTGAGCACCAAGGCTAGCTGACTGCTCCAAGGGCTCAATGCTCACTCGAATACTCTCTCCAAATATTTGATTGCCAGATCGCCTCACTCCACTCCCTTCCTTCTCTCTCCACCGACCGATAAAAGAAGGTGAATACATATAAACACACGCAATATTATGTGCATCAACGCATGTTGATAATAAAAAAAAAACAAGAATCAAACCTGTGAATAAAAGAGAATGATGATGATTTGAAGACAGAAACTTTGAAAAAGCACGCTGGAAAAGTTTCGTGCATCAAGAAAGGATTGTTAAGCAAACTAGATCATGTGGCTTTCTTAAAAAGTTTTGTGGTCAGTGATCTGTAAAATAAGATCGCTGAACGCAATTCCACAGGCAACAAACAGAAAAAAATACGGTTATTTGTACGCAGCAACGAGGTAGCATTTCTGGGAATATTGTTCTAGGTAATAATGCGAATCGCCTCATTCTGTACGGACTGAATGCATGAACAGTGACAGTATTGGGCGTTATTGTAGTAGTAAATCTCGCCTTTCTTTCTTCAGGCTTCCTGCTCGTTGACCGGGGCTTTGACGTGTGGTCTATGAATTCGAGGGAAGTGAAACTGCACTCGAACCACACGACCCTCTCTCAAGATGACCACAAGTACTGGCGCTGGAGGTAAGCCCTTGAACTCAGCGTACACCAAGGAAGGTGCGAACACCGCTATAGCTTTGATACTGTTTTCTTTAAATGCTTTTGAAGCGAAGATTTTTTTTGCAATAGCTCCAGGAATTTGCTGACTGTGGGTGTTGCTGTTGCTGCCTTTGCGAATAGCTAATGCTCGGTAGAACATACTCAGCACGGATCGGCTCATATATTATAACCATCCGTATGACTTACAGATGTGCCTGTGACCGGCTGTGGTCTCTAGAGAATGCAATAGCAAATGATACCCTAATATCCTTAATGCCGCAGGTATCCACCTTCAAGCGCACAATTACTTTAGTAAAACGAATCCATTTATGCCTTCTTTTCCGTGGTTTGTCCCGTCTGCTCAGTCGTTTTCTTGCCGAGGGAAGTGTGCTGATCCCGGAGGCAGTGTAATGGTTAATTGGGCTAATCTGGGAGATGGTCGAATGAAAACTGAGCCGATCCCAGATGAAGTGTGATCCGTGGTCACGTGGGTCACGTGTGTCTCCGTGATGGGCAGTCTCCAAATCTCGCCGTCACGCCAGGCAGGTACCTAATCACGAGGGTTTAATACACGGCGGTGAAGAAGAACATTCTTATAGCGTCTACATTAAACGCCTCGCGAAACCTTCGCATCGCACAGATCCGAAAGTAAACGTTAGATGCAAATAATTATTTTGTGCGCACACCAAGGTAGTTGTACCAATATACAGAACTAGACAACTGGCAGCCACGGCCAGGAAGAAGCAATAGCATTTGAAGAGACTGCACTTAAATTGTTGTCTTTGGTACACGTGTCATGAAAGTAACTCTTAAAAGTCAGAAGGTGCTTATCACATGGAAACCTGAAATGGAATAACGGAAAGCTGTTTGATACAAGCTTCTATCTCCCGCCTCCCCGTTAATTTCACCAGACGCTGGTTATTAAATTAAATTATGGGGTTTTACGTGCCAAAACCACTTTCTGATTATGAGGCACGCCGTAGTGGGGGGCTCCGGAAATTTCGACCACCTGGGGTTCTTTAACGTGCACTTAAATCTAAGTACACGGGTGTTTTCGCATTTCGCCCCCATCGAAATGCGGCCGCCATGGCCGGGATTCGATCCCGCGACCTCGTGCTCAGCTCACCAGGCGCTGGTCGCGGACACAGTAAGCGTCAAAGGCAAATGAACATTTAGACAATGTTTTAGGCATTTGTAGGGTTTTCTGGAGAACGTCACTGAAACATTTTCTTGGTGAAAGGCACACTAAAGGGATAGTTAAGTTGAATTGTATTAGTAAATAGCATTAGTATTCGTATTAGTATTAGTAAATATTAGTATTCAACAACAGATAAAAAAATCAACTTTTACAGGGGGGGTAGGATCTCGGTAAGCTGGAAAAAAATTGTACAGAAACCATCGACGAGGATAGCCAATTAAGCGAATAGAGAGAACGAACGAACGAACGAACTAACGAACGAACGAGCGAAAGAACGAACGAATGAGCGAAAGAACGAACGAACGAACGAGCGAAAGAACGAACGAACGAGCGAAAGAACGAACGAACGAGCGAGCGAAAGAACGAACGAGCGAGCGAAAGAACGAACGAGCGAGCGAAAGAACGAACGAACGAGCGAGCGAAAGAACGAACGAACGAACGAACGAACGAAAGAACGAACGAGCGAAAGAACGAACGAGCGAGCGAAAGAACGAACGAACGAACGAACGAACGAACGAACGAACGAACGAACGAGCGAGCGAGCGAGCGAACGAACGAACGAACGAACGAACGAACGAACGAACGAACGAACGAACGAACGAGCGAGCGAACGAACGAACGAACGAACGAACGAACGAACGAGCGAGCGAGCGAAAGAACGAACGAACGAACGAACGAACGAGCGAAAGAACGAACGAACGAACGAACGAACGAACGAACGAACGAACGAACGAACGAACGAACGAACGAACGAACGAACGAACGAACGAGCGAGCGAACGAGCGAGCGAACGAACGAGCGAGCGAACGAACGAACGAGCGAGCGAACGAACGAACGAACGAACGAACGAACGAACGAACGAACGAACGAACGAACGAACGAACGAGCGAACGAACGAACGAGCGAGCGAGCGAGCGAGCGAAAGAACGAACGAGCGAGCGAAAGAACGAACGAACGAACGAACGAACGAACGAACGAACGAACGAACGAACGAACGAACGAACGAACGAGCGAGCGAGCGAGCGAGCGAGCGAACGAACGAACGAACGAACGAACGAACGAACGAACGAGCGAACGAACGAACGAGCCAACGAACGAACGAACGAACGAACAAACGAACGAATGGTCTTCCTCGCTGAGTCCGACCAGGTGCCTTCGACCAACCATGAAAATGAGCGAAACAACCGAAGAAAGTTATTTGCTTTCAACAGGTGCAAGAACGACACAGTGACAGCATAGATATTGACGGTTCGTTCTGAGGTCCAGTCAATTTGTTATCAGCGATGATCGATTGCATTACATTCATAAAGAGCCTATGAGTGAGCCTAAATGTTTAAAGAAATGTTACTTAGTTACAATCTCCTCGGAGATGAACACATACCTTGAAATCCGTAATCTCACACTGATGTACCAGCGCAGTGCTTTCGGCGCGAAATTAAAAAAAGAAGTACAGAGCTCTCACTGTCATGTTCTCATAATCAAGCGGTTACAGTGAAACTAACGAAAATGTATTTTTCAGAGAATGCTTCGTCAGACTAAAATAATTAAGCGTTTCTTTTTAGTACCGCTTTAAGGTCATAATGAAAACGATAAAGAAGTGTTGTGCAGAAAACAGACATTTGCCAGCTGCCACACACAAACACGCCCCCCCCCCCCCCCCCCCACACACACAAAGCACATGCGCGTCAAGCCCACTCACGTGTTGGCTGTATCTCGGCATCCTGTTCCGCACCATTAAGTTCAGCCACTGCATTCGTGGCACCTCGTGTTTCCGCTGTATGTTTCGATAACTGCGCTTAACGTTTCGACACGATTTGCAGCTTCGACGAGATCGGCCGCTACGACACGGCGGCGTGCGTGGACCACGTTCTCGAGGCCACCGGAGCCCCGAAGCTCACGTTGATGGCACTGTCCCAGGGTGTGGTCACAGCACTGGTCTTGCTGTCCACGCGCCCGGAGTACAACGAAAAGGTGATCGGCCCCGTCTCATTCACGCTCAAGATGTGGTTTAAAGGAAACACTAAAGGGAGAAGAGAGTTAGTAAATTATCCTTCTGCAATACCTAAAAAGCCAGATCTCACTGTCGGAACAGGCTTAGCTAGCCAGAAAAGACGCCGAAATCACAGACAGGTGGTAACTGCATCGCGTTAACACTACTTACACACAACCTGCAGGCATGATAGCATCGGAATATAATTGGAATATGAGAGGAAACGTAATTGTGCT
Source organism: Dermacentor andersoni (assembly GCF_023375885.2). Lineage (NCBI taxonomy): Eukaryota > Metazoa > Arthropoda > Arachnida > Ixodida > Ixodidae > Dermacentor > Dermacentor andersoni. The sequence goes on from NC_092823.1 coordinate 110,603,686, forward strand.
AGGCTGAAACTTCAAAGCTGCGTTTTGTTTTTGTGTGAGCCAAACCGCGCACGTGAACGCGGAAGAACTTGACCAACTAGAGGCTAACAGCTTTGCTGTAAAAGAAAGCTTTGAATGCGCAATAGCTTGCAGTGAGGGACTTTCACGATCTCTATTAAACAAAACAAAATGAGAGTGCGGGCAACTGTCTTTTCTATTTAGAGCAGTAGCTCCTTGTCCACTTTTGAGGGTGTTACAAGTGTGCTCGTGTTGCTAGAGAGGCCACGATTACCCTCTCTGACAACTGGAGTCAATTATCGTGAGAACAACAACTCTTGCAAATTGAATTGAATGCAGGAATAAAAATTAAACAACAAATAAGTGCAATTATTCTTTTTCTTTCTACGCGCGCACAAAATGCCCTATGTTTTATGGACAACTAAGCATCCGCGTATACTATAAAACACTGTAAAATGATCGGCGCAACCATTTCTGTTTGATTCTCAGGAATGTGTTAAGTTTTAATGAATTGAAGGAGGAAACAGTGCTTTATGTTTCTTTTTCGTTATTATGGGGCAATAAAGATAGCAAAGTCTTGCTTGAAAAGAGTGTGCCAACCGTTAATATCTATTTTTTATCGCTTCTGTTCCACTGCCAAGAGGTTAGCGCGGATCGCAGGCAGCCTGAACGCATATATTACCTAATTTCTCGTTAGTCGGCATTTAATTTTGTTGTTGACTTGTGCGGATAGAGGTGTTGTACGCTATGGAAACATGATGAATGTGGTCATTCTTTTTCACGTGCAGGTCGACCTCGTCATAGGATATGGCCCCGTGGCCAACATCACACACTCGGGGCCACCTATATCAGTGGCAATGCCAATAATATCCCCCGTGCTTGTAAGTGGCCTCTTTATAAGATGGCGGGTATTTACAGAGACATTAGAATAGGCTAGACCTCTGAGCATCGTCTATGTTAGAAAAACCTCGCAATTATACTCATTGCAAACGCTCCTTACGTTCTCAGTCGTTTTGTGCATTGAATTATTATAACAAGCTTTGTCTGAGAGGCGCCAAATAAAAGCGCTGACTCTGCCACCATTTCACGGTATACAGAAATCTGGGTGGTATCAGCTTTTAACTAGAGCTTAGCAAATAATGAAAAACAGTTAATGCCAGTTTTCGTACGGTCAATATGTGGTGACAGTATAGGCTATGGGATGATTTGTGCTGGTCACGAATTCCTGGAAGGGAGGATATTTAACCTGAAAACACAGTTTTTGATGTTAAAGGAGCGTTTCACAACAAGTCATTTTCATGGGGCTTTCTGTCAGACTTTTGCAACTGAGATGCTGACATTGTCACTCATAAAGGCTGGTCACAAAGTATTCTCGTCTTTTAAATTGTACGCTCAGTTTACTCCGACATACACAATGAAATCTTGAAACTATACCTTTTGCTATGAAAAACAATATTGCTCACTGTTACAGGAATAATGAAACAGTGAGGTGTTAATTTGTGCATCTGGCTCGTAATTTACATTTAATATTCGAAGCCTGTGGGACCACGATGAAATTGGATTGGCTTGTGTGTTGACTTTCGCCGTATAAGCAGGTTACTTTACGTGACATAATTCGATGTATTTTACAAGATACCTTCAGCAAATACTTTCAAATTTGCAACCATAGAATTATGTCAGCTGGTGCAAGACAAGGGTGATTGGAGATCGATGGTCCACGCCCTCACTCTGCAGTGGGCATAATATGGGCTCAATATGGCGATTATTGCAGTGCTGGGTTCATTTAAGCTAACGTCATCTTAGAGTTTTTGGTCATATTGATTCTTTGAGAGAGCATGTGTTCACACCGCGAAGATATTTTTTTTTTTGTAATTAGAACTGATTATTTAAATGCCCAGTAGAGCAAGTGGGGCAAATCGGCCTGTTCAAGTGGATTACCTGAAGAAGTGGAATTTAGTTGCTCGACAAAAGGCATTTTTAGACAACTAAACTAAAAGATTCAATATTCCGCCCGGCATGATTACTCTCGAGCGCATGTTGCAACTCGTAAATAGAAGCATAGCCTTGCTGAAGACATATCTGCTTGACAGATACTCTTCTAAACCTTTCTCCACATTCGCGATATTCGTCTTTATAACTTGATACAAATTCCTTTGAATTGTAGTTTTTTCGAAAACATCTCTCTAGTAGTGCGGGAAGATTAAGCGGGAATGTAATGATATTTTTGGCGGAATTTAGGGTCGAATATCTAGGAATCGGGACTATTGCTTTAGCATTTCTGTTAAGTACACATGACTGTACCACTATACAGCTTCAGCTTTGCAAATACAACTGACATTAAGTTATTCTTGAAAAAATACAATTGTTAATATTGTCAAATAACTACCCGAACATTGTGATTCGTCGTTGAAGTTATGCCTGCCTCTTCGGGTAATTTGCCAGAAAAGGCACTGAAGTGCTGTCACAGTCGTTTCTTTTAAAAATCAATTTGAACTTAAAAGCAGCTGGCGTATTTGTTGCAGACAGTTCTAATCAATCAATCAATCAATCAATCAATCAATCAATCAATCAATCAATCAATCAATCAATCAATCAATCAATCAATCAATCAATCAATCAATCAATCAATCAATCAATCAATCAATCAATCAATCAATCAATCAGAGCCATCGTTCCAATGAAGTATTCAATCCAAACAAGAATTACTATTCTGTGCTCTGTATGTCCACCTGTGGCGCTGACATTAGGCGTTCGTACCTCGGTGGCATTGAAACTGAGAACGTGATAGTGTTTTGTTCGGGCAAGCATGGAGACTGGGCAAGCATGAATCCAACCGAGCGTGCCTCTTTGGCGCAGTTGGCGTTTGACCCATTGTCCAAAGGAGGTTACCTGGGATCAAGGCTTGTCTCCAAAATGTGTAATTTCGTCACCAGCCGTCTGTGCCCTGGTTTGATGACGCTTACGCACTTGAGCAGCCCGCTTCAGCTTAACAAGGTGAGCGTGAATACGAAAAACGCACATGAAGAAAACGTCGAAGATGAGTTATCTGGTGACCAATACGAGTCCTATGTCCACCTGAACAATAATTTGCTCTGTGCGAAAAAAAAAAAAAACTACGCGATATCAAGTCTGTTTCTAGGAGCATAGACACATAGATCGCAACAAAGAAACAAATCTAACTTTCAGAACTTTGGAACATTGGCTACTTTTGTGTAGGTAACAGCATGCGGTACGGCAGTTGTGGACAAGACGTTAACATAGTACGGGGACCGGTGCCACCATACTTAGCCGACAAAGGAAGCATGTTTCGATTGCCCATTCGGCGATGAGCTGCTGCAGATGCTTGAGCCATCATGTTAGGATCTGTAGGTCGCAGAACTGGCACCCTTAGACATTACTACATTTCGTGTTGATCAGCAAAAATACGTAGGTTGAGGTGTTTACTAGCCTTCGCCAAAAGAGTTGAGCAGCTAGTAATATTTTTTTTAATGTAGACGTGCTTTGCAAAAGGCCATTGCACTTTTAAAATAATTATTTTGGAAGCGGAGGTCAGCTAAAAGCAGGTACGACGCAAGGGCTCCTTTCGTTGAGTTCAGCTGCTCTCTTATATCCGCCGTTCACGGCTGGACAATACCTGTGATAACGCGAGCCAAGCTCCACTCTCATCATTAATGAAGCGCGAACAGAAATAGCGCTGCGATAGAACTGTTTCATTATCTCAGACATCGTTTCTGCCAAAACATTATTGCGCAATATGATGTCGCGCAAACATCGCCAGGCGGTCTTAAATTTTCTTAAACAATAGACCTTGAATCACCTTGTTCAGTAAAACGCATTGCCATAGCGGAAATGTTCTATCGAAATTCTTGATTGATTCGTTACTGCCCAAGAAGCTGTTCAAAGGGACATGAAAAGTTTTGTTATCTTCATCGTTGCTCGAATATCCCTAGTAGGCTCGGTGTTCGCAACCCTGACGTGCCAAACACTCCAGCGTGAAGCTGTTGAATTGCTTACCATTTCAGACACGGGTACCAGTGTATGTCGGCCACTGGCCTAGGGGTACGTCAATACAAAACATGCGCCACTACCATCAGGTAAGTTTCTTGGTTCTTAGCAACGCGCTTCATACACACGACGGGCTTGTGGGAGACGGCGTCACTCTTGAACTTTGATGATATATTATGAGGTTGAACGTTCTAAAGTAACACAGGGTTTTTACAGACGCCATATTGGAGGAATCTGGACAAAATTTCACCACCTGGGTATTTTTTAACGCTCCTAAGAGCACCGGTATGTGGGCATCATTACATTCTGCTCCTAGCAAAATACTGCCACCATTGCCGAAAACTGAACGCACGAGTTGCTTCTCTTCGACAGAACACAACAGCGAATGATCACTGCAGTCAGTTTTACGCTCAACAAAACACGCGATTCACGAGTCCTTGCTACCAGTTATTTCATTTGCGGAAGCAAATAATTTGACTGCATTAAAGAATACCGTCGTGTTTTTCCAGGCATTCCCTAAAAAGCAGCCTTACAATGAGATTGTGTTAAGGCCCCATGATATGATCTAAGGATCATATGGATGGCACAAAATAATATAGAGCAGGCAGAACATTGATTTGTACCGTCGTATGCCCTGTGAATGGCGACTTGTGTTAACTAATTCAAACAACAGTTTACTCAGGATAATTATGCTATCAAGAACAATAGCAAAAAGAAGAAACAAAATTGATTTGGCGCAGTGCAGCATTTTGTAGTTGAATGTTTCCATCCGATTTGCAGTGCAAACACAATCATTGGTTAATTTGTTCAAGTTTACCAATGGTCTTCAGTGGGAAAAGGTTCCATTGGTACTTTGGCCAGATTCATGTCGACTACGTGATGTTCACAAGGTTCTCATGAAACTCTTGCTTGAGATGGGTCCGCATTTGAAGTATTGGAGAGTCTTTACCCTGTACAAGTTCATTCATCTCCTATTTTTGGCCCATCACCAACACTTTTTTTATATCTATTTTTTTACCTCCATTACCTCTTCCCCAATGCTGAGTAGGTCAGAAGTTTGATTGAGGCTGACATTTTAGTCTTTCTATCATAAAAAAAATCTGTCTCTCGCTTTCTCTCTCCATCCAATTTCGGCAACATATCCACGGTATGTGGAAGAGAGCCGTTCGTGGGATGCTCAACTATCGACGGCAAAGTTAAGGTAGAACAACATGGACCAAAATACATTGTTAATGAGGTACGGCATTAGATTACCACAGAGCTGTAGAGACGACACTGTAGCTGACGCTCTAACTGATTGCAGAAAAGAAAGCACGAAGATCGGCCGGGCACGTTATCAAAGAGAACATCCAGCTACATAACAGACTTGTCATTTAGAACTATGCAGTTTGGCTGCTGCCACAAGTAAATTTACAATGCGCTTTAGCACTTTATAGAAGCACCATGCCAGTCAAGCTGCCAGGCACCCTAACTTTCTGCTGAGGACAGATTTAGTCAACCAGAAGCGTGGAACCGCCGTAGTGTTGGTGTTGAATCTTTTTAAAGCGAAAGGTTTACTGGCCACGAACTTGCGATTTCGCCATGGCCGTCCTCCGAGGAGGCACATGACGTCACACCGCGTTCCTCGTCGTTGCGCTCGCCTCCGCTCGCTTCGCAGCTGCGTCGCATGCCTGATAACATGTCGGAGGATTGAAAAGGAGAGCTCGCGTGCGCCGCGACCCCAGTTGAGGCGGCAATATGGACGGCGACAATTTTGATAAGCAGGAGGAGGCTTGGAATCGACATCGGAACGAGATGAAGAGGAAACGAATCGCCTGATTTCTATTCCCGCCCACTCTGAAATTTGCCTACTATTCTTTTTAAAAGCATTAATTTAGAGTGTTTACAGGAACCTCCTTGAGAAATATGACGACAATTCGCGCACTTTTTTGACGTGGTTTTACTCTTTGCCGTCGGCCATTTTTAGTACTATCATTCGGTCCAGCCGCCGACTTCAACACCGGATTCTCGCGTAATGGGGCCTATAATTATTTCGAATTAAAAAGGCCGACTCACTTTAAAATATACTTACTAGCCACAGTGGCTCTGTGATGTGCCACCGTGCGGCTGAATACAAGGTCGCAGGTTCGATTGCCCGCCGCCTCGTAAACATGGCGGCGGAACGCAAGAGCACATAGATTTCGGCACACACTGAACAAGTTAAGTATAAGTGGCCTAAATTAATCGGGAGTCCTCTATTACAGCGTCTCGTGTAGAGCACTGAGCAACGTTGACACCAGGGGCATATTCTGTAATGGTCCACCTAGTGGACATATCCATTTCGTCTTTGCTTAAGTGCTGCACAACAACACAACTTGACAGCAATAAGGGTCTAAATGCAATTGTCAAAGAAAAATCTGTCTTAAGGCGGCAGTACAAGCACTTTTACGTTGGCAACACTCTTGTGACAATGGTCATCCGAACCCCCGACCTTCGGTTGGGAGCTATCCAGTCTTCCACGAAGCAGCCATGTCCGGCGCACCTCGGATTTCGGTATCTACACATATAGCTTGCCCAGTAATTTCTTTGAACTACTGCACTATCCAAGCCCAGAAAACTTTCCGGAAAACGAGGGATTGTAAGAGGCCAGAAACGCAAGAGTGTCACCTTGAGCGAAGGCAATGGGACGAATCATTAGAATACCATAGGCTTATGACAGAGATCGAGATATACTGCATTTTGCGCTAGTAAAGCAACGGCGGGGGCATTAGTGTGCCCATTAAAAAGAAAATGCCTTAATGCTTTTAATCGACTGACGTGCAACATAACTCTGTGTTAAAAGTAATCGTTCTCAATTAGTCAAACTCATTATTTCTTGTCGCTTTTTTATCACCATGCTTCGTTTCATGAGAAATCTTGCATCACTCGACCAAAGTTTACGTATAACATTGTTTCAGACATAGCAAGAAAATGGAAAGCTGCGCTTAATGGCTCTTTTGGTGCAAGGCAGGCGTCAGTGGGTGTAAGAATGGACTTTTTGTAGGGTGTATACAAGCACCTTACATTAAGGACGCTTTACAGGAGCTACCTCATCAGCAGGTTTTAAAGACATCCATTGAGTACATCCTTGAGGGTGTTTATCTGTTTACTGCCACGCCATCCATAGCGTTAAAGTGTTCTCTGAAGACGAAATGAACTCATGTTAAAACCTTTTTTCAGGTGTACAAGGCGAAAAACTTCATGATGTACAACCATGGAGTGTTGGAAAATCGACGGCGATATGGCCAGGCAAGTAGAGTGGAGCAGGTTTGCGCCTGCTCACACGGAGCATGTATGCTCCGCAAGAAGCATGTATGCTTCTTCACACACGGAGCATGTATGCCGCCTGGAAATGTTTTAAGGAACTGCGGCAAAAAGATAAATCTTTGTGGACGAACTGGGCTAAGGAAAATTGAAATATGCTGAAAGACGGAGTCCATGATCTGATGAAAAAACAATTGTAGTGATTATTTTGGAGTGCTAGATGCAGTGTGACGGGTTAATGCGGTGTAATGCTATAACGCATTAAAAAGAAATATACAATCATTACTTCAGGCATGGTCGCAGAAAAAATTTTCATCGGTTAGGACCTTAATTGGATTTTTATCAGGACCGCCTTCTAAACGCGACGTGCACGCCTATTGGAGAGATAAGTGCAACGAAGCAGGCCGACTATTGTTTTTTTTGTTTCTCCCGCAATAACTGTACGTTAGACATACATGTGGTCATGCTTATTAGCAGTGCTTACGTCCTTCTGGCTCTTCTACTCAATATTGACTCGCCATACCGGCCCTGCGAAAGTGGATGTCCAACAAAGCTGTTGCAAGACCGCCACTGCGACTACTGAGTAGGGTATCCAATGATGGTTCGGATGTTTGTTTTGAGCTTTTGCTTTATTGAAACATACGCTGCTCTGCGTATTGTATGGGTGATTTCAATGTATGTATGCACTGTTCGCTTCACTTCGCTGAGCGCTTGTAGCCTTTGCATTATGAGGATGATGAGCCATCGCATTTAACACAAAAGTGTTTTATGCCGGGGACCACCATCAACTTCCTGTAGCGGATGTGACGTCGACCCGAACGCAGGGAATATGGTCTCGCTTGACAAGGATGGCATCACCGTGGAGGAGCGATGAAGCGAATTACTGCATCAAGACACTAACGAGCGCCGACAGTGAGCGCTTCGGCACTCTCGGCGCAGCGGAGGCTCCAACGCGGTGTAGCTTGGTGTAGGCGTCGTAGGCCTTCTGCTGCGGAGACGACGCAGTTCAGCACATCGTCTTTCACGCCTGATTAGGCTGTGAAGCCTCGTTGCCTATGGAGTGAAGCTTCAACGTGCATCAGCAGTGCTTACACGCAGCATACTGCTTCGCTTGTGGCGGAACCAACTAAGATAGCTGCTACGCTAAGCGGCGCAGAAAGGCAATAGCGTCGACAGGCGAAAATCTATCTGCGTGATGGAGAATGCCTTCGCGCGTTCGCGGCGCACGCTGCGAACTCTGCCACTGGCATTCTTGAAGCTGAGCACGTCGCAACTCCATCGGCAGCCCAAGACACTACGGAGGCGGACCCAAATAATCGTACCTTCCCCGAAGCGACTCGGCAGCAGCGAGCCTCATGCCAACAGGACGCTGCGCGTAAAGCAAACCTGAAACACCGTCGCCGACCCTGAAATCGTGCGCCGTTCACTGTAGCGGAGCGTGAATTCACGAACATGCAACAGCTTCTGTGAAGACCTGCTTCAGTCTTGTGTTCTACCGATTCCTATGAAAGAGGGATCGACCGTATTTTTTTGCTTGCTTAGGGGGTAGGAACCACTGCTGCTGATGGTAATTTCTGCTCACGGATGGACACGACAAAGGCCGACCACCGCGGGGCTAACAGCTTCGCTGTAATATTAGGGTTTGTATGATGTCTGCTTGCTTCGACGGAGCCTTTCAGTGAGTAATCAATGCAATCTATTTTACGAGGTGAGAGTCTCCATTTGCTTCATATGCTTCATATTGTGCTCTATAGAGAACGTCACTGAAATAAATAATAGGTTCTGCGGAAATGCGCAACCATCCAACCCTGAAGATTTCATTATAAGAATCTTGTATACGGCGCCATTGTCAGTTCGGGCAACTTAAAAGTGTATAGCATTTCCCCTTACATAGTGTATATTTCAATATATTGGTTCTTTGGTATCATATATATATATATATATATATATATATATATACTGAATCTATGCTTTTATGTTACTGTTCGAGTCTAGGCTAGATCACGTGGCATGTTTGCAGAAAGTGAGGCTAAAAGGGCCAGGTTAACTGCGCTTTATGGTGCTTTGTCTTGGACATTTGCAGATGGCACCACCGGCGTACCCTCTTGAGCTAATCACGGCCTCCATTGCTCTGTTCTCATCGGAAGGAGACCTGGTGGCTGACACCCGTGACGTGGCAGATCTGGTGACGAGACTCGGATCGAGCGTAATTTTCCACCGCATTGTACCCCAGAGAACGTTTGGGCACGCGGACTTTGTCGCGGGATACAATGCCAACGAATTCTTGCACGACGTTGCATTTGATCTCATCCGAGAGCACGCTACGCGGCGGTCGTAAAAAAATGGCTGCCTAGAGTGCTTACGCTACCTTCCCTTTGGCAGTGTCTATAAGATATTAACAAAGTTTTCTGTATTAGTAGATAAATAAGAACTCTTGGTGCCGCAGAAGGCACAACATTGGGCGAGTTGGTGCTTTCTTGAAGGCAACGAAGAGCTGAGACACAATCATGATGGTAGTCAGTTAACCAGGAGCAACCTACCTGACACTGCGGACATGAGTTTTACGATGAGGACATTGTGACGGAGAAGTGGAAGTTTGCTTAATAAAATGTGCCTGTTGTGCTCTAAGGCTGTGTTTAGTCATTCAATAGAAGCTCTATGGCCAATGAGTCAGATGTGTGAGTAGAGTCCCACCCTAAAGAAAATTAAATGGTGGTAAGATTCGGAGGCTGTTTAATAGTGACATCTTTTTCTTTGGAGTCTCTACGTCACTGCATAGCTTTTCTTGAGCCTAATGCGCGCAATGAAAGTGATAAAGTAATGACTCCAAACTAATTACACTGATTATGCACGCATCGTTTCTAGGTATACTTAGAGAACGACCACAGGAGTTCCTGCGTGACTTTTTTGACCTTCCTTAGTGATGCTTTTATTGTTATTTTTTTCTACTTCAACTGTGTGCTGGAAATATTTCCAACAGTAAGTTTATTTAGTGAGTAGACTGTATAGCAAGCTGTTACTCAATTGCTGCATCCTGCTGCCTCTGTTTTACCGGAATGTAGGCCTTCGCCAAGCCTTCTGTGCTTTTTAGCCTACAAGCTTCAGCAACGTTGCACTTCTTGTGCCGGATGTTGAAATAAAATGACTGATATTGAGCTCATGTCCATGAGAAAACAAAGCTTTACGTAGTATCACGGATGTGTTAATGTGCGATAAGAATGTTTAAGAGTGTTATCAAGTTGTTTTCCTCGCGCATGCGAACAATAGGAGTGATTAGTGCCGTTGCAGGACAGTTTCTTGCTGCCGCATAGCACAGATAGCCAACTGGATCCGGGAATAACGGGACCGGAAGGACGCATATATTGCAAAGGGGTGTTTTCGAAGTTTTCCCAATAGGCTGCTTACAAAAAATGCGCCCGACATTTATCGCGTTCCTCTTTCCCGTAGCTTCTGGCCGTCCTAGCCGCTAACCTCACCGAGTTCGCAGTACTGTAAATGTAAAATATAGAGCGCCGAAATTGCCATGCATACGCATATCAACTGCATCTGTAGTCGAGGTAGCCAGTTGTAGCGCGGAGTGCTTGGCCAAGTGTGATACAGCGGAAAGTCTCACAACATTTCATGGTGGAATACTGCACTGCGAAGCCAAACTATGAGCAAGAACGTGAAGAACTAAGACAAAAAGCGCACAAGAAAGGGTATACCATCTGATGTTCACTGACAGTCACACACACACAAAAAAAAACACACACATTAGCGAGAGTAAGCAAGATTCACGGAGTCACAAGGAGTTTCCTATTTGCATCAAGTTCTATGTGCCTGAATGAGTTTTTTTAGAAGTTCGATTTCCTTGTTACCGAGTGCTACGGATGACGGACTGACAAACTTGCCCTTTCATCGATACTGGATGTGGAATGCTTCGGATATTGCACGGAGAGCCTGCGCTTCATGTGTGTCTAGTGTCCTAGCTCTTCACGTCACGCCTTTCACGCAGGGGTGGCGGTGACGTTACAGGCAGCTGTAGCCTGGCAGACGAGGTCGGCAAATGTAGCGCCTCTTTTGCCTCTTTCTGTTTATACATTTCAGCACAACATGTCTGAGAGTCCACTGCCTCGAAGAAACACAAGAAGGGGCAGTATACTATACTTCTCTTCGAATCATTCTCTTCTCTTCGGAAACGGCAGACCTAGGACGCAATCCTGTGGAAATCCTCTTCTCCTCTCATGGCATCAAATAACGTTTCGCTCCGCTGAATCCGTTCACATTCGAAAAAGAAGCGCGACCTCAGAGCGTGTTAGAGTCTTGATCACTCAGGGTACATGCTGCGGCATCTAATGTTATCGAAAACGGCATTGAATGGCCTTCTTGGCTAGTTGAGAATTTTGAGGCCGTTTCCCTTCTGCGGAGCCTCCTAGCGCTGAACGTGCGATATAATCAGCTTCCTTAACGTGACAACCCATGTCGCAGAAAATCCGGTGTCGGCGTCGGACGCCGTTTCGACAAAAAGATTTCGGAACCACGCATACCCAGGACCTCCATGTGACGCGAGGAATCAAATGAAATCATTGAACCTTTCAAATTAACATACATAGAAAAATCGCAAACTAGGACTTTTACACTCAAGCTACGGAAGTGATAGCTCTCGGATTGTAATTTGACTACACGAGAAAATATAATTCTGTTTTGCGAAATCTCAAAGAAACCGATTTTCCAGCGTTTCTACAATTCACAGACCGGCCGCGGCGTCCGCCATTTGCGCGCGCCGGCGCGCGGGTGTCTCGGGGGCCACGGAGTGGCGCACACAGTTCCTTGCAATACCTCCAGCTGGCGCTCGTCTCCACCCCATCGCGGCCCACGCAAGAGGCCGTGTTTCTACCCCAAAGCCAGGATTCGTGCACAGCATTCGCAGCCAGCATTTCCCGGTAAACATTACAGTTAGATATGCTGCTTTTGCCGTGAAGCGTGAGAAGCAGTCAGGGATCTTTGAATGCTATCGCATTCCACTCTTAAAGGCCAAGCTTAAACGTACTCCAAATTTTATTTCTGCGAGGACCAGCATGTTAAGACATCCACTGAAATTCGACGGAAAATTCTTTGTTTTTAAGGTCTTTCAATAGGTCTAGAGACTGTCGACAGATCTTGTTCGACGATAATGCACGCGACCACTGCCAAAGTGCACACCTTGCCGCACCTTGTCATAGAATCGGAGCGGTTTACGTGGGGGCTAGGAATCTAGCGCGGCCTGAAGGACCTCAATTACGTTTTTCATACTATACCAACCCTCGTCTGCATGACGAAATGTGATTGCAACGTCAAATTTTTCAGGCTTCCGGAAAACGCAGGCTTTAATGAAAGACAGGAATTACGAGTGGGGTAGACGAGGGGGGTGCAGATAAATTTTTACTGGTCTTGGATCTCTCAGGTTTAGCGAGGCGTCGGCGTACAATACGTTGCCGCATTTCCTCCACATATTGACGAAGCTGACGTGGCAGGAAATTGAACCTCTTAACGTCGTGCTCATCTGCAACGCGACATATCGATTCAACTGCCGCTGTAGGAGCTTTCCAGGAAATATAGTTTTACCTAGACAATGTAGCCACACCACACGCATCTTTGTTACATTAAGTGCTTCTCGATTAGGTACGGGGCTATTGTTTAGAGGTACTCACGGATACAGAGGACAGCACCGACAAAACGTAGAACGCTGATCTCTTTTTTGTGCTTTAATATGATATCGCGAAATACGAACGATTCGCTCGCGTCGGCACCTAGCCTCGTTCCGGTAGAATGTGAGTTTCTATCACCGCCACGGATCAATAATACAATAAAAGAGGCGAGTGGATGCCAGATAAAAGGGGTCGGATGATAAGAAGCGCTACAAAGGCGACTACAAAAGCGACTAAGCAGGGCCTGTGTGCGCCACTCTGCGGTACCTCGTGACGCGAGCTGTAAGTAGCGGAGATGGGTACCTTCAACACAGTCGGCGGCCGTTTGCTTATCGTTTTCACACTGACTGCAAGTACTCTTGGAAAAGCAGAAGATGAACGGACACTGCAAGCCCACCTGACTCCCGTAAGCTAAACGTTCGTACTGGTTATCCTAAAGAAGAATATAGTTTGAACGGCAAATGAGTACGTGCATCGCTTACAATTTGAATTGTTGAATACTGCCTGCTAGAGTTGTCAAGCATGCACTAATGAATGCACACAGGGAGAAATTGCCCTGCTGGACAAATTGGAATGACGCCTTTCGATGTTTACAGTTGAAAGCTTATTTCTTGCTTTTGGAATGTCCAAGAAGGCCAGAAGTAATGTTTTGAGACCAACTCACTCCGTTTTAAAATGCGATGGCGTGTTAGTGGTGTGGGGGACAGGTCATATTCGACGAAAAGCTCCTGTGTATTGTATGTGCAATTAAACACATTACTGCATCAGCTTGAAATTTTCTGCAACAGAGTTTTTTTGTGTGCTCAAAGTGACATTACTACTGGCATCTCCAGAGAAACACTCTGAGGCTATCGCTTTCGAATGCTTATAGCTCTCTTGCCATACTTCCAAAATCAGTGCCTTGTTCAGTGAAAGGTATAAATTCATCACAGTTCACTTTCAAGGACATGAAGAAAGCATCGAGTGATCAGTATTGTATGTGACGAGGCAAATGCCTGCACGCAGTGCGAGCTCATCAAGTACCACGGCTACCCCTGTGAGCTCAGTTATGCGACCACGGATGACGGGTACGTGCTTGAGGTGGACCACGTCCCTCACGGTCGCGAGGGTAGCCCTTCCGCCGCAGGCGACCAGAAGACGTCTCGCTACCCGGTCCTGTTGGTGCCCGCCTTCACCAGCGCTTCGGACATGTGGTTCCTGAATTACCCTTCGCAAAGCCCTGGCAAGTGCTGAAACAATGTGTTTGATTGTTCAAACAAATGTAGGATGTGTGTCCCAATGCAGAGATTACAAAGAAGCGAGCGTCTAATAGAAGCATGACGCCGCACGCTTGCGTATAGGAAAAATTTGTGTCATAACCGTGCACAGGGAACTTCTTCCAGCTGAGAAAGGCAGACGTCAGTTTCTTTAAACGCAATGGTAAAATGTAGCAAAGTGCTACCGTCACCTCGGCAATATAAACGGTACCAACTGAAGAAGCCACCCACGCAGTGGACAGGTGGTTTACTCGCTGTGACCAATGACAAATATTAACGCAGCGGTGGCTCCTGGAGAACAGCATGATGCTCTTGCGCTTCCTTGTTCCGGGCGCCATCAAGAAATAATTTTCTTAGAGATGTGGAGACTACAGCGCGAGCAATAAAAGATCCTAATTTATGCACAAACTAGCCCCTGGGCGCCACCAACTGGAAGGCCTTGGTCGTGGGGGGAGACCACAGTCTGGGGCCTCATGTCAACCAACGCACTCTCCTGACCCTAGAGTCGATGTTGGAAAGCAAAACTCCAAGCTGTTGGGCGTTGGATGGGGGTTAAAGTAGCTCACAGTAGAACCATGTAGTCTGAGAAGGAACCACGAGAGATGCTCCACTGATATTCTGTGCAAGGCACCTCGTCGCCAGCACCCCCTAGGCTATACCGCACTCGCTCATTCTCCTGCTGCGACAAATTTTGGGTTCACCGAGTGGCCGAACGCAGCGATTCGATGCCGCTATAGTTGCGCGATTGGAAAACGTTGATTTTGAGAACCTCGGCTTTCGGTCGGTTAATGTCGCAATGTTCGGCAGAGGGTGGCGGAGCCGCAACACTGAACGACACGTATTTGATTCGCATTCACAAACACCGGCCATCAGATATGACATTGCGTACAAGAGTTCCCACGTACTGCTGCAGTGTGAGATTGAAACCGGCTATACATCTGTACCCCGAGATCAGCGATCTATACCTAAGCCACTAACCTCACTCTCACCATTATGATATGTCAGCCGTTCCTGATCTTTCGAAGCATTCGGTGCGTGCTGGAGCTTCGAGAGCTAGGGTGATAGCAAGGAGAATACTTGAGCTAACGTATCTGCCATCCTATTTGTGACATGCGCGGGAGCGGCGGCTAGTCATATCTTTCAGAGGACAAAGCGTAAGTGACTGCAAAGAGTAATTTGTAGTGATAGAAGTCATAACTGTGCCACAAATTCTATAAATTTTCATGTCTGCCTCTAATTCGCGTTCGGGTAGATTCAGCTGCATTTTTCTTCATGCGATGTGCATTTCTGCCGGTAGCTCGAAAGTTCAGAATTGAGAGGGCAAAACGTGAAGACGCGGCGTTGGTGTCGTGGTTTCGGAGTAGGTATCATTTACCGCGTATCTTCGAGCAAGCGTCCACCTCCACTGTACCATCGCAATATTATAGACCGGTTCTGATGAGTACAGAACCGCATCTTTTTTTAGTGCTAATAGCAGTGGGTTCATTTTGGCGCAAACTGCGACATTTTAACATGCAGCCCAGAATCACACAAACCGATGTCTTTTGACAGAGGGCCAAGAAGAAGTAAAAAATGTGGCTGCTTCTAGACACAGGCTCCTTTTTCTCTTGTCGTGCGAAGTGCATCAAGAATAAAGCCTGTTGTTACACTTGTTCGTATTTCTCGACTGCCGCAAAAACAGACTAATGTTGTTCTTCCTTATGTACTTTGCTATTCGTATCAACAGTCGCGTCTGCGAAGCTGTCAACCTTTTTTTTACGATTTCCTGTATTCCCACTGTATACTTGCTATTTATGAAAATCTGTATGTCTTTCTTTATAGTTTTCTCTATATCTTCGTTTACTGTTTTGCGGTCCTTCGCAAATGCTCGCGCCTTTTCGCGTTTATATAGTGTTTTTTAGTGTACTTTGTGTTTTTATCCAACTATGACTTTAGACTTGGACTAGTCGCCGCCGCTAATGGCACCAACACCTTCGGTAACTTTACAAAAAATAGCACAACCGAAAATGTAACCATTTCTAACTTTTTCTTTTCGGCAGGTTTCCTGCTAGCGGACAGCGGCTTTGACGTGTGGTCCATGAATTCGAGGGAAGCTAAACCGTACTCTAACCACACGACGCTCTCTCAGGGTGACCGCAAGTACTGGCATTGGAGGTAAGCCGGTATACGAATCTATAAAAAAGCTAGAAAAACGGCATGAAGACCAGCAACTGATACTTGTCAAGTATACGCTCTCCATACTGGTTCTGCCAGTGCTAAGAAACGTAAGCATGGTGTTCTAGCACGAAAATGAATAGCTCTTGAAACCACTGCAATTAAAATTTGGTCTTGGCTAATACTTTCCTGTTGGGATCTAGCACTATGAATTCGAGGTTTCATTCGTCTTGCATGAGCTTGAAGGCAATGGGGTGTTGGGCTACTGCTACCGTGGAAAGGTGAAATGGCCAGCCGAAAACTGTTTGAGCTTACATCCAGCTGCAGCCTTGCAGTTGAATGGCTACCATACTATGGTCGCAGGAACCGAAAACGGCAAAGGCAAACGCACATTTACACAACGTTTGAGTTCAACCTTGCTTGGGAACACCCGTGGCCACTGTAATGCTTTGCCAGTAGTTTTAGAAATCGTCATAAACTGCTGAAAACTTATTTGTCAAGAAGCGAATAATAAGCATTCTACATGGCTGATTGAAACAAACGAAAAAAGAAATACGAGAAAGATTGCGCCCGCGCGAGATGTACATGTGCACGTGATTAGCCTATCTCGACATCCTGTTTCGCACCATCAAGCGCAACCACTGTGTTCTTTGCGGCTTCTGTTTCCGTCGGATGTTTCGATAACAGCGGTAAACGTTTCCCCATGATTGCAGCTTCGACGAGATCGGCCGCTACGACGTGGCGGCGTGCGTGGACCACGTTCTCAAGGCCACCGGCGCTCCCAAGCTCACGATAGTGGCACTGTCCCAAGGTGTAACCATAACCCTGGTCTTCCTGTCCACGCGCCCTGAGTACAACAAAAAGGTGACCGGCTGTCGAAACATGCGCAAAACACTTTTTGGCCCCAGTTACGCGTGAAGTGTTTTCGAGAATGCCAGTTTGATAGCAACGCTTAAATAGGCTGTAGCTTCCAGTGACGGTATTGTAGGACCAATGCTTCAGCAGCTCCTCCTTTTTTTTATTCGGGAGTAGCGAATACGACCATTTACTCTACTTTCTGGAGTGCTTGCTGCCTCCTAAGAGGCATGGCAACTCTTTTTGCAACTGTGACTAATTCGCTAATGAGATCGATCCTATGAAGGTGACAATGGAAAAGAGGCGATGATGTTGATGATGGCCTCATGTTACGGCTCATACCCACACTGGGCGATTGGCCAAGAATTGCGTGCTGAAACGATTACCTATTCTTTTGAAGTGCTACTTATTCGACGAGAAAAAAAATAAGAAAGAGATATAAGGAAACGTAAAAAAACAAACGAATTACAAGACAAATATCAAAAGTTGTTCGTTTTGTTGACTGTATGTAACCGCAAACGACATCAAATACGTCCCTGTGGCTGACCAATATAACTGACGCACCGTAAGATAGTATGATTTCTGAAGATAACATTAATCCTAATTTAGCGAGAGGAAGTTCTAGATGTCTTTTTCTTAACAATTTGTATCGTCGACATACCAAAAAATAATGATCTAGTGATTCTGTTTCTTGGCAGTATGGACACAGAGGCGATAGCGTCAGACCAGCCCTGTGTAAATATAGGTTTAATGGAGGGATACGGCAGCGTAATCTCGTGATCGCTACTTTTGATTTTAAATACGGTTACAAGCCTTCATTTTCTTTTTAACGTGTACGAAATGCGCCGCGCTTTATAAAAAACATTAATTCTTACAGAGATGATTATTACAGTGAGTGAAAGATAGCACAGATATCGCGGAAAAAGATAAGAAATAGGGAACAGTAGGAAAGTAATTTCAACAATAATATTAATTTTATTCTGATACACGTTTTAGAAGCTAGTTCAAGCACCAAACGTTTGCTTTCCGTTCACTGGAGGACGTTTTGAAGGAAGTTCGGGAAAAGTGGCAGTTTTCCTTCGGCACTGTTTCTTTCACCGTTTGTGGCATTAGTAGCCACGAAACCTTGATTGACAAAAAAAATAATCGCATGTTGAGTTATGGGCTAGTTTGCCTCGGCTCAACTGCTGAGAAGCTTCCGCTGACCGTCGGTAGTCGTAGCTCGAATATCATTGTATTTTGCTGTAACTGACCCGCAAATTCGTGTTCATTTTCGCCGATGAAGAAACATTGTGCTACGTCCTCTGCGAATGTGGGCATTGTTTTTTGTTTTTCGCGCAGGTCGACCTTGTGATTGCGTACGGTCCCGTGGCGAACATCACACATTCGGGGCGACCTTTGTCTCTGGCGATGCCTCTCCTTCCACCTGTGCTTGTGAGTGGTCTTTCGAGGAAATGGGTTGCTTGTTTGGCAGAAATATGCGAATCATCGAGCATTGCCTGTTCTGGACAACAGTGCTAATTTATACATTCTATATGCGCCCCTTAAGTTCTTCAGCCTTTCGACTACATCTGATTATCATTATCGTAGACTTCGTCTTCTTCCGCAGGCTCAGCCTGAAGGTAGAATGAATGAATGAATGAATGAATGAATGAATGAATGAATGAATGAAAATATACTTTCTTTTGGAGGGGAATGGGAAAGGAGAGCGCTCTACGAATTCGCGAAAGAGACGGGGATCCTACGAATGATTTCAAACCGGTTGGCTGGCTGGCCTCTTGCCTCTCTTTTCCTGCTCTCGTTATCTCAGTCATGCTACACCTTTTATTTGCTCTTACTTTAGACTCCTTAGACCCAATTCTGAGTGAGCAATCCTGAAGAGTAAATGGTTCATTACTTTTAATCAGCTCGTCGTGTGGGCCGCGAATCACGTCGGTGGCTTTAATCAATTTGTTGTGGAAAATTCAGAAGCTTAAGTTTGAGTTGTCAGAATTTTCAATCAATCAATCAATCAATCAATCAATCAATCAATCAATCAATCAATCAATCAATCAATCAATCAATCAATCAATCAATCAATCAATCAATCAATCAATCAATCAATCAATCAATCAATCAATCAATCAATCAATCAATCAATCAATCAATCAATCAATCAATCAATGTTATCTGCTGAACCGATGATTCAGTGTAGTCATCTATTACTCTTTTTTGTCGTGCATGCCAGGCATCCGACAGCGATACCGACATGAAGGCAGGCGTTCCGACGTGTGCAGTACATTAAAATGAACAATAACAAACAGCAGTTGTGTGTTAAATTCGGATAAGCACCGGGACACTGAAGCTAACCCGACAGCCTGTTGCTCTTTTTCGCAGTTCGCTCTTGACCCCTTGTGCAGGGGAGCTTATGTTGGAGTAGGTGGTGGTGTGAAGCGGTTTTTCTCAAAAATTTGTGAAGTCGCCACAGGCCGCCTTTGCTCCCCTGCGTTCACCCTAACGCTCTTAAGCAGTCCAGCTCAGCTCAATAAGGTAAGCATCGAAACGCACCTCTCGTGAACACTAATAACAGTTTTAGCTTAATTTGCATGATGCATAAAACATTACGTGACGTATCGTGGTTTCAGCGCTTGCGACGCTCTTTGCAGGACCATGGTAGATATCCCGAGAATGTTAACCGTTTAACACAGCGTCATCACGTAGCGTGCTAGAGTGCAGAATCAAAATATTGATACAGTGACGAATTAAGCTGTGTGTGTCCGAGTCATCAGGAAGTAAGCATCTTTAATTCGTCTCGCGGAACTTAGCAAACACACAAGCTTTACCGCTACAATTCAGAGTTTTTGGTGTAAGAAAAGTACGCGGAAGGGTTTTTTTTTTCGAAGGTGGTGTCTGACACGTCCCTGTGAGTCTGCATGCAATTCGATGCGAGGGGCCTGGTGTGATCATTGTCACGCGTCATCCTGCTGAAAAAGCTGTGCTCGTTCTGACTACTTTAAGTCTGTTTTTCCTGTGGGAGTATAGAGTCAGCCTTTGAGTTGTGGGTACTGCGGTGACTGAACATGTTCAAAGAATTTAACATGGGGTCGTGTCTACCTAGCCATTTCTTTATTGATTGTTATTGGAGCTATATAATAGCAGCACGCTATAAATAAAGTCTAATTCTACTTGTGGGGCACGCCTTCCTAAGATGTTGTGCCCTGGCTAAAGTGTTATACCAAAACGTTTGTTATTACGGGTATTGGTTACACGCTACATTGTTGGAGAGCTTGAATGTGCGGTCTTGAGCGATTCCTTAGTGCGATAGGAAGCGCGCAGATGTTTAGCGATAGATGTCTAGAGATGCTGATCTCCTCATGCTCAAAAACATGTAGGAGGCATTTTATTCTTAATGGTGACATTTTTTTTTCTCGACACTTCACCGTAAACTTGATCAATCACTTGCCATTTCAGACGCGTATTCCCGTCTACGTCGGCCATTTCCCTATGGGTACGACTGTTCAAAACATGCGCCACTACCACCAGGTAAGCTGCTTAGTTCCCCACAATGCTCTTTCTGACGCACGAAGTGCTTTTAGGAGATTTTGTGGGTCTTTTAAAGTGCGGTAACGAAGTAGCGTTCGAATTTCATTTTTGTTGACGCTCCGATTGCAAGCGCCGGCTGAAGCTTTGTCAATGCACTGCATGCGTGCACAGTAAAAAAAAAATTGTCCCATGGCTACCATGGTTACTCTGAATGGGTGTGATCGAATTGTAGAGAAGAACAAACGAATTTTTTTTGTTGACGACTTTTTCTGCAAGCATACGAGACGAAAGCTGCAACACATGGCACGAAACTGTGTGAAACCAACTTTACTAAAAAAAAATTAAATTATGGGGTTTTACGTGGCAAAACCACTTTCTGATTATGAGACACGCCGTAGTGGAGGACTCCGGAAATTTTGACCGCCTGGGGTTCTTTCCTAAGCGACCGTTCCGTGCTCGTTCCTAAGCGACCGTTCCGTACTGCTGCTCAATTCGCCATTTCAAGTGTGCCAAGATTCCGAAACTAAGCACATCACGTGACCTTCAACACTGGACGCATTGCCTTGCAATGCGTTTAAAGAAACCAGGCTTCCCGGATTTCGCGTGCTCGCCCTTGCACCCGCAGCGTATCACGTGACCTCAAGCAAACTGCTCACGGGCCAAGCGCTATCACCGTACAGAGCACTCGTGATAAAACGGAGAATATGCTAGTGCATGCAGGCACAACAAATGTATATTATAACACATCTTGATTGTTCAGAGGAATCATACACAACGTTTACTGGCTTCCCTGAGCAGTCGAAATGAAAAATAAGCAACTCTTCAAAGTACCATGCTAGCGTGTACCTTTCAGGTGGTGATAGGCTTCGGTGCTTTGCAAGGGCTGAGTGATATTAAGATGTCTGCACTCGCGATCGTGGCTCTGGGGCTACAACAGTTCGCCGCTGAACTGAAGTTTGCGGGTTTAATCTTCCTGCCGGCAGGGATTGAGGGGGCGGAATGCATAATTGGTCGTGAACGTAGCTTTAGGTCCACGTGTAGTAAACTCAGGTGACAAAGTTAATTCGTCGCCCTTCTTAGCGTTTCTAGCACCGCACCAAGGTGCTTTCAGATCACAGAGGACTATATTACTGAAAGCGTACATAACTAGTGGACTCGTTTTAAGTGCCAATGGTTTCATCCTTGCGAGTTGTATGTCCCGATAATTCAAAGGATTGATGTCAGGCGCAGCAAGAAGCAAATGGTAAAATCATGGCCCGCGAAGTAACCGATCGCTTCAAAATTTTAGGCTAACTACGAGTAAGTCGTCGATGAAGAGTTCAAATTTTAAGGTTTACTTTGTGGGAATGGGCTTGATGCCCAACCCATTTACGCCTTTCCGACAGTTTCAGTATTCTCTGAAGACGCAGTGACTTCATGCGAACGACTTTTTCAGATTTACAAGGCGCAAAACTTTGTTATGTACGACTATGGTGCAACGGAAAATCAGCGGCGCTACGGCCAGGTAAGAACACAGAATCAGTTCGGGGCTTTCTTTTTAATGTGAAGAGCGCGCGTTTCTTAAAACATTATATATGCCGTCGGCAAGTGTACTCAGATCGTAGGAGCTGTCAAAACGCTGCCTTTTCTCTCGTGACTCAACTACGTAGCCTGGAGTGTCAAAATGAAATGTGTTTGGACAGGTAGGATCATGCGCGGCATCGAATTAGCGTAACTGAAGTAAATATTTTGCATTGCTGGTAACACCATCCCAATTAAATGTAATGAATTTAAGTATGTTACCAGAAAGAAAATGCCATAGCTACTTGAAACCATCGGAAGGAGATTGTATAGTTGATAAAACATTATTTGGATCCTTTTTATTGCAGCGGCTCTCTAAACCTAATAAGTGCATTTCAACTAGCCTTGTCTCACACCTTGCGACAGAATGCATTGAAGATGAAAACGTAATTAAGATAGCGAAGGTATTGTTTTCCCCTTTTTTGTGTTTTACAGTAGCACTTTTTTATGTTGTACAGTAGCCCATCACCCCAACTTATTTTTAAAATGCTAACAGTTCCTTCACCGCCCGGTTCATAGCCGATCCCCCAGAGCGGGATGCGCCATTTCATTGGGGAACAAGAACAAGAGGTGACAGGCCGATTCAACATATCCAGCTGCAGTGGTGTCATACATGTGATGTCATCATCAGCCTTTTTTTTCTCCACTGCCGGGCGAAGGCCTCACTGTGTGATCTCCAATTACTCCTGTCCTGCGCCGAGTGATTCCCACTTGGACCTGCAAATTTCCTAGTTTCATCAACCCTCCTAGTTTTCTGCCGTCCGCGGCTACGCTTCTCTTCTCTTGGCACTGATTCTGTAGCTCTAATGGTCTACCGGTTATCCATCCCACGCATTAGCAAATAAAATGCCCCCCTATGGTTGACATATGATGAGAGCAGTCTGGAAATCGAAAAACGAAGTTGTAGGTGGCTATGGGTGAAGCCCACTTGCAGTTTCCTACCTAGGATTTTCCCCTATCGCTGAAAAAAATTTCCTCAATATACTTCTTCCTTTCATGGATGATGTTTATTCTTGGTTTGTTTTGCATATTTAGATAGAAATAAACATTTTCTTCTGGGGATTTGTACGCGTTGTCATTAAAGGGTCAAAATTTGTTCACTGCGATACCAAATGGTCAGCGCGTCCGGCAACCCAAGCGTCAGCCATGTGAATTTCATCTTGCCCAGTCATTTAGCGCTCCCGCGAATAATTTCAAAATGTGCTGGCGAGCTCAATTTTCAACCCTTGTGCTCTATAGGGGGTATGAGCGATGTGTTTATTAGATAGCAACAACAAGAAATGGGCATGGGCAGGACATGTAATGAGGAGGGAAGATAACCGATGGTCATTAAGGGTTACGGACTGGATTCCGAGGGAAGGGAAGCGTAGCAGGGGGCGACAGAAAGTTAGGTGGGCAGATGAGATTAGGAAGTTTGGAGGGTCAACATGGCCACAATTAGTACATGACCGGGGTAGTTGGAGAAGTATGGGAGAGGCCTTTGCCCTGCAGTGGGCGTAATCAGGCTGATGATGATGATGATGAACAACAAGATGGCGGTGTTCAGTGCAGTCATGTGTGCCTTGCGTTGACATTCGCAGAGGGCGCCACCGGCTTACCCCCTGGAACTTATCACCACACCCATTGCTCTATTCACATCGGAAGGAGACTTTGTGGCTGATGCTCGTGACGTAGCTGACTTGGTGACGAGACTCGGATCGAGCGTAATTCTCCACCACGTGGTCTCGGAGAAAAAGTTTGGGCACGTGGACTTCGCCTTGGGATACAATGCCAAAGAATTCTTGCACAATATCGCTATCGATGTCATCCGACAGCATGCGACACGGAGGTCGTGAAAACTGCTGCCTTCAAAACGGAACCTTAGCTTGCCTATGCCACCTTTGAGAGAGCGCTATAATATGTGGTAAAGATATAAAAATAACAAAATTCTCGGTTCTTCGAGTATAGTGGTGTACAGAAACGTGGTACTTCTTTTTGCAGACCGTTAACCTTCAGTTTACAAGACACTATTCAAAGCACTATTCTAGACACTGTTGTACCAGATACTACAACACAAAAAGATAAATATCCTGATGGAGGTACCTAAAGTATGACATTACTTAATACTTGACATATCAATCGTACACTGAAAACATTGTGATGGATGAGAGACTGGCACCCTGTTTTAAGTGTGTCGCTACATATCTGCAGCTGCAAATAGGCCGAATAAAATTTTAATAGGGTTGTGGAACTGTGTGAGTGATTCAGTAGATTCTGGGCGAAGGGAGTTCTCTCCCCCGCGCCGGCCTCTCCCGCTGGGATCGCTCCTTTCTCCTGCGGCTGCGCGTCGGCTGCTACAGCACGGCCGCCCGATTGCACAGACTGCACGGAACAGGCAGCCCCGCGTGTACGGAATGCGGCGAGGATGAGACACTGGAACACCTTCTCCTGCGTTGCCCATCCTTCGACGTTGAGCGCACCGCGCTCTGTGCTTCATATCGCCGAGTCGGACTACCGTGCAGCACGGAGGGTGATCTCCTATTTCCCGCAGCACCCGCCTCCATCGCCAAGAGAGCGCTTGCTGCCCTCCTTGGCTTTTGTGACGAGACTCAGCTGAGAGCGCGGCTGTAAGCCCCGCTTTGCTTCTTCTTTAACCTTCTTGTTTTTTTTCCGCTCTCTTTCATTCTCTCTCTAATCTTTTTCTCCCCACTCCCCTTACCCCGTGCAGTGCTGTTGAAGTGCCCTCCCTTGAGAGACAGTTACGGCACTGCACTTTTCTCTTCCTTTCATCTTAAAATCCCTACTACTACTACTAAGGGAGTTCTCTTTGGCGTCTTGGTACCTGGTCTCATCCCTGATCATAACAAGGTGTTCATCATGGCGATGGCGTGAGCATGTCGCAATTACAGTGACTTGGCAGATTGTAGCGACCGCGAGTGAAGCTGGCAAGAAAACAGAAATGAGCCACGGAGGCATTTATTCATTGTATCTGTTGAGAGAGGGAATCCTTGCAATATTGTACAGTTCTTTTTATGCGAAGCATATTACGAGGTCTCAACCCAGCTCCTCAGGCGCGGCGGCATCGCCTTCAATACCACGTGACACCGTGACGTCACGACAGAGGAGAAACGGGGCTCCAACTCGCGCCGTCGCTCGCGCCGTCGCGGCAACTCTTGCAAGATGGGCTGGGTGGGAATCGAACCAGGGTCTCCGGAGTGCGAGACGGAGACGCTACCACTGAGCCACGAGTACGATGCTTCGAAGCGGTACAAAAGCGCCTCTAGTGAATGCGGTGTTGCCTTAGAAACGAGCTGTTTCTAAGACTCAGGCGTGCGTCGCTTGCTCAGGCGCACATTTCGTTGAAGCGCCGAACGCTGCGTTGCTCGACGCTCACCGCGTCCAATGCGGGGCGCGTAGTCGCTGCGGCGTAGCCCATTGTCTTACACCCCTTGGCGGGTCGACGGGAACGCTGTCGCGTTCCACTCTTGAAGGCGAAGCAGAGTAACGCATGAGTTGTTTCTTCTACTAGCCGAACCAAATATAGCCACGCAACAGCAGTTCACCAGGCTAAACAGTGGTTCAACAACTAAAATAAAGGCTAGTATGCTTCGCATCCTGGGCTTAACCTTAGCTAAGCCACAGCCATTTTTTTTGCTTCAGCCCTCATGCATTTTCGGTTCCACTGAACTTACCTTGAGCGTAAGTCCACGGTTACTAAAAAGCCTCGCGGTTTCAACAGCGTTAACAATGCCTATAACATTCAATTTTGCGTGGTCTCGCGAGGAAGAAAACTATTACGGCAGAAGAGATATCGTGATGACAGCCGACAGTAATGCCAATATCATTAGAGTAGTGTAGAGAGAGACCGTATACTTAAAGTGACATTTATTTAACTGATGAAGTGGCATTTCTGAGACTTTCCTTCCTTCTCTTATATGCTACATACTCGAATATCGCCACACTTTGCTATGGCACACGCTTGTGAAGGCCAAAGACAGATTAAATAAGTGTTTTTACGTGCCAGAGCCACTTTCTGATTATGAGGCACGCCGTAGTGGTGGACTCCGGAAATTTAGACCACCTGGGGTTCTCTAACGTGCACTTAAATCTAACTACATGGATGTTTTCGCATTTCGCCCCCATCGAAATGCGGCCGCCGTGTTCGGGATACGATTCCGCGACCTCTTGCTAAGAGGCCCAACACCATAGCCACTAAGCAACAACGGCGGGTTCGCTTATGAAGGTCACTCATGAGCGTGGGGGCAAAACGAGGGCTGTGTGACGCAGACGCAATGACGATTGAATGAAGAAGAAAGAACGATATCGCCGGGACAACAAATATGGTACAAGAACCGCGGCATGACGACAATGAGACGTCGATTATTAATATACGAGCGCGATGTAACGACAACGGCGAGCCGATGGGATGAGGACAATGACACGACGAAAACTGTACTCCGATGATAGCGAGACGAGGACGGCACGACGACAGCCGGGTGAAGAAGCTGGAATGTCGACGATGGCGCGACCGGCGGCACGACGACAACTGTATGAAAACGGATGCACGATATCATCCCAGCTGACGAAGGCGCAATGGCGACAATGGCATAACAACGGCGGCGTAATCGCGATTCAATGACGAAAGTACGATTACGATAGAATATATTATGACAGCTCCTGGATCTCTAAGGTGTAGTGAGACGTCGGCGTGCCAATAGGTTTCCACACTTTCTCCACTTAGCGACGGAGCCGACGTCGGCAGGGAATCGAACCTCTCTCCTCAGGTGCAACGCGACATATCGACTCAGTTGCAACGGTGGGAGATTTCAGGGAATATAGTTTTACATAGACAATGTGGCCACACCAACACTTATTTTTGTTACATTCAATGCTTCCTGATTAAGTACGGGGGCTATTGTTTTGAGGTAGTCACAGATACAACGGACAGTCCAGACCACACGTATAGAACACTATTGTATTTTTGTCCTTGATGGTTCAGCGAAATACGAATGATTCGCTCACGTCGGCATCTAGCCTTCTTCCTGTAGAACGGGAGTTTATATCGCTGCCAAGTTTCAATAATACATTAAAAAAGGCGACCGGATGGCCGATAATGGGGGTCGGATGATAGGAAGCGCCACAACGCGCGTCTAGAAAAGCGACTCGGCAGTGCCTGTGGGCGCCACTCTTCGGTACCTCGTCGCGCGAGCGGTAAGCAGCGGAGATGGGCAGCTTCGACACTGTCGCCGGCCGTTTGCTTATCTTTTTTATACTGACTGCAAGTGCTCTTGGAAAAGCAGAAGATGAATTGACACTGCAAGCCCACCTGACTCCCGTAAGCTAAGCGCTCATCTTGATCACTCTAAGAAAGAATTTAGTTTCAACGGCCAATGAGTTTGTGCAGCGCTAAAAGTTTGAGTTGTTGAATACTGGCTGCTAGATTTGTCAAGCATGCACTAATGAATGCACGCAGGGGCAAACTGACCCCCTCGACGTCTTGGAATGGCGGATTTAAATGTTTTCAGTTGAACGTTTATTTGCTGGTTTCGGAATGTTTAAGAAAGCCAGCAGTAACCTTTTTAGACCCACTGACTCCATTTTAAAATGTGATGGCGTCTTCGCGGTAAGGGTGACGTGATATGCGAAGAACCGGTTCAGTGTATTCTATTTGCACCTTAAAAAAGTTTACTGCAGTAGCTTGCAATTTTCGGCAACAGAGTTATTTGCGGACTCAAAATGACATCACTATTGGCACCTTAAGAGAAAAACGCTTCGGCTATCGCTTTCGAATGTTTATAGCTCACTCGCCGTACTGCCAAAGGCAGTGCCTTGTTCGGGAAAAGAAATGTTCATCACAGTTCACTTTCAAGGACACGAAGAAAGCATAGAGTCGTCGGTCGTCTCGTCCGTGACGAGGCAAATGTCTGCACGCAGTGCGAGCTCATCAAGTACCACGGCTACCCCTGTGAGCTAAGCTATGCGACCACGGATGACGGGTACGTGCTCGAGGTCGACCACGTCCCTCACGGTCGCGAGGGTAGCCCTTCCACAGCAGGCGACCAGAGGACGCCTCGCTACCCGGTCCTTTTGGTACCCGCCTTCACGAGTGCTTCGGACATGTGGTTCCTGAATTACCCTTCGCAAAGCCCTGGCAAGTGCACAAACAATGTGTTTGATCGTTCAAACAAATGTAGGATGTGTGTCCCAATGCAGAGATTAGAAAGAAGTGAGTCTCCAATACAAGTATAATGCCACACGCTTGCGTATACCAAAAATCAGTGTCAAAACTGTGCAATCTTCGAGCTGAGAAACGCAGACGTCAATGTCCTGAAACGCAGTGGTAAATTACAGCAACAAATTATGTTTACTTTGCTAATACAAACGCTACCAGAGCAAGAAGAGCCCGCCAACGCGAAACACAGGTCGTTTAATCGCTGTGGCCAATGCAAACAATTAATGCAGCGGTGGTCCTGGAAAAAAGCGTGATCCACGTTCCCTTCGTTGTTCCATGCGCCGTAAACAAATAAGTTTCTGAGAGATGTGGAGGCTATCACGCGAGAAACAAAATAATTTATGCACATACTAGCCGCTGAGCGCTACCTGCCAGGAGGCCTCGGTCGTGGGTGGAGATCACAGTCCGGGGCCCCATGAGCTACAGTCATCCAACGCTCTCTCTTAACCCTAGAGTCGCTGCTCGAAAGCAAAAATTCAAACTGTTGGGTATTGAATGGGTGTTAAAGCAGCTCACAGTACAACGAGGTAGTCTGAGAAGGAACTACGAGAGAGGTTCAGCTGATGATTTGTTAATAGCACCTCGTCACACTATGTGAAGACGCGGCCTCGATGTCGCGATTTCGGAGTAAGTATTACTTGCCGCGTATTTTCGAGCAAGCTTCGTGCTGTTTTCGAGCAAGCGTCCGCCTCCACTATACCACCGCGATATTAAAAAGCAGTTCTGATTAGTACGGCGCCCCATCGTCTTGCGCTAATGACCCTTGGTTCATTTCGGTTTAAACTGCCGACGTCTTTAACACGCAGCGCAGAATCAAGCGAACCAATGTCTTTCGACGCAGCACGAAAAAGACGTCAAAACTGCGGCTGCTTCTAGACATAAGTTGGTCTTTTTTTATTGTGCGAATTGAAGTTATCAACACTAGCGCCCTGTTGTTACACTTGTCGGTATTTCTTGGATGTCCTAGAAGAGGAGTTATGTCTTATGTACTTATGTGTCTGCCTATCATCCATCTCCTTTGGGAAACTGAACATTTTTTCGTGTTCTTGTACTGTGCTCTGTACATTGCCTAATTATGAAAGTCTGTATGTCTCTCCTCACACTTTTCTCTAAGCCTTATTTTACTGTTTGCGGTGCTTCGCAAATGTTTGTGCTCTTTGGCGTTCGTAGGTGTTTCCGTGTACTTTGTGTGTCGATTCCTACTGTGACTTTAGACTTGGTCTATTGGTCCGGTCGGCACCACTTAATGGCACTAACATCTTCGTTCACTTCGCGAAAAATAGCATAACCTAAAACGTAACCATTCGCCACTTCTTGTTTTCGACAGGTTTCCTGCTAGCGGACAGGGGCTTTGATGTGTGGTGCATGAATTCGAGGGAAGCTAAGCCGTACTCTAACCACACGAGGCTCTCTCAGGATGACCGGAAGTACTGGCGTTGGAGGTAAGGTGGCGTACCAAGCACACACGAAAAAAAGTTGTGAAGATCCCGAACTGGTACTTGTCGAGTATTCGCTTCCAATACAGGTTCTGTCAGTGTTAAGAAACGGAAGTCTGGTGTTCTAGCATGAAAATGAATAGCTCTTGAAACCACTGCAATTAAAATTTGGTCTTGGCTACAACTTTCCTGATAGGACCATAGCACCATGTATTCGATGGTTCATTCGTCTCGCATGAGCTTGAACGCAGTGGGGTGTTAGACTACGGCTACCGTGGAAAGGTGAAATGGCCAGAAAGCTGTTTGAGCTAAGCCTCCAGTTCCAGCCTTCCAG
Source organism: Dermacentor andersoni (assembly GCF_023375885.2). NCBI lineage: Eukaryota > Metazoa > Arthropoda > Arachnida > Ixodida > Ixodidae > Dermacentor > Dermacentor andersoni. Next base: position 110,633,964 of record NC_092823.1, read on the forward strand.
TTAAATGGCTACCATACGATGGTCGCAGGAACCGGAAATGGCAAAGGCAAAGGCACATTTACAGAACGTTGAAGTGACTGTTCAACCTTGTTTGGGAACTCCCGTGGCCACTCTTATGCTTTGCCAGTAGTTATTCTAGACCGGTATAGTTGGAGAATTATGGGTGATCGAGGCCTTTGCTCTGCAGTGGGCGTAACCAGGCTGATGATGATGAGGATGATTCTAGGAATGGTCATACAATGCTGAAAATTTATTTGTCACGAAGCGAATAATAAGCACTATCGGTGGCTGAATGAAACAAACGAAAAAAGAAATACGATAAAAATTGCGCTCGCGCGTGATGCACGGGTGCACTTGATTATTGTGTGTCGACATCCTGTGCCGCACCATTAGGCGCAACCGCTGTGTTCTTTGCGGATTCTGTTTCCGTCGGATGTTTCGATAACAGCGGTAAACGTTTCCCCATGATTGCAGCTTCGACGAGATCGGGCGCTACGACGTGGCGGCGTGCGTGGACCATGTTCTCAAGGCCACCGGCGCTCCCAAGCTCACGATAATGTCACTGTCCCAAGGTGTGGCCATAACCCTGGTCTTCCTGTCCACGCGCCCTGAGTACAACGAAAAGGTGACTGGCTGTCGCAGATATACAGAAGACAGGCATTAGCACCTATTTCGCATGAAGACTTCTGAAGAATACCAGTTTAATTGCAATGGCTAAACAGGTGATAGCTCCCAGTGACGGGATTGTAGCACCAACGATTCAACAACTCCTTTTCGTTTTTATTGGAGAGTAACCACTGCGCCCTGTTTGCCCTGCCTTCCTCAGTGTTTGCAGTCTACGAAGAAGTACGGCGAGTCATTTTGGAAGATTGACTGATTCACTAATGAGTTCGGCCCTATGAAGGTGAAAATGGAAAAGAGGTTACGCTCTCAAACCTAAACATATATATATATATATAAAGGTTGTGAGACTTCCTTTTTGCTTGTAACGTCTACAAACTGCCCCACGTTTTTTGAACAACGAACATTCGTGCTTACAGGATTAATATATTGACTTAAAGAAAGCACACATATCACGCAAGGAGAAATAGGGAAATAAAAGAAAAACTATTGAACAACAATATTAATTTCATTCTGATAAATGTTTTAAAAGCGAGTTCAAGGATCAAACTTTTGCCTTCCGTTTACTGAAGAACTTTGTGAACGAAATTCCGGGAGAGTGGAGGTTTTCCTTCGGCACTGTTTCTTCCACATTTTTGTGGTAGTAGAAGACGTGACACCTTGGGAAAGAAAAAAAAAAGGTCTCCAATTCACGCTGCGAAAGTGGTTGGACAAGGAAGCTGTAAGCAACCAGTACAAGAACCCATTGCGACGTAGGTTGAAATTATTCACGTGGCAACGTTCACATGTAGCTTCCTGATTATTAGCCTAAGACGTTTCGACAGCTTGCGACTTGGCTTGCGCCGCTGCTTCGTCCGCCTACAAAGAGTGAACCAGAGAGAAGAGAAATTCGTCACGTCTCGTAAGCACGCTACTTTTCAGGAGACCTAACTATATGTGACCTTCCCGCATCACCGTCACAACACAAATCAATTGCTAGGCGGGTTTTTCTTTTACTTGGGAAAGTGTAGTTACGTCGCCCCCTGCCTCGCATGCTATAGTCTGTCTGCCGTCGCAACAGTAATCTTAATCAGAAAACGTATGCAGGGTGCGGTAGGTGCTTCGCATTGCATGTAGGCGCAGAAGCGCTTTATCATCAAGTATGTGGTTCAGATGCTTGTTTTGAGCTTGTTCTTTATTGAAACGTATGCTGTTGTTTTTGTTGTATGCATGATTTCAAAGGATTTATGCATTGCTCGCTTCACTCTGCTGAGCGCTTGTAGCCTCTGCCTTACGGGTGTATGAACCATTGAATTTGGGGGTATGAGCATAGAGGATGGTAGTTTTCTGCCGATGTTACGCCACGAAGAAATCGCGGCATCCTCAGCATACACAGCTTCTGTGTAAAGGAATTATCGCATGTTCATTAACGGCTTAGTTTGCCTCGGCTCAACTACCGAGGAGCTTCCGCTGATCGTCGACAGTGTGAGTGCGAATGTTACCATGTTTTGCTTTATATGACCCACAATTTTTTTTTCGTTTTCGCCGATCAAGAAATGGCGTACTACGTCTGCTCTGCGAATGGGGGCATCTTTTTTTGTTTTTCGTGCAGGTCGACCTTGTCATCGCGTACGGTCCCGTGGCGAACATCACACATGCGGGTCCGCCATTGTCTGTGGCGGTGCCTCTGCTTCCACCTGTGCTTGTGAGTGGCCGTTAGAGCTAATGAGTTATTTGCTTGGCAGGAATATGCGGCGTCATCGAGCGACGCTTTTACCCCACAACAATGCTAATTCATGCATAACATACGCGTCCCTTATATTCTTCATCCTTTTCACTACATGTAATCATCATTATCGTAGACTTCATCTTTTTCCGCCGGATCAGCCTGAGGATGGAACGAATGAGTGAAATGACATATTCTTTATAGGGGACGGCGGGGGGGGGGGGGGGGGGGGGGGGGGGGGGGCTGGTGTGCAGGGCCCTCTACGAATCCTCGGAGGAGTAGGGAATCCTACGAATGATTTGAATCCGCTTGGATGGGGTCGACCTTGCCTCATCTTTCCCACTCTTCCCTTCTCAGTTATGCTACACCTTTTGTTCTCTTTTTACACTCCATCCATCCCCTTCAGAGTGAGCCACCATGACGAATAATTCATTCATTTATTTTATCCAGCTCATCGTACGGACCGTGAACCACATTGATGAATTTCATCAATTTGTTGTAGAAAGTGGACATGTTTATGTGAGTTGCCAAAATTTTCAATCAATCAATCAATCAATCAATCAATCAATCAATCAATCAATCAATCAATCAATCAATCAATCAATCAATCAATCAATCAATCAATCAATCAATCAATCAATCAATGTTATCTGCGGAACTGGGAATTCAATGCAGTCATATATTATCCTTTCTTGCCGTGCATCCCAGGACTGTGACACCGACACGAAGGCAGGCGTTCCCACGTGAGAAGTATATTAAAATGATCAGTAACAGACAAAAGTTGTGTGTTGGCTTCGGATAAGGACTGGCACGCTTATCTGGCAGCATTATCTACTTGGAAGACCCTCCCACTAGATGTCAAGCGCTCTTATTTAGGTTTCTTCAAGAAAACATTATTCACATTTATACTAGACAGCCAAAATTATCCACATATCTAAGCTATTCATTTCATTTTCAATAGATGAAGCACCAATAGTGTCGACACACAGGAAGGAACACAGACAGGACAAGGTGGCGCTGTATTCCTTCCTGTGTGCTGTCCCTATTGGCGCTTCATCTATTGAAAGCTATGCACCAACTAGCCCCACAATGTGTTTTACTGCAATTCACCCCTGCTCATTTCCTTTTCGTTTTTCCTTTTTTGTAGTTTTTTCATTTGTAGCCTTTATAAACATTTTTGGTTTGTTCTGCTGCGGCTGCCTTAACCACCGTTCTAATTCTACGACCAGTTATTGAATTTACATTATTTGCAGTTCGTACTACACTTACTTTGCATAATCTTCCACTTACTGACAACTACATTGCTGTTTATGTGCTGTATGCTCGCACGAATGTATATATCTTCTGATAGGAGGTCTCCTTTCAACTACATGGCCTGGGGACCTCCTTCTGTATACTTATGTAAGCGTATCCGCTTATGAAAGGAATAAACTGAAACTGAAAAGGCTAATCCCACAACCGGTTGCTCTTTTGCGCAGTTAGCCCTGGACCCCTTGGGCAAAGGAGCTTACGTTGGAGTGAGCAATCGCGTGAAGCGGGCTCTCTCGCAACTTTGTCAAGCCGCCATTGGTCGCGTGTGTTCTGCTGCGGTCACCGTGACGCTCTTAAGCAGTCCACTCCAGCTCAATAAGGTAAGCACCGAAAGGCACCACTCGTGATGACAAGAGAGATTTAGCTTTGCGCCATGCCTAAAACACGACTTCATACCTGGCACGCTATGGTTTCTGTGCATGCGCAGCTTTCTGCAGGACCGTGGTAGGTATCCAGAGAATGTTAACCATTTAACATAGCGTTATCATGTACCGTGATAGAGCGTAGAGTCAAAATATATATACAGTGAAGGCCGTGTGTGTCGGCGTCACCATGTTGTAAGGTTCCTTGGTCGTCTCGTGGACTTTCTTTGCCAAAGCCCAATATTTGCGAGTGCAGTTCCGGGTTTTCCGCGTAAGTACGTGGAAGTGTTTTGTTTGTTGGAACTCGCAATTACCCCCCCCCCCCCCCCCCCCCAAAAAAAAATAATGAGGACACAGAACATTTAGCAGAGAGCTAAGATGGTGATGGGTGCGTCTCTGCGAGTCCACAGTCAATCGGATGCGAGTAGCCTGGCGAGACCAAGCCGTCTTAGTTAGTTTGGCTAAATCACGTCTAATTTCCTTGTCGCTGAGACTTAAGAGACGCGGGAGAGGCGGTGTAAGCTGCAAATCAAGTTAGTTTTTTCTCATTGTGGCTACTGTGGTGACTAAACAAGCTCAGACGAGGTAACGTGTGGTCGTGTCCACGAAGTCATTGCTTTCATCTTTAAGCATGAAATGTTTCTAGCTCCAGCTATCAGTGACCATCAAGTGACCTTGAGCCAAAAGCCAGAGCCGTTATTCGGGCATCGTTACGAGAAAAAAACGAGATCATCTGAGCAACCAGTCAAAACTTAACGAGATACGGTCTCTGGGCCCCCAGCCCTTGGTACCGGGCCCCCGTTGAACGCTAGTTACGGCCCAAACAAGTTGCAAAAATATTGCTTCCAAATTTTTTCTAATTTTTCTTCACAATGTCACTCAAGCTGTAACTTCTAGTACGCTGAAGTCGTATATGTCATTTCTAATAGCGACGTTCAAAAGGCAGATACAGTGCACCATACACTTGATTGTCACTTTGGCGCTGAGTGTGAACGCCAGTGGTCGGTGAATTTCGTGGCGCGGGTCTTGCCTTGCCCCAAGAGATGGCACAACGCTTCTACCCGCCGCGGTGGCTTAGCGGTTATGGTGTTGCGCAGCTGAGCATCATCAGGTCGCGGGATCAAATCCCGGCCGCGGCGGCCGCATTTCCACGGAGACGAACTGCAAGAACTCCCGTGCCCCGTGCATTGGGGGCACGTCAACGATCCCCTGTGGTTAAAATTATTCCGGAGTCCCCCACTACGACGTGGCTCCTAATCAAATCGTTGTTTTGGCACGTGAAGCCCCAGAATTCAAGTCATTCGTTCTAGCCTGGCAGTGCATTCTGTCTTCCTGGCGTCTTTCGTTACCTGTCGTGCGGCCTTCAGCCGGTTTTCTTGTTCTAGCTGGGCAGCGTCCATATAGGCCAGTGCACAATATGGCGGGGTGCGATGCGGTGTGGTGGGCTGGAGTGTACCGTTGTGAACATGCACTAGCCCCATTTAAGATTGTGGCTAGAATCAGATCCAAAAAACAAATGTGGGCAGTTTGCACTAGTGGTACAAGGCGGGGTCACAGCGGAGCTAGTTCCGGCTTTTGATAGGTTTTGCTAAGCTTTCCGAGGTTATATATGGCTAAGGAAGGTTCATACTAAGTGTAGCTAACTTTCGCTTAGTTTTGCGATGGTATGCATGGCTTGGCTAGGCTCATACCAAGCTTTACTAGGCTTTGCTAAGTATTACAAGGTTATGCATGGCTTAACTGTGGTCATACTAAGTGTCGCCAAGATTTGCCAAGTTTCGCCATGTTTTTTGCGAGGTCATACACGGCCAGAAGAGAACAGCAGTTTGCGATAGGTAGCGAGGCACTGGAAGCGGTAAGGGAATACATGTACTTAGGATAGGTAGTGACCACGAATCCGGATCACGAGACTGAAATAATCTGAAGAATAAGAATGGACAGGGGTGCGTTTGGCAGGCATTCTCAGATCATGAACAGGAGGTTGCCTTTATCCCTCAAGAAAAAAAGTCTATAGTAGCTAGGTCTTACTAGTACTCACGTATGGGGCAGAAACCTGGAGGCTTACGAAAAGGGTTCTGCTTAAATTGAGGACGACACAACGAGCTATGGAAAGAAGAATGATGCGTGTAACGTTAAGGGGTAAGAAACCAGCAGATTCGGTGAGGGAACAAACGCGAGTTAATGACATCTTAGTTGAAATCAAGAAAAAGAAATGGGGCATATGGGCAGGATATGTAATGAGGAGGGAAGATAACCGATGGTCATTAAGGGCTACGGACTGGATTCCAAGGGAAGGGAAGCGTAGCAGGGGGTGGCAGAAAGTTAGGTGGGCGGATAAGATTAAGAAGTTTGCAGAGACAACATGGTCACAATTAGTACATGACCGGGGTAGTTGGAGAAGTATGTGAGAGGCCTTTGCGCTGCAGTGGGCGTAGCCAGGCTGATGATGATGATGATGGTGACATGGCCAGGCCGGTAAGCCACACAAGCCCCAGCAAGTCACACGCATACAAGCCACAGTACGTGCATCACTATTTATTATGTACAGTGCTTCAGTACCAGTCGTCATCATCGTCGATCAGACACTCGCTCTCGACGGCGGACCATCGTCGTAGTCACCGTCGTTGTCGGTGGCGTCGGGGAAGGCTTTGCGAAGCACTTGAAAGGCAGACTTCTTCGGTTCGAATTTCTGCACCGAGCTCACCGTGGAGAGATTCACGTCGAACCAGAGCGGGTCACAGAACTCTATGCCGAGGAACTCGCCCTGGAAGCGGCCGTTCGGACCTCCCATAAAGTTGCGGGCTTGGCGTTGGAAGTTCTCCGAGACGCGAAGGCCCGGAACCGATTCCCGGCGGCGCCGAACATTCAGTCGGCAGCGTTCGTCGTCTCTGGCCCAAAACTCTGGATCCGCGGTTCGGCGATGGCGTTTGTCGACAGCGGCCTCGTCGCGATGGCTAGGATCAGCTCTCCTTCGGCGATCGTAGTCCCGCTGAGCCGCGCACCGGGCTTCCTTCTAGGTCACAGACGCGACAACTGTGCCCAAACGCTATGCCCAGAAATTCACGCTGGAATCGGTCATTCGCACCCACCCGTGTCTCGGCGGGCTTGACGCTGGAAGTTCAGAGGTGTGCCGCCGCGCCGGCCCGAGCGTCTACTGACCTGTGACGTCACGACTCCGCGTTTGGGGTGCGAGGAGGTTACGTGGCTCGGTGCTCTCGCAGGTGGTTGCTAGTCAACGCGAGGCGGCGCAGACTTGGGCTGAGTTTTCTGGTAACGCTCCCCGGCTGAACGAAAGCTTAAACAGCCAAGCTGTTAAGAATCTGCTTTGGCGGTTGCCATTTCATGCTTACATCTACTCTCGATTACGGGAGAGCCAGCAGTTTTTTATTGCAGCTATATGCTGGCAGCATCTTAGGACTCGCTAATACAAGTCAAATTCTACTTGCGAGTCACGTCGTCGTGTCACGTTGCATTCTTGCTAAAGCGCTACACGAAAACGTTTGCTATTACATCTATTGCATACATATCACAGTGTTGGAAAGAAGAATGTGCATCCTCTTAGTGTACAAGGGACTGCACAGACGCTTAGCGATAGCTTTCACTGATCTCCTATTGCTTGAAAATATCTTGTAGGCGTTTTATTTGTATTGGGGACATTTTTTTCGCAACTCTTCCACGTAAACTTGTTCAATGGCTTGCCATTTCAGACGCGGATGCCGATGTACGTGGGGCATTTCCCTAAGGGTACGACTGCACAAAACATGCGCCACTACCATCAGGTAAGCTGCTTGGTTTTCCACAGTGGGGTTTCCGACGCACGACTTGCTTCTGGGAGTCTCTGTGGAGCTGTGAACGGGCGGTAATAAACTGCCGTGCGAATTTCATTTTTATGGCGCTCTAACTGCAAGTGGCGGCTGAAGCTTTGCCAATGCACTGCATGTGGGCGCAGTACAAAAAAGAAATGTCCCATGGCTACCATCATTACTCTGAATGGGTAAGATCGAACTCTAGATCAGTACAAATGAAATTTTCTTTGTTAGCGACATTTTCTGCAAGTATACGAGACGATAACTGCAATACATGGCACGAAACTGCGTGAAACCAACTTTACTAGCAGCCGCGGTCAAACTCTTGTGTCATATACTTAGGTGCGCACCACGTGGCGAAAATTATGCAGTTTTTCAACTTCGACTTCTCTGGTCACAGGTGCGAACAAATCTTACTGTCCCGTGCAGTAATGAGTATTTACAGCCTTAATAGTACAGGTGAATAGTACATGAATCCAACTAGCACACTCAAGGGTGCAAATATCTCTATAGTGTGTGGCTAGAAGTGCTAGCGCCACCCACCACGACTTCTAGGGTGCAAAGGCTGGTCATTTTACGCTTTCCAGAAGGAAAACTTCGCATGTGCTATAATAACGCACTTTTATGTATGCCATGGAAGGCTATAAATACATCTGTATCAATTAAGGTACTATGGCCCACATAACAATGTGACATCTATGCATTCTGCCCCTATCGGAATGCGGCCTACATCACCGGTGATTGAATTCGCGACCTCTTTGAAGCTGCAAGACACTATAGTCACTACACCAAACACCATTCACCGTAGCTGGTTTAACACTCCACGAATCACGATTTTGATAGTCCTCGTGAAAACTTATTGCAATAGTGGGAACACTTTTTTTTCCTTTAGCGAACCGCTTCAAATAAATTCTGGGTCTTTACCTCGGGAACCCTACCTAAAGTTTTTGTGAGGTCGTAATCATTGGTGTGTTTTCCAGTGCGGAGGAGGAGACAAGAAAGAGAATAGACAGAACATATGTTCTTGTGCGCTAGAAGTAGCGATATGTCCTAACCGACTCGGTCAACGGGGCATTGTTTATAATTATATCATCAAGAACAATATAAAGGAGGAAATCCGTAACAACCACTTCGGTGTGGTGCTTTGTCATGTTGATCAATATTTTCGCGCAATTTCTTTGTTATCGTTCATGGAAGAAAGGACAAATAGCAGCATACGAAATGCTTGAACTGTACACGGCAACGGTTAAGTATGGCAATATGGGAAGCTATGCATTATGGCATCGTGAATAGAAAAAAAATATTCTGAATAGGGCAACTACGGAATTTGAGCTACCGCCTATAATGTATTACGGACGCGCTCGCGAAAAGTCTATTTAACATTGAACGAATACAAAATCGTAGTTCTACTCGAACTGACAGCAATAGCGAGGAATTAGGATATTACTCTTTGTCAGGCGGTTAAATTGGTGCTCAGTGTAAGCTGCCGTGAACATTCTCTACTAGGGAAACAAGGGTTTTGTCAAGCGCCGAAAGGCACAAACAGATTACACTTGATGACCCGATCACTCGTAGTGACCACTCTTGTGTGATGAGGAGCGCAGGCAGCAGGCTGCGCGCGCACGTTCTCAAGCGACCCTTGCGTGTTGCCACTCAATTCAGCATTTCCCGTGTGCCGCGATTCCGAAACTAAGCACGTCACGTGACCTCCAACACTGGGCGCTCGCGAGGGAAATGCGCCAAAAGGAACCAGGCTTATAGGCTCTGGCACGATCGCTCTTGCATCCGCAGCGTATCACGTGACCTCAAGAAAAGGGCTCATGTGCCAAGCCGTATCAGCAAGGAAAATCTGCTAGGGCATGCAGGCGCCGCAAATCTGGATTATTTGTAAGAATCATGCATAACGTTTACTGGCTTTCCTGAGCAATCGAAGCTGACAAGAGGCAATTCTTCAAGGTATCGTGCTAGGGTGTACATTCCAGTTGGTGGTAGCCTCCGATGGTTTGCAAGGGCTAAGCGATTTCAAGATGTCTGCACTCGCCATGGTGGCTCTGTGGCTAAGATATTTTGCTGCTGAACAGAGGGTTGCGGGTTTAATCTCTCTGCAGCAGGGACTTAGGGGGCGGAGCGTAAAATCGTTTGCGAACATAGCTTTTGGCCCACATTTAATAAACCCGGGTGGCAGAGCTAACTCGTCGCCCTCGATATTCAGCGTTTGTAGCACCGCACCAAGGTGCTCTCAGATCACACAGTACTGAATTACTCAAAGCGTACAATATTAGTAGACTCGTTCTAAGTGACAATGACATCATCACTGTGAGTTGTACGTATGTACCTTTAATTCAAAGGCTCGATGTTAGCCAAAACAAGAAGCAAATGGCAAAATCATGGCCCGCAAAGTAACAGCTCGCTTTATAATTTTAGGCGAAGTACGAGTAAGTTGTCAGTGAAGAATTCAAGCTTTCAGGTTTAATACGCGGGCATGAGCTTGATCCCCAACCCGCTTACACATTTCCTACGGTTTCAGTATTCTCTGAAGACTCAGTCACTTCATGCGAATGTCTCTTTCAGATGTACAGGGCGAAAAACTTCGTCATGTACGACCATGGTGTAACGGAAAATCGCCGGCGTTATGGCCAGGTAAGGCACGCAGAATCAGTTCGAGGCATTTTTTTTTTATATAAAGAGCGCGCGTTTCTGTAAACATTGTATGTACCCTCCGCAAGTGTTTTCATATGGTAGGCGCTGTCAAAAATGCTACCTTTTCTTTCGTGACTCAACTATGCAGCCTGGAGCATCAAAATGAAATGTGTTTGAAGAGGTAGGGTCATGCGCGGTATGGAATTAGCGCAATCGAGGTAAATATTTTTACATTGCTGGGAACACCGTCGAAACTACATGTTCGGCATTTAATAACGTTATAATAAAGAAAGAAAACGCAATAGTTAGTTGAAATGATCAGCAGGAATTTGCACAGTCCATAGAACATTATCTCGATTCTTTTTATCGCAGTGGCTCTCTAACTCAAATAAGTGCATTTCAACTAGCTGTCTCACATCCTACGACAGTGTGCGTCGGAGATGCGAACGTAATTAAGCTAGGCAAGGTACTATTTTCGCGTCACCGGCCCCAGATATACCTTCCTTTATTTGTAGCTTTGTGGGTATTTCGGGTGGACGCAGGGAATGTCCTTGTATATTTCGGTTTCTTACACCAGATATTTTTTTCATTATGGCAGCCTGTCACACCTTCTATGTTTCAATTGCACACTTTTTCATCCCGAACTATGTCATGTGGGACGCTTGAAGCGAACAAGCCGTGAATATCCGTCCCGAAAGTTTGTCCAATTCTAACATGAAATAAACGATCTGGTTATTGACCAATCCTCAATAGTGGAACTTATTCGAAGGAGCGCTAAACGACGGGACAAAGAATGATAACGCCAGGGCGCAGACTATCAACCAATCTTTATTTGGAGGAACATATATACCGAAAGACGATGTGCAAACGGTTAAAATTCGTTCACTGCGACCCCAAATGGCCACCGCACCCAGCAACCCGGGCGTCAGCCATGTGACTCTGATCTTGTCCAGTCACTTAGCGCTCTTCCGAAAAAATGTCAAAATGTGCCAGCGAACTCACTTTTCAACCCTTCTGCTTATATAGTGGGTATGAACCATGTATTTATTAGATAGCAGCAACAAGATGGCGTTGTTCAGTCATGTGTGCCTTGCATTGACTTTCGCAGAGGGCGCCCCCGGCTTACCCCCTGGAACTTATCACCACCCCCATTGCTGTATTCTCATCGGAAGGAGACTTTGTAGCCGACACTCAAGACGTGGCGGACTTGGTGACGAGGCTCGGATCGAGCGTAATTCTTCACCGCGTGGTCCCCGAGGAAAAGTTTGGGCACGTGGACTTCGCCTTGGGATACAATGCCAACGAATTCTTGCACAATATCGCCATCGACATCATCCGACAGCATGCGACACGGAGGTCGTGAAAACTGCTGCCTTGAAAGCGGGACCTCAGCTTCCCTATACCACCTTTGAGAGTGCGCTATGGTTTGTGATAAGCATATAAAAATAACAACATGCTTGGTGCTTTGTGCATAGTGGTATACAGGAACAGGGTGTTTCTTTTTGCAGACCGTTAACCTTCAGTTTCGACGACACTATTCAAGGCACTGTTCTAGACACTGTTGTACCAGATACTACAACAGAAACGCATATATCCAGATGGTATTTGAATATGAAAGGGAACTAAAATATCATATTACGTAACACTTGACATATCATTCTAACAATGAAAACATTGTGACGGATGGGAAATTGGTACCCTGTTTTAAGTCTGGGGCCCCATATCTGCCGCGGCAATTTTGCCGAATAAAATATTGATAGAGTTGAGGGCTGTGTGAGTAATTCGGTAAACTTTAGACGAACGGAGTTCTCTTGAATGTCTTGTTCCCCGGTCTCGTCCCTGATCACGACACGGTGTTCATGGCGTAAGGATGTCGTGACGACAGTGATTTGGCAGACTGTGGTGACAGCGAGTGAAGCTGGCAAGATGACTGAAATGAGCCCCGGAGGCATTTGTTAAGTGCTCATTTCAAGAAAGGGAATCCTTGCAAAATCGCCTAATTCTTTACGATAGCCCAGATGCATTTTCGGTTCCACTGAACTTACTATGAGCGTAAGTCGACGCTGACTAAACAGCCTCGCGGTTTCGATAGCGTGGGAACAATGCCTATAATATTGAGTCTGGTGTTGTCTCGCAAGGAAAAAAACTATTACGGCAAACAAACTATTACTGTGAATCTACGGAGTGGCCAGTCGCCCTCTTGCGTATGAGCCATGGTTCGAGGCCCCAACAACAACCACAGCAATCTTCAGAACTCGGAAGGTGCAAGGTCGAAAAGCAAGTGAAGAGGAAGAAGAAGAAGCTGATCCCTTTCTGGTGGCTGGTCGCGCTACCAAAAACATGCCCAAGCACTCCGCCAGGAAGCACAAGAAGCCATCGACGAAGAGCACGCCTGCAAGACCCGGAGAGTCGCGACAGAAATCACCATCCGCTACGACCATGGTGCGAACAGATGACCCTGTACCCTTGACGTCCACTGGTGCGTTGGTCTACCTCGAACCACCACCATCAGCCATCAACATGAGCATTCCGAAGTCGAGGAGAACTGCACTGTCAGCGGCCAAAAACATAATAACGAGGCCGGAAAAATCGTCCACCTCGCCTGTTCACAGCCAACTGACAAAACCCAGGGAAACGCTACCACTGACAACCAGTTCGACCACGGCCAAACCGAAAGAAATTTCGCAACCAGCAATTGAGGCAGCCTTCCCGACAGGGGAACGGACGCCGTCACCAGCTTCAGAAATGAGCATAGCCGAACCTGGAGAATCTTCACCGTCGGAGACCTCGCCCACGATGAAAGTTGTGCACAAGTCAGCCGCCAGGACCACCGTCGCGAACCAAAATAAACCGCTGTCCACTGCGACCAGCAACATCTCGACGAAACGTGCAGTGTCGCCACTATCACTGGCCCAGACCACTGTGGTGGAACCAAACAAATCACTGTCTTTAGCAAACATCGCTTCGGAAGTGCCCGCTGAACCGCGAGCATCCGTGACCGAGACAACGGCGACGAGACCTAGCGAAATAGCATCATCAGCGACCGAAATAACCACGACAAAATCGAAACCGCTACCACTACTGTCGCCAGAGACAGCCATGTTCGAATCGCAAGAACCGCCCACCTCACGTTTCACTTCGCTCAGCTGTGGCAGGGACGTCGAGCCGACGTCGAGCCTGACAGAGTCCCCGGTGCAAAGCCTGTTCATCTTCGGGCACGGTGGATTCCAGCGGGGAGTGCTTGCCTTCGCCTGCGTGGCTGCGTTCGTGTCATACACCCAGAGCTTCTTGCTCGTTGCGGATTCTCAACCCGTGAAACACTGGTGCAAGGTGGACCTGCAACGCGCCTCCAGCTTGGTTGAGTTTTCGTCCGGGCGGATTAACGTTAGTGCACCGAGCTACGGCAACGAAAGCTTGGGCCAGTGCACGCGCCCCGACCCGTCACTGATCGCCAGCACAGGCAGCACGCGGCAGGTAGGATCGCGCAGAAGCAAGCGTACGCTTCTTTTCCGGTATCCCAGCATAAGAAATCTTGCGGTAGCCGGAGAGCACTGCCACTCTTGCAGTGTCATGCTGGGTGTTATCGGCACCTGCTTGAGTTGGAATAACAATGCATTTAGAGCGGCAAGAGTTTCGCTCCTCATTTCTGGCCTGCCCAAACTCGTGACGCAGAGCGTTGACCAACGTTTGCAGCCAGCAAGTATTCGGCATTCGCTTGCAAGCATGTGCGATTCAAAGCACGTAGTCTCGTAAAGGGTTTGGAAGCAGGCGTTAGAGTGCTGCAAATTACATGAAAGCACGTACTGCAGTACAAGTTGTACAGTTTGGTCCACTCTTGGATCATCTGATTAGCACCCAATGCTTTATAACGCCCACATTGTAGCGAGAAACACTACAATTATTTACGTAGATGTACGTCTATTATTGAGTGGCTATTTAACTGCAAATTTGAGCGAATACGATGCCTGAATGGTCAATTCAATGTTCCTGGGCGACCTTGCACGCTTGCCCAAGGCAGCAAGCTCATGCCTTTGAGATAAGCTACTGGAGCTTCTCTCTCACAAACATACGGCGCTTAGATGTACTTCCGCTAACTACGCTCTGCACTGCAGCATTGCAGTCAAGATGGGAAGCTAGAGCGCGGATTCAGGATGACAATAAAATCTATCATGGAGACAAGAACAGAACCGCAACCGTTTGAGAGTAATATGTTCGCTAATTCTAGAGAGAGTTCCTATGGCAGAATAGGAGCCTTTACTGCATGTCACAACGTCAGATTATGACCAGGCGTCGAGTCGAGATCAAGCGGCAGGAGTTCGAAGACGTGTAAACTAAAATCCGTTAAATAAACCGGAGTGAAGTGGAACTCGATTGCTTCTGAACCGATTAGTGCGTGCGTAATCTTTCGACTTCTGGCTCCAGCTAGAAGGCGAAAGAATCATGAGCACGTATTGAGCACTTTGGAATGGCCATAAAGACGGTACATGCGAATGGCTGCCACGGAAGCAGTCAGAATATTTTTGTCAACGAGAACGGACAAAAATGCCTTCTTTGGCATCAAGGCATGCGCTTATGGGCTGGTAGCTTAAAAATGATAGCGTTCGTTATACAGGGCCCATGGAACGGACGAATGACAGTGAGAACATAGGGAAAGCGCTGGCGTTTGCGCCATTGTTTTTATTTTGTCATGACAATTGCTATTGAAGAAAATATCAAAAATACTGGCGATCACCGCTTCGGATCGCCTCTTCATCTTCTTTATATGCTCTGTTTCTTCAGGTAAGCATTCACATGTGAAAAAAAGAAAACTTTTTTGTTGAAATCCAGTGTTCATCGTGTGTTCTCATAGCGCACTGGTTGACGATATGCGCAGTATAATACCCGTGTCACACGGGCGTTTGGAAGGCCTTCCAGCCGATAGTCAGTTGACTCAAAGGTAAACTTCGAGTTGCTAAACGGGCGGTTTCGAAGGCCGCCGAGTCAATTCTCTATCGAGTCAACGGAGCACCTTAAAACTCTATCGAAATCTCGATGGCCTTTGAGCAACGGAAACGGAAACAGTGCGAACATGCCCTCTCGTTCACATTGTGCTCGTACTATCGGTTGGAAAAAAATCTAACGAAAATGCTCTAGAAATACTATATATGAGTGTTATTAACTATTCAATAAAGTATTTTTGCCACTTGATATGTGCGAATTGCACATACTCTCGAAAACAGCGACATGCAGCGACGCAAACGTTGCCGCAGTTTCGCTACTCAACAACTTAAAAACTAAACATATATGTATGGCAAAGTGTAAACATTTCTTTAAATGTATAAACAAACATAAAAGAAATTATAGTGCTGTGAAGTGGTTTGAATGTTGTTTACCTTGTCGTGACATGAAAACGAAAGTAAAGATCCGCAGCGCCACACAATTTTACGAGAAACGCCTGAACCACTCAACGGCCTTTCGAAAGTGCCGTGTAGCAGCGCGACAACTCCTTTGAGTCGATAGAGTTGTGGCATTTCGAAGGCCGTCGACTGGAAGGCCTTCCAAATGTCCCGGTGTGACACAGGTATAAGATACATAATGTAGTATTACTTAACGTTGATTATACTTGTGTGTTTTGAAAAAGTGACATTGTAGAGTGATAAAGTAAAGTTTAAATTATTCCGTAGGTTAACCTGCTGTCAGAAGCAAGTTGCGTGGAGACGCTTCATTCCACATCCGTTTGGCCTGAAGTAATCACCTTCAAATCAATTCCACTGCACTTTTGAGCGCCCCGCTCTCCTGCTTCAGACAAGTTTGTTGGGCTGGTATTTTCTAGTGTGGCTCAATATATTCATTGCTTTGCAGGTGCCGTGCAATCGCTGGGAGTACGACAAGAGCAAGTCCAAGTCGTCCATTGTCGCCGAGTGGGACCTTGTCTGCCAGCGGAAACGATTGAAACAGGTAAGCAGCGATGGGCGTTTTCAATTAGAGATACAGAAACACCATGAGGCGTACACGGTCCCTTGTTGACTGCATTCGATTTTCATCGGATCGAAATCGGAACTGAAATAGGTACTGGCAGTAGATACTTATGCATCTTCAGCGCACTCACCTCCTTGCTGCAAAGAGTCAGGCGCTTTTCCCGCACCTCAGGACATAATGGAACCCATGTCTGCATGACACGTTGGCAGAGAGTACACACAAAGCATGACAGCCTGTGTAAATTAACTGAACACTAAAGCGGACTGCTGTAAATTTCCGGGTGAGAATTGAAAATTGCCGGTTTAGACAGAGTAAATAAGAATTTTACTGCTTATAGAAGAGAACATCATAATCAATTGCGTAAGCTCAGAGTGCCCAACCGAAACATTTCTGGTTCCGCTTTTCGTTGCGGTTCAAGAAAAGTGGTCCCCTCCCGGTTAAACAGTGGGGCAAAACAGCAACGGTTAAAACTGGGTAGAACCGGTACAAGTTCATTTGCATAACCAAAAAAATAATTACGGGAGACCAGCATAAGTTTACGTTTTAGAACACAGAGTCCTCTAGCCTGCAACTCTTCTTTGTAGAGGGAAGGGAAGTAGAGGAAAAAAATCTGCAGAACCCACCACCTCACGATGTCTGTCAACGGCAATGTTTTTAGCATTAAATTAATTAGCAACACAACATATTGCCACCGTTGAAACGGCCTATGCATGAAGCGTGTACTGCAGCGAGACTCCTCTTTCGCGCTTACCTGATGACAAGCGGCACCCTCTAGAGCCGCCGCTGTGAAGCCTGCGTGTGTGTTCGGAAACGAATGGAACGTTGCTGCACTAGCGAATGCTGAGAGACGCGTAATTCGGCAACGGAACTCTCCTCTCGAACTTCGATGCTGATGATGATTTACTTGCATTGACATTGAAAAGGGGTGGTGATAATAATCACCTAGCCAGCTGGAGTTATTCAAGTATGCTATAGATGCTTTTCATTATAGCATTTTTGTGTACATCATCATCATATTCTTTTTTCTTTTTCATAACTTCTCTATCTACCTAGTACCGATGCGTACGTTGTAATGACTCATTGACAATGGTACTAGTGATGTTGCTTCCTCGAAAATCAGGGGAAAAAGGCGTGAAATTACAAATGAGGCATCATAGCGGGCCACAGCTGCAGGCAATGCATGGATGAAATGCTGCAGTAGTAGTGTCTGAATTGAAAACGATCGTTTTATTTTTTTTCGGAGACCGGAGTGAAAAAAGAAATTAACTTTGCGGTTCAGTTCCGAGCAAAACAACATTTTTTCCCGGTTTTCGGTACGGTTCCGGTTCGATAACCTGCGTAAGCTACAACGAAGAAAGTGCAGACATTTTTCTGCTGCGTCTGAGCTTACACTATTAATTTAGTAATATCCTTTCAACGTCGAACCCAAATGTTAGCACTTTGAAGTTACAATAATCCACTGACTTGGGTTGGTCGTAGTTGCACATTTTATTGTTAAAAGTCATTTCAGCAAATGCGGCTTCATTCAACCAATCTCGATAAATGCACGTTGGAGCGCCTATATCTCAGGCATTCGGGAATCTTGTCTTCAAAAACACGCAACCTAGACGCTCGCGGCGAATGCGTGGGGCTTATGAAAATATCCCGGATATTCCGCGCACGGGCTTGGCAAGTTCCAACTGAACTATTGGCCCTGGTGCTAATACATTTCATCTAGACACATCATTTGTTTTATTGAGCTAGAATTATCTCATTCGCTTGTTCTTTCTTTTTTGCGCGGAAGCGTAAAGGCACGTTCACACCGAAGGCGGAGCGGACAAGCGGACAAGCGGATCCTGCCAAGCGGCCGCGGATTTTCCGCTTTGCGGAAAATACGCTGCCGCTTTGCCGGATCGCGCACGCACCGATTTTTTCCGCGCGGACAAGTTGGCCGCTTTGGCCGCAGCCAGTCGAACCCGACACGGCGGAAGCGCTGGTGAACGAATATATACGAATGTCTTTCTCTGGGCTTTTCGCTTCTGTTCTTGAAAAGCGTCAAAACGGCAAGTTGGGCCAGTGTGTTGGGATTTATAGTAAGGTTTGTTGCAGCGCAACACAAGACAACGACAAAAGAAAGTATAAAACGACGACGCGGCGCCGTGTCGTCGCTTTACACTTTCTTTTGTCCTTGTCTTGTGTTGCGCTGCAGCAAATCTTGAACTGCGACTATACAAGTGGCGAGTAAAATGCCAACGACCTCGTATTCTTCGTCTGAGCTCATCATATTGCAGAAGTAGATAGCGGACGGGAGCGCGCCAACCCACGACGAAAAAAATAGCGAGAGTGCGCGTACAAACCCAAAGTGCCGCGAGATGGCGGCACGTACCTGGAATTGCTAAAGATATTGCGAGATTGCCTTCCCGGCAGCGCGGATAGCCAGACAACGCGGCTGGTCTGAACAGGCGCGGGCGCTCGCCGCCTCGCCGCTTTGAAAATCCGCTTGTCCGCTTAGGCGCTCCGCTTTCGGTGTGAACGTGCCTTAACTGGCCAACTAGCGTAATCGGCGAATGTTTGTTTAAAGTCTCGAAGGATGCGGAGGAGGAGGAAGCCATCTGAAGGTGAAGAAAATCGCGCGCCTTGCGCGCTGGGAAGGATGGATGTTAAGAGCGTCCTCTTTGGAACGGGGCGGTGGTTTGCGCCACCTAGCTCGGCAAAGCAACGCCACCTAGAGGAAAGCATAGGTGACAATGAGCGAAGCGGAGAAGGAGAAACGAGGTGAAGCGTCACGGCGGAGGGAGGTAGGCGGAGGCGCGCTGGGTTGACCTCATCTGGCAGTTGCTCGTGACAGTTGCTCGGGGTTTGTCTCGTGACAACATCGTGTTCGCGCGCCGTACTCTGTTTGTGCGAGTGAAACCGTGTGTCGGTGAGCCGACGACAGCAGATCAATCTCAAGTGCGCAAGGAAAGAAAGTGGGGGAAGCGCTCGTCTTCCCATTGAGGGGGGGGGGGGCGAGGGGTGTCATTCTACGGTTCCACTCCGGCGGCTGTTGCGTATGGCGCGGCTACGCGAACCCTGTCTTGAATACCATCTGCGATACGGACCGAGTAGGCGACTACGCGCACTTAGGGCCGACAGCTTCGTGTGCGTTATAGCACGTATTCGCTGGCGCGTCAGCCGCGTTAACGAAATGTAACGTCACTGTAACTTTTTTACGCACGTTTACGTGGACGTTCTGTTGTCCGCCGGCTTTGGTTGCTAAGCCATTCTTCTCTTTTAAAGCGAAAGCTTTACTGGTCGCGAAATTGCGATTTCGCCGTGGCGGTGCTCCGAGGAGGCACATGACGTGACAGCACGCGCCTCGCCACGGACATTTCTCTCTCGCTCCCTAGTCACTACTGCGCATGCGCCACTAGTAGCACCAAGCCGCAGGTGTTCCGCCGCTGCGCAGCGCCGCGCCTGGCCGCCGCCGACGTTTCGTATGACGTCACACGAGTTCCCCGTCGTTGCGCTCGCCTCCACTCGCTTCGCCAGCTGCGTCGCATGCCTGATAACATGTCGGAGGGTTGAAAAGGAGAGTGCTTGTGCGCCGCAACCACAGTTGAGGCGGCACGACGGCGATAATTCAGATAAGCAGGAGGAGGCCTGGAATCAACATTGGAACGAGATGAAGAGGAAACGAATCGCCCAGGAAACAGACGAACAGCGCTGAACGATTGGCTAAACGCCGCAACATAGCTAGACAACCAGACTAACCTGGACTTGCAATCAAGATTAACCAAGGCTGTGCCTTAGCTTTCGCTACGTATGTCCTGGCATAGCCAAGCGAAGCCACTGCCAATTATTTGTGACGAAGAGGCGTGGTCGGCCAATTGCAATTTCGTTGTAATTGCAAGCCTACGTTGCAATTTCGTTAATTTGATGCTATAATAATACTAATTATGCCCGTGCCGCTGATTTTACTTACCCTGCGACTAGTTCTCGCTTCTTATCTAGTTGGTAGCTGCATGTCGGTAACTTTTCCAGGTTCGCACGACACTCCAAAGTAACAAAATTGGCCCTTTCGTTCAGAGGTTACATGACAGCCGGATCCCAGTTTCACCAAACCCACACGTCAGCAAAGAGAGCTTTGTCTTTAAAAATTGACAGGGATAGGATTAAGGCACTTGCCAGAAGACGGGTAGTTAGAGTCCGGCTACGGCTTTAGTCTTGCAATGGACGTTAAGTTGCTTGACGACCTGAACTGACAACGTTTCCTTGTTCTGGTTCTCGCAGGTGATATGGGTTTCCTACATGATAGGCGGCGCCGCCGCCGTGCCCACTCTTGGCCTCACAGCCGACGTTGTGGGAAGGCGGCCAGTGTTAATAGGAGCCCTGATATTGCTTCTGCTATCCGGTACGGGAGCCTGCCTTTCCAAATCGTTGCCCGGGTTTACGGCTCTGCGGTTTGTGTCAGCGGCATCTTCCGGCGCGCTCGACGTTACCTCCACGGTATGCATGCCGGCAATCTTTGGAGTAGAGCAGAGCGGTGATTGCGACTTGTTGGTGCGTCAGGAATGCGTAGGTTGGCAACTAACTCACGCTCACTAAAACTCACTCTCAATGAGACGCACCTATGCGTCCGGGCCTGACTGAGCCCGGATGAACAGGTTTTTGGGAAGTGGAAACTGTGCCCGAGTATATATATGGGAGCGAGGGGCCCCGGAATGAAAGAATTTTGATGAATCGGAGTCCGAGTGAGCTGAGCCGAGTTGAATATTGGTAAATCCCAGTTCGAGTAAGCCTCAAACAAAAAGGTATATATATATATATATATATATATATATATATATATATATATATATATATATATATATATATATATATATATATATATATATATGTATAATTTGTCAGTGAGTATGGGTGAGTTCCATTTGATTTACCTACCTGGCATCAATGTACTAGTAGTAGCCATCTGCTATAGTACTAGTATGCTTTCATATTCTGTTTGAGCTAGACCAAGCGCCTGCGTGATGTTTCTAGAGACCCCGGTTATCATTGTGTCATAAAAAAACAATCTTTATATGCCTGGATTATTTGGACTGATTTCTTTATTTACTTCAGCAAAAAAGTACATCACAAAGTATGATAGTTCAATGGAAGCTGATGGAAGCCTATAATCATAGGTATACAGTGGCGCTCGTTTTAACAGACATGATGGTCTGAAAACTGATAGGAACAAGAACAAAAGAAAATACCAGATGCTGTGAATTTGAAGCTAAGCAACAAGAATTTGCTTGCAACTACGAAGGTATTACTCACTTTAGTGTCATGCGCCTGGGTATTCTATAATTTCGCACCAGAGAATTACAACTCCCTTTCTTTCAGCTGAGGCATGTGGTCGTAGTTCAAAGGACCGAACGTCAGATCTCCTTGTTTATATTCATGTGTTGAACACACGCGCACGCACGCACGCATGCACACACACACACGGCCATGTCCTAATTTCACGTGCGCAGTAGAGGCGCATCACGAATCCCGGTTCAACATACTTTGAAAGCGCCCCTCTTTCAACAAATATTATATATATATATATATATATATATATATATATATATATATATATATATTTGAGCCTGTATGGATAAATTCTAACGTTAGGCTGTGGTTGCAGATGTTCCTCAGAGTCTTCTTGCATTAATGTCACGTTGTCTAACGAGTGCATAGCTAACGGCTTCCGGCATTGAGAGACGTTTACAAAGCAGGCTCTACAAGCTACGCTTGACGTTTTTGTTTTTCTAAGACAGGCTTATGGTGGCAGAGTGTGGTCATTCCTCGTCAAAACTTCCCTCTCTCGTTCATTATCAATTCATCCCCCGTATCGCACAGGGTAGCAATTCACATCGCTTCCCGTCTGCCGAAGCTCCATACACCTGTCCCTCTCTTTTCTGTCTCTCTCTCTCTCTCTCTTTGAACCTTCTGCAACCAGGTGCTGCTGTTCGAGTCCACGCCATCTGGCCCGCGAGCGGCTTTCGTGGCGGCCTCCGTGAGCCTGGCCACGGCCATTTCCCCCCTGGTCGCCATTGCCTTGAGGGAGATGTCCTCGACCTGGCGCATGCTGCACGCCCTGCTACTGGTACCGGTGCTATTGCTGACGTTCCTGATGTGCGCCATCGAAGAGTCGCCCCACTGGTGCCTATACAACAAGTGAGCTATGTAGATTGTCGAAACACGCTCATCTACGCCACCCAATATGATCAGAGCTTCAGGGGAACGCCAGGCGTGTGTTTACACCCGTATGATCGAACCTTTCTTTTTAAAATTTATTCCACTCGATATAAATAGCCCCCCAACTGCTACAGTAAGACATTAGGCTGAATAGTGGTCGCAGTTCTGTCCCGAGGGCAGTGTCACGGGAAGCATAATCAATGTAAACACAAATAAGAGGTTGATAGATGAGGACAGCTTTCGAATTAAGCCGGTGTAAATAGTTATCGATTTAAAAAATCACAACTGAAGATAGATGCGCGTTAATCACTGAAGATGATTGTCAATGTACGCGAAAAGCCTGAACGAGTAAACGAAAGAGTGAACAAGTGAGAGAGAGGGAAGGACGTTTTCCTTGCTGGATCCGACCAGCGATCATTGACCGACCACCGACGAACCAATCAAACGCCCACACAAGCAAGGAAACCTACATACTCGCTTTAAGATTACGGCATAGGATGACCTTAACGGAAAGAATACACCATATGTACGGAAGCCTACTAAATATGGGAGAACGCTGGCACCATACGGAGCAACGTCTTGGGAAAGAAGGTATAAATTCCCTTTTACTAACCAAGTTTTTCTGGAAAGACAGCGTATATTTATACGGATTTTCAACTAAGTTCTATGTCCTCTTCGGTCATTCTGCCACACTTACGTTGGGTTGAATGATTACGGTGCGCCTTGTTTTCTTTTGTTGTCTGTATTAGGTGGGGCTTAATTAGTGCTGCGGTTAGGTACTGAAGAAAAGGAGCCAAGATTGAAGTTTAAGTGAGCCAAAAGAAGCCAAGCATTTCATTATTGCTCCAGATTTGTCATCACCACATCACCACTAGCTGGCTAAAGCTCCTAGTCTTAGCGCTATGGCTAAGTGGCTATGGTCAAAATTACTCCGGAGTCCCTCGCTGCGGCGCGATTCATAATAGAATCGCGATTTCGGGAAGTAAAACCCCAAAATTTAATTTAGGGCTAATTCTAGTAGACATACATAAATACCCCAGAAAGTGGACGAGAAAAGGGCGCCGCAGTAGCTCAACTGCTAACAGCATTACACACGCAATCCGTAGACTTGGGTTCGTATACCACTTGCGGGCAGTTTTTTTCATCCACGTTCATTTCCATTGATTTCCATTCATTTATAATTTCTTTATTACAACTAACAGCTAAAAATAATTTCCCCTATGCTGTCCGTGTCATTGTTGGCTTCCTATGGTACGACTGATAAAAATCGAGCGCATCGGTTTCCCTTCTTCTCGTTCATATGTATCACACATGGACGTTGCGAAGATGCTGCTAGATCGCGCTGCGTGTACAGAAAGAACTACGGAAGAGGATCCCGCCTACAGTACACGCCTCATACATGACGCGTTTCGGGAGTGCCCATATGGCTTGCCGCTACGTTGCTTGATTGCGCTAACGTCGACAGACATCCCGCGATTTTTTTTTTTGTTTTGCAGGAATCGTCGAAGTGCAGCTTTTCACTTTCTTCTTTTTTTTTCGCAAACCACACGCAGCAAGTTCGACGATGCCGAGCGCGTCATCTTGTGGGCGGCTCGTCTCAACCTCGAGGACCCGGACCTTGTGCGTGACCGACTCGACCGGATCCGCAAGGCCGTCGAGTCGCGCGGAGGCGGGATGTTCCGATCCGCGAGGCTTCTACGCTGCATCACGTCGGTGCACGTGCGCTCCCGGTGCTTCGCCCTGTTCGGATGTTGGTTCTTTGTGTACATTGCCTACTACGCGCGAGACTACGAGAACCTGCCTCCCTGGGTCGGTGCTTTCATCTACACGATAACGTTTAAGTCAATTCAATTCAGTCTGTGTTACAATACCTGCGGTGAAAGGTTATAAATAGACAGCCAAACGGACAGTGGCCATTTTAAGTACTGGTAACGAAGCCGGCAAAAGGGGCAGCTTTGCGAACGCAGCATCTCAGTAAAAAACTTCGCGCGCAACTTCGCCCCAAACGAGACGTCGGCTGAGCAGAATGCCTAAAAGCTCGACGGGAAGGTCGTCTTCTCAAAGCAAAACCTAGTCACGTTTTGTTATGCGCGAATGTAAGTGAAGCTGTCTTTTCCGTAGGTTCGCATACACAAAGTGTTGAAATACAGCAATAACATGTGTTTTCTTAACCTTTCCTTGTTGACCCGAGGGAGAATCGTACCACAGATGCATCTGCCAGATGGTTTCAGATGTGTTCCATTCCTTGGGCTCCAAGCTGTTTTGGTAGTTGACAACATAGACTGTCTACAATGCTGGCTAGAATTGGAACACACCCTCTTTCTATTTAAGTTATTTTAATCGAAAACATCCTGTTGCGCGTAACATTGCGTTACTGTGTGCATTTTTCTTGTTCTTTTTCTCTGTTCCTTCTCCTTTTATTCCTTTTAGCCCTTTCCCCAGCACAGTGTAGACAGCTGGTATTTACACTGGCTAACCTCCCTATCTTTACTTCCCTTTTGTATCTCTCTCTTAATCGATAACAAATGGTAAACGTTCCCAATGAGCTTTGTTTGCTTATTTGTACATTTAAAAGGTCCTACAGGATTTTTAGCAATACGCTTTCTGTGGCGGTGCAATCTAGAGTGCTCTGTTAAATTCCTTGCCGTCGGTGCAGCCATCGCCCATGACGGAGGCATGAAGGGTCGTACACACGTCACTGAAGCATACACTGATATTTAGGCGCTACAAGTTCACGTATATAAGATGCGTGGAAGAGTCGTCAAACATTAAAAACTAAACTTATCTGCCGCGTTTGAGCGTTGATGTACAAGAGAGCGGCGCATATTTGTTGTACGTATGCTGCCTGAAGCAACGCCAGTCCAAAGCAATGGAAAGGGCTTGTCGGCTTTGGCGACACTGCAAAAAATGCCAATTTCTTTGCAACGAAGCGCTGGCGCCATCTGTCCCCACACGACGTCTTTTACCGTAGCGGTTATTGATGGCACGACTGCGCTTTTGCAGTGACATCGCGAGCTCTATGTCTCAGCATTTCTCAACATGAAGACCCAGTGTGAAAAATGCCGACGTGATAACGCCCGAACTGTTCTTCCCAGTGAGATGAAACGTAGTGGAAGTCTACAACACCATTCACTCTCAGTGAAGTGGGTAAACGGGTTAGAAACGGCTACATGTTCGGCCTGAAAAGGGCAAGTCTAGACAGGCCAGGTGCATCATATCAGGTGATGACGCAATCTTAGTTCCATCTACAAGTGTACGTTAGGCCTCGAGAAACACCGCTTCCGCGGTAAAAAGAGAAAATATTCAAGTGGCGAAGATATAATGGTTTCTGGCTGAGAGGAGGCCTGTTTTTTTCAGTTTCCGAGTGTAAATCCCATTTCCGTATGAGGGGATTAGCCTCTCTATGTCTGCTATATGTGCTTGTTGGTGGTAGGTATTATACTGATTTGTTGTCGGGCAGCCTCAACGAGATGAACTTAAGAGGCACGTGAGACCAGGCATAAAACTGTGTGTCGTCTTATGTGCCTTCTATGCCCCTGTAGTTTTGCTTGAACTGCGACAAACTAGAAGATTGCCGTCTTCCTTACTTTTCATGGAATGACTGCCTTTAAGGGCCCCGACTCGCACGCCCAGCTTCAAGCGGCCGTGTGGTTCGTGGTGACCGGCAACTTCCCGGCCATGGCTGTCGCCTACGGCGTGATGCGGCGGCATGGCGGCTTGCGTTCCTTAGTTCCCCTGCTGGCCGCCTGCTCCATGATGTCGGCGCTTCAGTCGGCCCTGGTCGCCGTGGGTGGCCGCTTGTCGCTGCTTCTGGTCTACTGCAGCTCCGTGATCATTCTCAACGTCGCCTACGTCGCTCTAGTGGTGCACACTGTCGACGCGTTCCCTACTCCGGTGCGAAGCCTGGGCTACTCCGGTGCGTTCATGTCTGGCCGTATCGGAGCCATGATGGGTGCGCTGTTCCGGGAGTTCGAGTCTATGCCGTTGCCCACAAGCTTGATACCCACGGCTGTGACGTCACTGGGTCTGCTCGCTTTCGCGGTGTCTGCTGTGCTCTCGCCGCCTACTCCGAAGGAGTTGATCGCGGACGAAGGGTCAGCGGCTGCTTGGGACAATTCGGGCGAGGCGATCTTGTCAGAGGGCAGCCCGATGTCCTGGAGGGTGCACAAGAGGCAGTCTCCTACGGCGTCGGTGCATTCAGAGTATAAATGAATGCCTTAGTATTAGTGTTGCGCTTGTCTGGGTCCCTCCACGAAACTTTCTTGATGACGTGTGTTGGCCTCAAGTTATTGACTGGTTTGCCGTCATGACCCCGACAACAGACAATAACCGTGATCTTTTATGTTACCCTGCGCTTTTGTGCCAAAGCGCAGTTTTGTGTGCTTGACGTGGCTCACTCATTGCTAGAGGCCATCAAACACGTGTCGGTGTTAGTTTGCCACGTTTTTGTGATTATTTAGTGTATCGACGTTTAGATAGAAGTTGCGAATTGTCCGTGTTGGAAAAGACACCTAGGTGTGTTTATGGATAAGACTTCGTGCCGTGAAGTTTTTTTGCTCGTGCTTCTGTATCAGGCACGCGCAGTGTAGTGTGCAAAATGTGATACACCAGGGCGCGCTGTTTGACACAGAACTGATGCTCCCAGAGCACTCATACGTGTTGCAGCTTTGTTGCAGGCGATTTGTGAGGTCTACTGCGTCACCGTTCCACAACTGAGAACATCCTTAAAATGCAGCTACCTTCGCAGAGAGACCAAAGCAGTGCTGCGTTGTGGGAATGCCAATGGAGACTTTGCACAGCGACAACTTCGAATAAACAGTGCCAAGAATGTAGGTTACTCGGGTAACCTGGCTTTTGTGCAAACTTTCGCTGACGTCCTGTGTTTCTGCTTAATATTTAATGTGCGATAAACGCACTATGCCTTGCAACAGGAGTAGCAACGTTCCATGCAATACATGCACGATTTTTCATACACGGTATGGACGGACTGCGTATCTGCTTTCAGGAACACGTGCTAGAAAAATTGCGAATGCCTGCACGGACCTTAATCTCTGTGGCCAGGGTGAGACTGACCACTAACCTGAATTTCGAGCCATCATTCGTCCTAGCGGCTAATCTAAATTTGAGAAAGAGCTCGGACTTACGAAGACGTGATGCTTCACGTCGATTTATATATATATATATATATACATTATCTAAACGATCAGGTATAGAGTTTTGCAGTAAGATTAGTAAGGGTGAAATCTTTGGCTGCAATCATTCAGCTAGCGCGTGAACTTCGCTTGCTGCAAGAAAAATTTACTACGACATTGCTTTGGTTCCTTTAAAAGGCACATTGCAGCGTCTTGTATATTTTTCCGAGTGGTGAAAATGCTTTCCTTGCCAGCCTCATAATGTTTCGCTCGGGTAACAGGCTACTTCGGGTTCGGAGATATCTTTATTGCGTCATTGCCAGAGCATATGACCTGATTCTTAGCAGTATGCATTCAATGAGGCGTAAAAAAAAAAAACAAGGATAAATAAAAGACTGCGAGGTTAACCAAGACCGAGCCCTGTTCGCTACCCTGCTCGGGAGAAAGGGTCAAAGGGAAGGAAAGATCACCGGGGTAGTATGTCCTACTCCAAAGAAAAGCTCCCCTTACCGCCCATGCATTGAAATCGGTAACTCCCACGGCGCAGTCATGTTGCTACTCTGGACAAGAGCGCGGGCGCAGAAGACGAGATACAATTCAGACAGGACGCACAATCAACGCATCCAGAGCCTCCCTCAGTTTGGTGGGGCCATCCTGGTCCTACAACGTCCTATAACGCAACGCAAGTTTTCCTCCAAAATTTCATAAATATTTATCGGACCTTTCTCGGAAATATGCGTAATTAACTTTACACATTGTCAATACTTGCGCGCTATACGTAGATGCTTGTTTTCTTTTTATCATCCTCTTTATAAATTTTATCCTTAGGAATATGACCGGTAGCATCCTTACATAACTACATGTACTTCTCGAGATCTTGTGAGTGAAGTCAGTGGATTCTTGTTAAGCATGCAGCGATCGCCATTTTTTATTCCTTTGCTTTCAATTAGGTTCAGTGTCAACCGAGCACCCGACTCGTGTATGTCTCACTGGGACGCGTGTTATCGACCATAAATGGATTCGCTGCAGTTTAGGTCGACCACATGACCAAAATTCTTCGAATCCTGTAAGTCTCTGCCTCACATTCGCTTGATCAGATCAGATTGTGTGTGTGTGTGTGCGTGCGTGTGTGTGAGGGGTTAAATTCCTGAAACGGGACCGTGGGTTTTGATTGGCAAAGAGAATTCATGCACATGAATTATTATTTTTTTGTTCAATGTAACACTACTGTGCGCATTGCACAGCAGTTATCGAGCTACAGAGGTAGTTGCGGAGTGCCCCGGAATAATTTTTACAAGTGGGAGTTCTTAAACGCGAACCTGAAGTGCTTTAATTGAGCCTCCACAAGAAAGGCCACCGCCGGGACTCGAGTCCGCGACCTCGAGCTATGCAGGCGAGCGCCGCAGCGACAGAGCCATCGCGACCGGTATACTGCATGGGAGCAATATGTGCTCCAGACACACAGTACGAAGGATTCTGCACCGATCCCATTTCAAACTGTTTTCTTCTTTTCGCGCTTTGTCTCGCAATCTTGCGTGACACCGCTTTCGCTTGGATGAACCACTCGGTGATGCAACAAAGGAATACAGCAAGCAAAATGCCTCGTCGCAATGTGGTCCCTGAGTGACGGGGGGAAGGGGGGCGGGAGGGGCAGCGATCGTGGCGTCCGTTATCTTTTTGCCACTTTATCAGCAACAGAATTGCCTTATCTGAAACGAGAGAGTGTGTGTGATAGCGCCTCCACGTGGACTGACAGCTTGCGATCGCCGTGCTAGCGTTAGCTGATAAAACTGTCGCGCCGCGTCGAGCGCTGGCAACGACGTCCGAAAAAAGCGGAGGCGTGTTGTGCGCGTGCGAGGCCTACATACGCGATATTCACTCGCTGTGTCGTCTGCCCAGCGTGTTCGTGACGGCACCGGCATGGCTTTCTGAGTAAGTGATACAGCGTCAAAGACACGATGCTTTCTCTCTTTTTGCCCCATCGGAGTGGAGATAAATCTATGCCGCCTAACGGAAGTTCAAGGCGTTTCTTTTGCCACGACTGTTGCCATGTGGCTGTTGGCAGACGGCAACTGGTGCAGTAAATGTCCAAATGAGCTCGGCAGAAGAGAAAGCACGATGTTCTGACGTAGCGTGATGTGCGACAGCCACATTGTTGCGTGGAGCTGTCGGTAGCGTGTGAACTGAGGATACTGCGAGTCGCACGTCACAGTGACGTCGAAATAAGCTTTGCAGAAGGGGAAGTTTGGGCTGGTTGGTTGGTGGATACTGAACATTGTGTGCACGCTGCATGACGGACAGGTAAGGGTGATTGAGCGCGAAGACGAAGCACATCGACTTCTGCGTCTCAGCTTACTAGTTCTACATCGATGCATTTCGTGGCAAGTTTATTTGAGCCAAAATGAGTCTACGATACGCTGACTCGTTGTGTTGGACATCCAAAGAAACACAGAGCTACGCCATCGTGGAAGGCTTCGGTTTAATTTTAACCATTTAGGATATTTAAACCTGCCCGCAAAACGCCCGGTACCCGAGACTCTCTGTTTTCATTCCGCCGTGGTTCAAATTCGGACGTCATTGCCGAGAATGAAACATATGACCTGCGGTTCACTGCAGCAGAAGGGCACGGCAACTAGGGTAACGTAGCGAATTGTTTCAATGTGTTCAGGAACGCTGTTGACTCGCGTTTGTTGAGTGCCGCCTTTCGAGAGAATGGCAATGAAGATATCTAAAACGCAATGCAAAGGCTGTATCTTTAGCCAGCGTATCTTGATAGCTTAGACGTTTGCGACCCGTCAATGAAAAGCCGGGCGTTACGCGATGCTGTTTGCAATACGCTGTAGATTGGTCTACCTGCCACGGCCACAATGCGTACCTGTGGCGGGGTGTGCTTTTGAGACAAGGACAGAGTAAGGCACTCGGATAAACAAATGGGAGCGCTTTTGACAACTGATACAGAGATGAAAGTCATAAGCAGCGAAGGAGCCAGATATGTCAGCACACCATCCGTTTCGCTGACGGAAAAAGAAATTAGATTCTTGTCAGTAAGGAAGATAGGACGCGTCACTTGGCTGTACCACGATGTATGCGTGTATAAACGCTTAATGTTTCAACAAAAGACAAATATTTGTGCACGCACACAGGTTCATTGCGACGAAGAATAATAAATAATGCCTTTCGCTGATTAACAGATGCGCAGAACAATCGCGGACGCAATCCATGCCCATTTTCTTGATACTAGAAAGGCTTCCAAAAGTTCGAGTGCAGTAGTTCCTTTGCTTCTTCCCAGAATCCTAAATCTCGCAAAATGGAGATTGACACTTGCAAGCCATGAAATGCGCTGCGCACACATGCATAGTTGAAATTGAAAGATCGTGCTCTCTTGGTCGGTGAATAGTGAACCGTCAAGTCTGGCCCATATGCGCCTTCTCACATGATAGTGATGTCAAGGAAAGAACGCCTGTTGCGCAATTCCTTTACGGCATGTGGCATGCTTCTTTCGGTATTAACGCTTACCGTTTTCGTTTTGAATGCGTGGGCACAGGTCAGCAAGCTTGCGCTGAGCAAAAATCAAAAGAAAAAAATGGTACGTTATACCTGCCTGCAAGATGCTTGGCGTTGTGGGGTATACCAGAGCTATGTAAGCTGGTTTACCGCCGCCCCCCCCTCGCCCCATAAACGGGAATTGCGTCACGAACGCCATTTTCTCCCCGGGTGCTTGGTAGGCCATTCGTCCCAGAAAAAAAAAAAATTCAAGCATGTTGTCACTGCAACGGTGTTTCTGATGCGCGAGTGGGGAAACGCCATCGCGCTTGTCTGCTATGCGCTCGACGATCACATGACTTCCTCTGCAGGCGCGAACGGTAACCAACTCCGGTTACATTTATTGTTTTCAGATGGTTTTACTCTTTCGGATGTTTTCAACAGGCTTCGGCTTCTATTGCGAGGGCCAGCACGTCATGGCGCGCTGTTATTTTGTTACCGCAAAACATAAGTAGACAATAAATGTGCTTTATTTACTGAGAGAGAGAGAGAGAGAGAGAGAGAGAGAGGGGAAGAAGGAAAGGCAGGGAGGTTAACCAGACTGTTTACTGCTTTCGTTAACAACGTATGACATTCATACACGATACAATAATGCAGAGCTTAGTATCTCATTATTCAGTACAAATGGGCGCATTCTCTACTACGATCACATGTACATAATACAGCTGCCTACAATTTCTTACAGAAAGAAAATTGCTACAGAGGTCATGTTTGTTTGCTGCGCACAACACCTCTACCAAAGTAATTTATGTCGAAATTATTTGTGAATAATAAAAATACGATCAAGAGCAGCAGACCCACATCCTTTGCATGCTAGTAAAAACAACTTCCTTTTCTTTGTCGTACAACGGGTATACTTGCTAGTCCAAAAAACCATGCTATACCTAGTGAATTTGAAGAATAGCTCTGCTCGTGCTTAGGTGCCGATAAATATTTATCAAATTATACTTAAAATATAATGTTACCTTTTGTTTAGCGATATAACATGTAAGACAGAGCTGTAATATTGCTTGCAAGGTATCATTACGAAATTCCTCACAATCGTGTTGCCGACGTTTCTTAAAATTTGTAATGCAGTTGGTTCGTTCTATCATCACCTAAGCATAAATGACACATTTCCAAGACAACTTACTACAAATACTACACAGTTCTTTTATCATTTTTTGTCAAGAAACAGTAAATGCAGGAGAAGCCTGTGTCAATCGGCGGTTGAACATAATTTGACGTTGGGCAAGGGCAGAGTGACGCACAATGGTATTAATGAACGCGTAGCTTCGGGACACGGAGGAATATTTTTAAAACTAAATCGGCTGCAGTCAATGCATCATGGCAGCCTGCGCAGAACAATTCACTTTTCAATGGTATTGAAAACCTTCTTCCGATGCGCTGAACGTACATTATGTACTTTCTTTAACATAGCCCATGGGCGCAGTTCATTAGAATTCCGATGTCTACACAATAAGGAGGCGAAACCATTAAACTTAAAACTTGAAATCCGATGCTAGCATGTCTGTAGGTTGCGTGTAAGTCGTACATTGCGATTTTCTTAGCGCGTTGTACTTTGAGAAATACAGTTATTTCGGTAACTTCTTTGTGCTACACGTGGGGCCTGTGTGGTTAGGTATGCGTGGCTCAGAATGATTATTCCCGACGCGTGATTTTCTGCTACACGGGGCCCTTGACGCTTTTGCGGTAATATCACTTGTCAGGATGCACAGGTTTTCGGGGGTAATCATCGATCATGACCTCTGCTGAAGTCCTCATGTGGCCTACCTAAAAAAGCGCCTGCCAGCCATCTCTCATCTTTTCAAGTTTCTTGGAGGAAAAACCGGGAGCAGTGCAGCACACGTGATGATGCAACTATACAGGACGCTGTTTCTCGGGTATCTG
Organism: Dermacentor andersoni; assembly: GCF_023375885.2. Lineage (NCBI taxonomy): Eukaryota > Metazoa > Arthropoda > Arachnida > Ixodida > Ixodidae > Dermacentor > Dermacentor andersoni. The sequence continues at coordinate 110,667,118 of NC_092823.1, forward strand.
AGGTACAGCGTGGCAGTGCTGACCAATACCTGCCGAATTAACGCGCTTACACTTGAAAGTGGCCCAGCCTAGGCACTTCGTCTGGGGTTGCCACGATGTACAGTCGCGGACAGAATAAAATGGACCACGGGATCTCCGAAAACGTTCAATTCCCGAGCAGCCTGTAGCAGTAACCAGTAAAACTGCCCACGACAACGTTGTTAGCACATTCTAGTCGAGGTCCAAAATGCAAATACCAGATTGCGTTGTGAGGTTGCGGAGATATTCAGCTTTTTCTTAGATTTCATGGTCCATAATATTCTGTTCGCGACTGTACATTACCATCAGAAAGCATTGCTATTGCGCATGACTACTCTGCCAAGATTCACATTGTTATGCAGGCGCTCAAAGCACACGCCAAGTACCTTGCTCGTGCCGCTTTTCACTATCTCCCCTCACTGCCAGAAGACCAACCACGCGCCTTTTTTACAGCGAAGTTGTTTATAGCTAGGTTCTGATGGATCTCGTCTCCGTGGACGTAGACCAACAATTTTTCATACGCGGGCCGATTCCGGAGATAGTGAAATGCTGGGCCGACCTGCGGCGGAGGTGAAGCAAGCGCTAAGCCCTCCCCATACGTGCGACAATTCCGGAGATAGTGAAATGCTGGGCCGACCTGCGGCGGAGGTGAAGCAAGCGCTAAGCCCTCCCCATACGTGCGACAATTCCGGAGATAGTGAAATGCTGGGCCGACCTGCGGCGGAGGTGAAGCAAGCGCTAAGCCCTCCCCATACGTGCGACAATTCCGAAGATAGTGCAATGCCGGGCCGACCCGCGGAGGACGTGAAGCAGCCGTTAAGCCCTTCCCATACGTGTGACGATTCCGAAGATAGTGCATGCCGGGCCGACCCACGGAGGACGTGAAGCAGGCGTTAAGCACTCCCCAAATGGGGGCCGATCCTAAAAATAGTGCAATATCGTGTTGACCCGCGGCGGAGATGAAACAGGCGTCAAGCACTCCCCATACGGGGCCGATCCCTAAGATACTGCAATACCGGGCCGACCCGCGGCGGAGGTGCAGTTCGCCATTAACGGGCTTCGCTGGTCATCCTTCTTCACAGTGTGTAAGGGCACCGAATTTTCGTCGGGCGATCCTGCCTTATCATGTACACGTTTCATCAGGTTACGCAGCTGTTGCGAAAGTTTTGCTTCCCTCTTGGTTCTCGGCTCAGCCACAAGTTCAACTGACAGTACCAGGAATTCGATCAAAGGCGCAAATCTCAGCGCCAGCTATCAAGCACCATTCGCTGCTCTTGCTGTACGAAAAATACAATAGCCATACCCGTCTGTACACTGAGGGTTCAACCACCGTGAATGCTTCTGCAGGATCAGTGATTTTTCCTGCTGAAGTCACCACCTTGAAGATGAAGACATCGTACCAGACGACATCCACAGCCACGGATATTGCAGCTCCTCGTAGTGCACTTCGCGCAATTTGAGAGGAACCACCTCAAAAATGCAGTACCTTCAGTGACTCCACGACGGCTCTACATTGGTTGCTTTCTGTCTTACGCCGTGGACCCCACGAACAACTAGTTCTACAAATCCGAGCACTCTTTCACCGCTTTATCGAGCAAGTATACACGACGTCATATTTCAGTTCCTCCCGAGCCATTGTGGTGCAATGGGCAACGACATGCCGATGAAGCTGCTTGATCTGTTCTTGAAGACGGCGTACAGGCACCAATGTCGCTGTCAAGAACAGAGGCGACAGCGAAACGTGGAGTGCTTGCAAACGACTTCATACAATCATTGTGGACACATCTAGTTTCCAGCACTGACGTCTTGATCGACTGGACCCCTCTTTTCAACTTCGACCTCCACTTGGACTATCGCGACCCGAGATAACGGTTCTTTACCGACTGTGGCTTGTTGTCGCTTTTACAAACTTATTTGCTTTCTGCATCAAAAGGGAAGATAGTGCTGCATGTAACGATAAGGAAGTATAATAGAGATGGAATTGAACATGCTCTCAGGAACGGAGGAAGCCTAAAAGCAGTGGAGAAGAAACTAGGAATTGGAAAGAATCAGATGTATACGTTAAGAGACAAAGCCGGCAATATCATTACTAATATGGATGAGATAGTTCAAGTGGCTGAGGAGTTCTATAGAGATTTATACAGTACCAGTGGCACCCACGACGATAATGGAAGAGATAATAGTCTAGAGGAATTCGAAATCCCACAAGTAACGCTGGAAGAAGTAAAGAAAGCCTTGGGAGCTATGCAAAGGGGGAAGGCAGCTGGGGAGGATCAGGTGACAGCAGACTTGTTGAAGGATGGCGGGCAGATTGTTCTAGAGAAACTGGCCACCCTGTATACGCAATGCCTCATGACTTCGAGCGTACCGGAATCTCGGAAGAACGCTAACATAATCCTAATCCATATGAAAGGGGACGCCAAAGACTTGAAAAATTATAGACCGATCAGCTTACTGTCCGTTGCTACAAAATATTTACTAAGGTAATTGCAAATAGAATCAGGAACACCTTAGACTTCCGTCAACCAAAGGACCAGGCAGGATTCCGTAAAGGCTACTCAAGAATAGACCATATTCACACTATCAATCAGGTGATAGAAAAATGTGCGGAATATAACCAACCTTTATATATAGCTTTCATTGATTGCGAGAAAGCGCTTGATTCAGTCGAAACCTCAGCAGTCACGGAGGCATTGCGGATGCAGGGTGTAGACGAGCCGTATGTAAAAATACTGAAATATATCTATAGCGGCTCCACAGCCACCGTAGTCCTCCATAAAGAAAGCAACAAAATCCCAATAAAGAAAGGCGTCAGGCAGGGAGATACGATCTCTCCAATGCTATTCACAGCGTGTTTACAGGAGGTATTCAGAGACCTAGATTGGGAAGAATTGGTGACAAGAGTTAATGGAGAATACCTTAGTAACTTGCGATTCGCTGATGATATTACCTTGCTTAGTAACTCAAGGGACCAACTGCAATGCATGCTCACTGACCTCGAGAGGCAAAGCCGAAGGGTGGGTCTAAAAATTAATATGCAGAAAACTAAAGTAATGTTTAACAGTCTCGGAAGAGAACAGTAGTTTACGATAGGTAGTGAGGCACTGGAAGTGGTAAGGACTTAGGACAGGTAGTGACTGCGGATACGGATCATGAGACTGAAATAATCAGAAGAATAAGAATGGGCTGGGGTGCGTTTTCAGGCATTCTCAGATCATGAACAGCAGGTTGCCATTATCCCCCAAGAGAAAAGTTTACAACAGCTGTGTCTTACCAGTACTCTCGTACGGAGCAGAAACCTGGAGGCTTACGAAAAGGGTTCTACTTAAATTGAGGACGACGCAACGAGCTATGGAAAGAAGAATGATAGGTGTAACGTTAAGGGATAAGAAAAGAGCATATTGGGTGAGGGAACAAACGCGAGGTAATGATATCTTAGTTGAAATCAAGAAAAAGAAATGGGCATGGGCAGGACACGTAATGAGGAGGAAAGATAAGCAATGGTCATTAAGAGTTACGGAATGGATTCCAAGGGAAGGGAAGCATAGCAGAAGGTGCCAGAAAGTTAGGCGGGCGGATGAGATGAAGAAGTTTGCAGGGACAACATGGGCACAATTAGTACATGACCGGGGTAGTTGGAGAAGTATGGGAGAGGCCTTTGCCATGCAGTGGGCGTATCCAATCGTAACCAGGCTGATGATGATGATGTAACGATTGTGGCAACGAGGAAACTATTGAACACACTCTTTGCATTGTGCTCGATGTAGGGCACACAGCCAGTCACTCGTGACCGCGCTGGCGCGTCTTCGGGAGTAGACTTTCGGAGGAGACAGTCCTGGAACGCCGAACTAAGCAGTCGTCACACCATAAGACAGTGAAGGCACTCTTAAAATTTTTGCGTTCGAGTAGCCTATTAGAGGGACTCTAGTTCTTAAGGACGTTCCCAACTTCCTCTATTTATTTTTCTTGTCTTTCTCCTTTCTCCGCTCTTCTTTTCGTCTTTCGTTTCCCCGTACCATTCCTCCAGTGCAGGGTAGCAAACCGGAATCTTGTCCGTTTAACGTCCCTGCCTTTCCCGCCCCCTTTCTCTCTCTCTCCCATGTCTAATTCACCAGGACTCCGCATAGAGCGTAATTTTGTGATATGTCGAATCTGAAAAATGATCGAAATACCCCACGGTCATGATTAAAGAACACGTAAAAGCCAAAGCAAATTTTAAAGTACGAAGAAGCGAGGAAAAAAATTTTGTCCTTCTAGGCACAGGTTGAAAAGTGAAGCGCAATTCGGTAGTCACGCGTGTAACTCGAACTTCATGTCGCATTTCAAAACGAAAACTGCAATCGCTACGAACAGTATTGTTTTGGCTTCTACCATGTTCTTGAATATTGAAAGGTGGTAATGTATACCAAAAAGTGGTCACCGGAACGCCCCCCAGCGTGTAACCAGTTTGTGCAGCAAGCGTTTAAGAAAATTAAATCATAGGATTTTACGTGCTAAAACTACGATCTGGTTATGAGGCTCGCCGTATTGGAGTACTCCGGATTAATCCTGCCCACCCGGGGTACTTTAACGTGCACATAAATCTAAGTACACGCGTGCTTTTGCATTTCGCCCCCATCGACATGCGGCCGCAGTTGCCGGGATCCCACGATCTCGTGCTTAGCAGCATGATACCGAAGGCACTAAGCAACCACGACGGGTAGCAAACATTCAAACACCTTCGGAAAATACAAAAGCGGAAGTTTTCTACTCGTCGAAAAAAGTAAGAGCAACCAATACCTTATACTGAAGCGATATTTCCGTCTGTGTATCAGCTAGCATCAATCGCCTCATGGGCAATACAAGTAGCTTCAGTTTTTGCAACGCTGCAGAAAAATGCAGCCCACCAAAAAAAAAAAAAAGATGTTCAGTAGAAAGAAACGGTAGAAGATATTTCGTTTCATCCTATAGCTCTTTTGATAAGGATAGCGCTTGTTCATAATGAGTGCAGAAAAAGTGTGCTTACCTCCCGTCCGCTGGGAAACGCAAATATTTAGCCCTTGTGTTCCTCCCCAAGTTACCACACCCCACATCCACGCCGCACAGCTTGCTTGCTTGCCTCAGTTTTTCCGACATTGCCGCAACGTTCGTGGACACAGAGAGAAAATTTTCAACTGCAGAACATCCGAAAAAATGCGCACGTGCATAGGAAGCGGCAGGAGCTGATGAACGGAGTGGCAGCCCAAGCGATAAGCACGAAAGCGCCGCCAAGTGGCGCAACAAATGAAGCGGCTAAATAAACATATAGGACGCCGAAAAAGAACAAAGTCTAAAACACATTTATTTGTACACATAATTCCATCGCTTTACATTATTACTATGTAGGTTGAAAAGATAGAACCACATCTGCAAAATTTTCCTTTGGCTACCAGTGTCACGGTGACGCTTTATTGCCGATGCCGAAACTAGTACCACTGTCCACCCACTGAGTATACTCTATGAACGTAGGGCAGTGCTTCAGGGCAGGGGGGGAGGGAGATATTTCGGAAGTTTCCACCTGGTGGACGGTTAATTTCGGTCGTCGCTCACTCTTAAGCAAAATTTGCCACACAACAATAATCGTCATCTGTCTTGCCCGCATTTTCTTTCTTTAATGCGGCGAGTCCAGTACCTTCGCGAAACGAAGAGCATGCGCGTTATCAGCACGACATAGCATTCCCGACAGGAATGTAGCGGGCGTGGCGTTTTCAAGAAAGGAAACGCAAGCAAGGCAGATGATGCTTGTTGTGTGGCAGATATACACCCCAAAGGGTGTAATTTCGCCTAAGAGTGCTGATTGGCTGGAGGCCAACGAGTGACGATTGCGATTGCCGCCCTCCGCTTCTGGTTCCTGTCTCCAACGTCAGATTTACACTCTAAAACAAAATTACACCCTTTATGTTGTATCTTGCCACAAAGCAATAAACATAATCTGTCTTGTCCGCATTTCCTTTCTTTAACGCCGCGAACCCGGTGCTTTCCAGTAACGAACGGCATGAGCGTTATCAGCGTTCCCTACAGGAAAGTAGCGGGCGCGGCGTTTTCAACTAAGGAAACGCAAGCAAGGCAGATGACGATTATTGTTGTGTGGAAGATATACACCCCAAAGGGTGTACCTTTGTCTATGAGTGTACGTCGGTGGTTGAGAAGCGCAGTGAAGGGGCGCGCAAGTTTAAAGCGCGCGGGAGAAGGATGGATTCTTCTTGGAAATTTTGTGCGCTTCCTTTTATCAACGTAAAACTAGTTAAGCTAAAGATAGTGCACTACAAGCAACTCAAACCCGTGTTTTCAAATATGTTCTAAAACAACGTATCGACATACCGACCATGAAGATAACCACTAAAAGAATACTTAGCTAATGACTGTATTCATGAGCCGATGATGAATGTAACGACAAGCGGCATGTTTTTTTAATGCCTGCTAACAGCATACAGATAGCGAAGCTTAAAAATTGACAATCTTCCATTTTAAGCACGTCACTTCTCAGTGAGAGGCTCCGCAGAACCGATTTGAAGCATACTTAGTTTCATCCGCATACAAGGGCGTCGCTATTGTGATTCAAAAGCATCAAATGGCCAACTCGGCGAAAAAGCTGGCGTCTATCATCGGCAGCAGCGAAACGGCAACGAAATTCCCATTGAATGCGGCGCCACGTCACGAACTAAGCCTCGACGGAGCAGAGAGGGCAGAAACAAGAAACGCTTGCGAGAACGTGCCAGGTGTTGCGTGAGGGGAGAGGGCATCGCCGTGACGCCACGTCGCCCTCGCTCTCGGAAGTCTGTAATATACGCGTTCCTTGTCCACGCAAGCTCTCACCTGCGTTCTAACTACGCCTCGGTAATCGGCATAAGGAAATTGTTGTATAAAAAAAATTCGACGACAATTACGATACTACCTCATGCAAAATTTGAGCGCAGCTCTATACTGTGTTTTCATTTCGCGATATAATGAGGCAATGAAATTGAGAGAAACATGCAGCAGAATCGGCAATCGCCGAAAATCAGGTGTGCGGGTCAAGCACATCGGCTTTTGTGCATGACTCGTCGAAGATTCCAGTGTATTCGCCGGTGGCGTGCGACTTCCAGGAGGTACTACACAATTAATGTCTCCTATACAGTCAGATTACAAAACAATTGCAAACCATGCCAATCGAAACAAGCCCGAACGACACCAGACCGAACAAGCGCGATCAAGAGCTGATGCGAGGATATGATAGTTCGCAACGAGCGGTCGGGTGAGTCCGCACGACACCAGGTTTCCACGGAAACGTCACTGAGAAGGCCACTTTAATTTCTCTCCGCCATTCGAGGCTCTCGTCTTTCACCTGCGGCTTCACGTTCGCACTTTCACCTTTCGCAGTGGTCGTTCGCTCGGTTACGCCGACGCCGACGCCGACGCTCGGCGCAGGAACGGGCGACGAAGAGCTACCATATAAAAACAGAATAAGTTTGAAATTAAAACCGTTGGTGGTAGTGAGTTTCTAGCCTACGATCCCACGCTCAGAAGCCGAATGTCTCACTCAAGGGGCTAAACCAACTTCTCCTAGATAGCAAGCCTGTGCATTGTGTTTTATGACGTCATGCTACTTGCACCAGAATTTACATTGCCAAGCCCGGCATTGCCCGTGAGGAGTTCATAATTGTTGGAAGGACCGTTCAGCGGTGTTCAACTGGACAAAATGTTCCGCATTCACGACTCATAAGTGCTTAGGTCTCATCGGAGTGTATTGAAAAAAATATTGGGTAGGCCGTTAAATTAAATTATGGGGATTAATTTAAAAATTACATTATGGGGTTTTACGTGCCAAAACCCCGATTTGATTGTGAGACACACCGTAGTAGGGGACTTCAGAAATTTGGACCACTTGGGGGTTTTCAACGTGCACCTACATCTAAGTACACGGGTGTTTTCGCATTTCCCCATCATCGAAATGCGCCCGCTGTGGTAATGGCAATATTTACGCACGCGATGCATGCATAATTAAATGGAAGCTTTTCATCCTTTGCAGAACGATACCAAAGTAAAGCCTGTGGGCAGTGCAGTCGCGAAGATATAAGCATGTTTTTGTTACACGCGATTTCAACAAAGGACCCCCTCTGACCAATTTTAAGAACCCTTCACGCCAAAAAGAGAAAAAGAAAGAAAATGCCGGCATGTTACATGGACACCCTGTGTAACGGGCGCTGTGCAATGAATGCTTTGTCATTAAATGGGTCTTAACGGGGTGAAGACGATAGATAATTGGGGTGCTCACGCTCTGTCGACCGTGCAGGATCGCGCACGGAACCAGCCCGCCAACCATGAGTTGCGCAGAGGCGATGGCCGATGACCTCGGCAAGTTCGGAGACCCGGATGACCTTGCCGACGCCGAGGACCTGGTCATGCTGAAGTTGGAGAAGCCTTTACCTGCAGGCCGAACCGTTCCGAAGCAGTTCACACTAAACGGTGACCGTTCGATACTCACGGTGGATTACAGAGGTTTCATCGGCAACCGCAGCTTTTTGGTCAAGCAGGGTTACCCGAGGGTGCTGTTTGCTGGCTGCCCCGGCTTCAAGTCTGCGAAGGGCTTTCTCGCCGCTGCGCAGGACGTTCTGTGCAAGACGCACACACTGGTCATCGTGCACAACCGGTAAGCGCTATTTGTGAATTTGGCTGGTTGGTCTATGCTTTTGCTTACAGACACTAGCAGACAGTTGCAGACTAGAACATACGTCACACCAACGACACTAAGCAGGATCAATCGAGACCTTTCTACTGAATGCCCACACTGCGGCCACGAATATAAAAACATCGAACACATGCTCTGGCTGTGCCCTGCCAACGCGGGCACGGACTTTCCTGACCAGACCTCTTGGGACTGAGCGCTCAGAAGCACAGAGCTCATCGCTCAGCTCAAGGCTGTCCAGAGGGCCCTGGCCGTCGCCGAAAGACTGTCCACCGGCCCCTGCCTGGGTGGAGCAGACGGAAAAAACAACAACAAATAAGGAAACAAAGTAAAAGAAAATACTTGAAAAAGAGGCACAAGCATGCCTTGGAATTTTTCGACTCCTGCTCGGGAAATTGAAAATGGCTTCACGAATATTTCTGCAGTCCAAACCACGAGCTGATACAAAAAAAAAAAAAAAAAACGAGCATCGGAAGAGTAAAGTTCAATCGAAGATTTCATAGAGGATCCCCCTAAACGACATTTTTTTTTAAGCAGAACAACAGCGTCACGTGGGGAATCAATCTCCTGTAGAAGTAAGCTCTCGTTATAGTGAGAGAGTAGAATAAAGAGACCCGAAAGGCTGGGCAGTTCGTCAGCTACAACTACATGAAGAAAGCAGACAATGAAACCACTGAAGGCAGAGGGGAAATCTATTGCTATGTTTAATTGAAATGCAGAAATGACAAAAAAGAATACGAAAACGAATGAACGGAGAACTTGCCGCAAGTGCGAGTCGAACCGACGTCTTCCGCGCTACGCGGCCGGCACTCTATACCATGGAATGCTACCGCGCTGTAGCTATCCTGCCGTCCACTCGCTTGGTACACTTGTATGTGTACAAGATTAGCCTTGGTAGTGCTACGCAGCAGAGCCGACGTGGCAGTGGAATATTCTTTTTACCGACAACCTCGGTGAGTTTTGTATTCAGACGAGGTTTTCATCAGGATAGCCTAGGCGTCTAGCCGTCTGGGCGATCTATGGTGACGAGCGCAGCGCAGCGAATACCTTGACCGGGATGTCATCAGAGGCCGTGGGAGGGTAGGGAGCCCGGCGACAGAACCCAGGCTTGTGAGACTGCAGCGAAGGGCGGAAAAGGAGCCAGAGTGCCAGGCTTCACTTGTGAACGCTGCAGTATTCACTGGGACCGAAGTAATACTTCATTGGCCGTAGATGTCAGTGCATAAGTTGGCGTATTGAGTGAATAAGTCTATGGGCTTCGTAATCAGCAGAGAAGCAGCACCTAGTGCAACGTTTACACGCTAACAACTGCTTCACATGGAGAAAAAAAAAAACCACATGTATTGTGCTTTCACATTAGCATGAGCAAATCACGCCAACGTTGAGTATAGAGCAGTGTGTGGATTCACTATGCACGTTTGGAAAGAAACACAGTGCGGCTAAGCACTCGTTATTTTCCCCTCCGCCTTTCATCCTTCGCACTGGTTCTAATCTGCATACTCAATCTGCCAATCACTCAGGGATGTCGTGGTGGACCTGACGGCCTGGTTTCCAGATGTTCTTGCACTCGTCCTCTTTCACAACCTCAACTGCCAGCGCATAGAGAAGGCGCACGTGCAAGGCAACAGGCCCACCTCGCGTCTCAAAAGACTATGCGGCAACACGCCCGGCATAGGCACCGATGAGCTCTTTCTCGGCCCGTTCACCCTCACGAATCTCTTTGCCTGCTGTCCCGAGGTGAGAACATCACGCCCACTCTAGACAGACATGTACCATGTCCGTACATCCATTTGTCTATTTGTCTGTCTGTCCGTCCGTCCGTCACTACAGATTACGTGACTACATGATCATTGTAAGAGTAAAAAAAAATGAAAGTGCACCTATTTGAGAAAAATGGTTCGTAGTGGTCATCTTGAATGTCTTGGGGGAAGGCAAGGATTACAACTTTTGATGGTCCCTTGGAAGAACCAATGCAAGAAAACATTAGTGTGACAAAAAGTGTTTGACAGAAGTGTGACATTAGTGTTTTGCGAGTACAGGGGCCCCTGTCAGGCGCTGTGCGCCTTTTTCCCCTGCACCTTTCTTGAAATTGTACTCAAAATGAAATAAACATTCATTCATTCTTTCGTTAAAAGTAAAACTGACTCGCCATCCCGGCCCTGCCAAAGTGTATGTCCAAGCGAAGCTGTTGAAAACCTCCACTACAAGCGCTGAGAGGGGTACGCAATGCTTTAGTGCATAATTCCACCTCCGGCGCATTATTCAGCCACAGGAGAACGTGGACGTGCGGAGTTCCCCTGAGCTAGAATTCTACGGCCATGCGACCAGCGGCAGCCCGCCAACGCTGGTCGTTTTGCCGTTTCTTTTCCCTTTCCGCTCCTCGTATTCATGCCGCTCCTCGGTGGTCATAACTAGGCGTTGCCTACGCATGGCAGTGCTGCCACAGCAATTAAATCAGTTGCTAGGCTTGTTACGCAGCATGCGAAACAGTAATCTTTACCGGGAAGCGTATGCGGGGAGATTTACGTGCTTGTCATCAGCAGCGCCTTGTTGTCAATGGTCTGGTTTGGATGCTTGTCTTGTGCTTGTTTTTTTTTATTGACATGAATGTTGTGCTGTATGTCGTATGCGTGATAGCAAAGAATGCATACATTTATGGCTTTAGTCGCCGAAGGAGTTTTTGTTTATTCGCTGAACGTATTCTTTTTTTCCGTGAGGTTGACGACCCTGCGCAAAACCCGACCGACTAGAGGCTAACCTCTGCGCTGTAAATGCCATTACAACTTTTTACTTCGATTGTGTACCGGGTCATCAGGTATTTCTGGGTATGAGTTGGCTTTTCGTAGCCTACAAACGGCGCCGGTGAACACGAAAGACGAACAGGATGAACACATAGAACCGTTCACGAAATAAGGCGTGCTAGCAATAAACGTGGATTCGTGATCGCGCACGGTAAATTTTGGCTTGCATGCAATAAAATGAAGATATATCGGCACGAGGAAAGAAGAAAAAGAAGAGCTAGAAATTACGTCATGTTCATGTCTGACTCCAATAGAAAGCGCATAGATTCTGCTGTGATAGCGTAACACAGGGCTAGCAGCGACGAACACTGTGGTCAGTGAAAATATTGCACTTCTCATGAATTCGTGACTGCAGCCGTGAAGTACACCATGGTGTACCAGATGGAAATCTTAAAGCAGGCTGCGTGCCAGGCAGTGGAAATGCTCAGCTTTCACTCAGACCCCGTGGTCTGAAAAAATTTAGCACCAACTGTAGGTTGCTTAAGGCCATTCTGAACCATCATAAAACATTTCTCTTAAAGGCCAAATGCAATAAAATTTTACTTTTTCGCTAAACTTGTGATAAATGAGAAATATATGCTACTAAAGCAACCTTGGCAAAGCCGCAGGGTTGGTAATTGCGTAGTTTTTTTTTAGACGGCTAGCAAGATCTTTGGCTTGTTTGGTTTATTTGTCCAGCTTTTTTACTTCATCTTGTTAATTCTAGAATGCCCCTTCAGTTGCGAGTCAACGCTTGTGTTCATCGTCTTCTTTTCGTGTTCGTGACTTTTTTGCGCTGTTACGACAGCGATTTAATGTTTTCGAACTCATTTTGTCGCAGTTCTCCCAGGTTCAGGCGCCCATGGAGTACATCGTTAAGATGACCGACCAGGTCCAATCGGAGGAGTGGCACAATCTGCCATTGCTCGAGAGCTGCCGGGAGCTGAGACTCGGCGGCATCGCACAACTTGCTGGTTGCAAATACACCATACTGAGCAAAGCCGATGGGAATACCATGGACATGGCCCTCAAGCAGTATCCAGATATCGAGCAGCTCCAGGTCACGTTCTGTACAATGACTGTATTCTCAGTTACGCATCGTGTCTTATTTTGCGCAGGAAGGTCGACCGCAAATAAATTTTAGCAGCTCTAAAGAATATTTTTGTCTGCATGTATGAAAAAGCGCATCAACTACCAATAGCCCAGACCAGGAATACCGTAAAGAATTTCCAGGTGCGATCGTTAACTCGCTATATCGCTAATCTCCACGAACAGTGACTGCATGCATCAAAACAGCCCATCAGCTGTTAGTGGGTAAACCTAAATTGGGCACAGTAATTTTCAGCAGGCATCATTAGCTGATTTTGGATTTTTCGCGGCGCTCACGTACACCTGCGCACGCCTACGTGACCATGCCGAACTCGGAGAAAGCCGCTCGCTTGCAGTAGTAGCGCTCGCCTGAATCGTATTGAATTTATTGCAAGTTTCTTAGTTATAAGCTTACCAGCCGCTATATAAGGATCGGGGTCTGATCAGTAAACCAAGTATGCTTGATGTTTGCAAGTGTACCTAGGTTAATTCGCTCTTACCAGTCAGGAGTCTTTCTGAAAGCATTGTCGCACATAATCTTTCGTGACTGCCCACTCGAGACGTGCCCGTTCAGATGACTGGACAGGTCGGACAGCGGGACAGACATGGCAAAGGTTAAATGAACGGTTGATAGTAGACCATATTAAAGTGACAGGAGACTCATGTAGGTGACCATAGTGAAGGTGGTAAGATATTAGCAGAAAAGCATGATTTTACTTCGTACTAATAATTTCTGGAGTTTTACGTGCCAAAGTGACGATCTGATTATGAAACACGTCGTACAGGAGACTACGAATTAGTTTTAACCAACTAGAGTTCTTTGACGTGCCCAACGCACGCTACACCAATGTTTTTGCATTTTGCCCCTGTCAAAATGCGAGCGCCGCGGCCGGGGTTTCATCCCGCGACCTTGTGCTTAGCAGTGTGTAATGCCAAAGCCAGTAAGCCACCAAGTCTCACGTTTGATAAAAATGCATGCTCGCGAATCCAAATGCGCGCGCACAAAATTAACGTCGCTTAGCTTAAATTCCTGAGAGAGGCACAAGTGTACTAATCAGGGTGGTTTCATGCGCATTAAGCATAATGTACAGCGCAGTGACTGTAAAAACTGTTTCATTCTCCTCGCTCTGAAAGATATTGCAGCTATCATGATTTCGGTGCACATCCGCTTGCGGTTATCGTGGCACTGGCAATAAGAAAGCAAACATATTTCCACCGTGTTGTCAAGGCTAAGCCTGTACTACAGATGCTTCACATTCCACGTTCACACCGCTTACTTTTGATTTACGTCGCACAGGTGGCTGCCATGAAACCCGAGGTCATTTCCCGGATCCCCAAGTTTGCACAGCTCACGCGTCTGTGCCTGATGTGCTCGAACGACACCCAGGGCCTGTGCCGTTTCGACCGGCTGACCCCGGTCCTGGAAGAACTGTCGCTGACGCATCTGAAGCTGGTGCTCTTTACTGACGTGAGCCTCCGGACGATCTCCGAAACCTGCGAGCAGCTCCAGAGCCTGTCTCTCTCGGGAAGCCATGTTCGTGACGAGGACATTCCGTGCGACGCGTTTCCGAAGCTTATGTCACTCGCACTGGCGGACGGCATCACGGAGAAGCCGTTCTTCGGACTCCTACGCGCGGCCCCCGGCCTGACCGATTTGAGACTCGAGAACTACTGGACAGTGATGATGTTCGTGGGAGGGCCGATGAGTACGCCCAGGCCCCGGCACGAGCACCTACGGCAGCTCACGCTGGGTACCGACCTGCCAGTGACGAAGCTACAGGTGTCGATCGCAGACTTACGCGACGTGATGCGATCGGTGCCGTCCTTGGTGAGGTTGTGCACGGACAGCTACGACATTCGGTTATTCGTGGGCAGCTACCACCCGCAGGTGAGGCTGGCCTGGACCACGTGCACGGCCTGCACCGCAGAGTTCCCCAAGATGGACTCTCAGCAGGATGATATGTGGCGAAACGTGTTCGTGAGAGGTCTGCTTTCATGAGAGGTCTGTTTCTCCGTGACTGGAGGTGCGCCAGCTTTTCCCAATCAAGTATGGGCTGGGGAAAAATCATAAGCGATCTGCGAGTGCGTTCCAAACTGCAGTCTACGCCCTCTGACGAAGCAAGCGCCTGGTGTGGAGACATGGCATTGCGCATGCGCGCTAGGAATAGCAATGATTAAAGTGTCTGCTTCGTCCGCTCTGACGTGCGACAGTGCCTTGCACTCTCCGCTGCTTTTCGAATATCTAGAGGCTTTCATTTGACACGCACTCGCAAATACCGTATTACTTTGTCTCACCCCTGTACATGATGCGTATATGAAGAATTTGGTCACGGTTCCTCACCAAGTAGATGCATTAAGAAAGGACGTTTTTGAGGCCACACGGGTTCTTTCGTTGGGGCCATAGACAGGCGTCAGCGGAAGGCTTCCTGTGTCTTGAAATATGACGCCTTGACTTGGTCAGTGACCGCCAATGATTTCTTCTTTACGAAACCCGACACAACCAACTTTCGTCCAAGTCTTGACTATGTGCATGCACGTGTGAAACCGAGATGGCCCAAATAGCTTTGCAAAATCGCAGTTTTCAGTAGAACACGAAGGATGATACGGTTGGGCGTGATGGTATGTTATAATTCGCCGTACAGTGCAAAACACATGCAGAGCGAACGAGACGAGCGCGGTATGTCGTTCGCTTTATGCCTGTTCGTCCCCTGTTTTGGGGCTGTACAGAAAAAAAAAGTATTTCAATTTATATGCGACACGAGCTTGCTGGACGACATTCACCTGGTCATCAGGAAATTATATCATGTCCCCAAATGGCTACGTATTTGATGTAATGCCGTTACATCGGAGAGAGTCGGGCACAGCGGCACCGGAGGCACTACTTTGTGACGCTTTTGTCAAGCATAATATACGTGAGAACCATTTTTGTGTTGCGTAATCGCTTCACGCCGTGCCTTTTTCACCAGCCTAGGTAAGTAGAATATAGCCTAGGTAATTATAGTCGTGTGCTGTAGTGAACGTCTGCATCAAGAGATGGGGCCACTAGTGCTGCTGTGGCCATCTTTGTCTCCCATGTTTGTGTTTTCCGTAAATTGTGACACGTTTGCGAATGGGCTAGACATCTATGGCAATGGATATTCACGGTGATGGTACAGCGTTCTCTGAGAAGATGGGCGTGTAATCCTCGGTGAGTAAGCTTTACGACGTTGTCTACTGTGATGGACGTCGCTTGGCGACATAGCCTGTTGAGGCCTCAGTCTGGAAGACCACGATAGGCTGATGGCCTTTGCTGCGTTGGCTTCACGCTGCTGCTCAGTGCGTGACACTTCCGATCGTGATGACAATCCTGCAGCGGAAATGCCCGCACTAAGCACAGTCTTATATGTAAGACTCGGCCACTGGTTGAGCTGCACACGGTTTAATATACAGCGACGAGAGGTAGTATCTCCGTCATAATTTCCACAATGCAAGGTTCTCGGAAGTGTGTCTTTTTTTAGGGGCTTGAGGGACGACGCATTACTGCAGCGTGTTATCGTATATGAGGTGGTATTTTCCCATTGGCGTCGTTGAAAAAAAACGCGCATTCGAGTAATCTAGACTAGATCCATCGTTAATTTAATACACTGCAACACTAAATGGTGGACTGAAAACAAGGGAAGGAAAAAGCTCTGACTCATGGTGAAAAATGTTTCTTGAATAAAGTACAATCAAACTAGCCATAGAGTCACATACAAAATAATGAAGCTGTGCAGGTGTAAAGGTAGGGGATCGATAGATAGATAGATTAGTAGTGTTTATTGGCGCAAGGGCCAGATGTGGCCAAAGAGCGCCAAGTCGATGATCAGTGCTTCTCAATGATATGCGAGTGTTAATTGCGAGGAGTAATAAAGCACGGCTGTATAGTGGCCTAAAATATTCACTAAAAAGTGCAAAATATGCATGTGGTGCAATGAAGATGAAAGAGGACTTAAAATTTATTCGCTTTAAAGTGCGTAAAATAAGAATATCTACATATTAAAAATGACAGGTATTGATCGTTTCTTCGATGACAATAGATGTTTCACGGGATAGGGATGATCAGTAAAATATGTAGAATCTGTAGCACTAGTGCCTCAGCAAGGCCTTGAAAGCAAGGGCTGGGAGACACGTGCTCTAGAAAATGGTTTCGGTGCAGTTTCGACCTCCAGGTGGAGGCTGTGCTACAAGTAGCCTGGCCAAATCTCTTGTAAGGTGTCCGTTTCAGTTAGAAAGTTTAATACTGATTGAAAAGTAAAAAGGGGTTCATTGCTGAGAAAGAATGCTGGGTGTAATGGTGAGTGTTGGAGATAAGCAGAGGGAAAGTACTTTTTTCTTTCTGCCTCTATTTCTGTGCATTCGATAAGAACATGGATAACTATAAGCCTCTTGCCACATTTGGTACATGTCGGAGGTTCGCTTCCCGTCAAAAGGTAAGAGTGAGTGGCGTAGGTATGTCCTATTCTTAACCTATAAAGAAGCACTTCCTTATGTCTTGCTGTTCTTTCAGATATCCAGTTCCCTAATTTTGGTTTGATAACGTGTAGCTTATTCTCTACTGCATTATCCCATTGGTCCTGCCAGTGCTTCCTCAGTTTGTGGCGTAAGAATGGCTTAAGTTCTGTTGCTGCTATGGGTTTATTCACATCCGTTTCATTAAAGACGACTGACGTTGTACTTTCGTCAGCAGCTACATTACCTTTTATACCCCTATGGCCAGGTACCCGACATAGGACTATGTTTTGGTTGTATGTTAAGGCTAAGCATAGTTTTGTGTATAGTTTATTAAAAATAGGGTTCTTATGTTTTCGAAAACTCATTAAGGCCCTTACTACGCTTAATGAATCTGTGAAAATGATGGCCTTATTGAGATTTCTTTGTCTGATATGTTTTACAGCTGAGAGTATCGCGTACGCCTCAGCCGTGAAAATACTTGTGTTAGGATTTAGAGAAACCGAGGTGGAAAAAAATGGCCCAAGAGCTGCATACGCGACACCAGCAGATGATCTGGAAGCATCTGTATAATATTCGGCACAGCAGTATTTCGCTTGGAGTTCGTGGAAGTGTGATCGTATGTGTGCCCCTGGTGCATGTTTTGTTGTTTCGACAAACGAGATATCGCACTCCATGGTCTGCCATTCCCAAGGCGGTGGAAGGCGAGTGGGAGACATTAGGATATTTTCTGGGAGATGGATGTGTGTTTCTTCTGAAATTGCTTCCAAGCGTAGGCTCAAAGGGGTTCTAATGCGTGGGCGGTTACTCTAAAGTGTGGCAGCGCGCAGGTCGCTAACGATGGAATGGCATGGATGTTCGGTGTCTGATTTTGCCTTTGTGTAGTATGAAAAACTTAAGAAAATCCTGCGTAGATGTAAGGACCATTCATTGGACTCGACGTACAGACTTTCAATGGGGCTCGTTCTAAAGGCGCCTGTTGCCAGTCGTATACCGAGGTTGTGAACTGGGTCTAGAATCTTTAGCGCACTCTCAGTTGCGGAGTGGTACACCACGGCTCCGTAGTCGAGGCGTGATTGTACGAGACTCTTGTATAAGCTAAGCAGACACTTCCTGTCACTGCCCCAGGTTGTTCGAGAAAGCAGCTTGAGGAGGCTCATGGTCTTCAGGCACTTTTCTTTAAGATATTTTAAGTGGGGAATGAAGTTGAGTTTTGTGTCGAGGATAACACCTAAGAACTTGTATTCAAGGCTGACAGTTAGTCTTTCTCCCTTAAGGTTAATATCTGGTTCTGGAAGTACACCTCTCTTGTTTGAGAACAGGACACATGTGCTATTTTGGGGGTTCAATCTAAAACCATTCTCATCCGCCCACTTTGAGAATCTATTCAAGCCAAGCTGTAGCTGTCTCTCGCAAATGCTAAGGTTACACGACCTGAACCCTATCTGAACATCGTCCACATAGACTGAGTAGAAGAGCGTGCGAGGTAATATGGTGTTTAGGGAGTTCATTTTAACAATAAATAGCGTACAGCTCAGTACTCCACCCTGCGGTACACCTGTCTCCTGTACGAATGGTCGAGAGTGCACGTTTCCAACTCTAACACGAAATGTCCTGTCAGAGAGATAGCTTTCAGTTATTCTCAGCAAGTTGCCACGAATACCCATTGCAGAAAGATCACGAAGGATCCCGAAGCGCCACGTAGTATCATACGCCTTCTCCATGTCAAGAAATACTGATAATACAAGCTGTTTGTGGACAAAGGCATCCCTGATGTACATTTCCATGTGCACAAGCTGATCTGTCGTCGATCTGCCTTCTCTGAAACCACATTGATATGGGTCTAATTTCTTGTTTATTTCTAGATAGTGGACCAGGCGACTGTTTACCATCTTTTCAAAAACTTTGCATAAGCAGCTCGTCAATGCTATAGGACTATAACTATTTGCCAAAAAAGGGTCCTTACCCTGTTTCAAAATAGGAATTATGATGGCCTCTGTCCAAGCAGAGGGAATGTGGCCGGAAGACCATATAGAATTGTAGAGACAAAGAAGGGTTTTTTGTGATTCAGACGACAGGTGTTTTAGCATTTCATATAGGATGCGGTCAGAACCTGGGGCAGATTTGTTGCAGCTATTTAGTGCTGCCTGAAGTTCCGCCATGGAAAAAGGTCTATTGTATGCCTCGCATTTTGTGCTTTTCCGTTCTAATGGTTGTCTTTCTATTTGCCTTTTGTATCTTTGGAATGTTTCAGAGTAGTGCGACGAGCTGGAGATCTGTTCGAAATGTGCGCCAAGAAAGTTCGCCTGATCTTCCATGCTGTCGCCTTGAGTATTTACCAGAGGCAGCGAGTAAGGCTGCCGACCGTTTATTCTCTTCACTCTATTCCAAACCTTTGTTTCATCAGTACAAGTGTTAATGCCCGATATATACTTTCTCCAACTCTCTCTTCTAGCTTGTCGCCGCGTTCTCCGACCCTGGGATTTGACCTGTTTGAAATTGACTAGATTTTCTGCCGTCGGAGAATCCCGAAGTAAAGCCTATGCCTTGTTCTGCTTCTTACGCGCTATTAGACAGTCATCGTTCCACCACGGAAGACGGCGTTTTGTGGACAATCCACTTGTTACAGGGATACATTTGGAGGAGGTGTCAAGGAGAAAAACCGTAAAATATTTAACCGCAGCTTTTATGCTTAAAGCACACATGTCGTCCAAGGATAAAGAAGCAAGGTTTTTGAATTTGTCGCAATCAGCTGAGTCAGTTCTCCAGCGAGCTAATTGTGGAAGGCATTCATTAGCCATTGGTGTGCTTAGAACTACAGGGAAATGATCACTCCCGTATGGGTTTTTAATAACTTTCCATTTAAAGTAAGGTAGAAGGGTAGGAGATGCAATGCTAAGATCTATTGAGGAGCATGTTTTGTTTGCTATGTTATAATACGTGGGCTCCTTCTCATTCAAAAGACATGCACCTGAAGAAAAAAGGAACTGTTCAATCAAGCGACCTCTCGCGTCACAGCGCGAGTCGCCCCATAGCTTGCTGTGCGCATTTAAATCTCCAAGCACAAGATATGGCTCAGGCAACTGATCTATTATTGTTTGGAATTCTTGTTTGTGAAGCTGAAAATGCGGCGGTATATACAGGGAACAGATGGTTATCAGTTTAGTTAAATGTGCAGCTCGAATGGCCACTGCCTCAAGGGGCGTTTGTAGCTGTAAGTGTTGACAGGCTATAGATTTGTCAGCTATGATGGCTACACCGCCTGATGATGCGAGAGCATCATCGCGATCCTTCCGAAAAATAACATAGTGACGAAGGAAGTGTTTATGTTTAGATTTCAGGTGAGTCTCTTGGACACACAGCACTTTTGGAGTTAGTTCATTAAGGATTTCTTGGATACCATCGAGGTTGCAAAGCAAGCCTCTGATATTCCACTGAATAATTAGTGTATCCATATTAAAGTAAATGTTGTGCTATGTGTCGAAGAGAATGTACATCGTTTAGGTTACAGAGCCCTTTTGGGGTCCTGTAATTGGAATTTTGTCTTTCCTGGAGCGGTCGAGAAAATCGCGCCGCTCCTTAGGCGTCAGCTGCGCCTTCTGACTGGGTGTTGTGTCCATGGCCTCTTGAGAGGCACTGGACACGTGCTCTTGCGAGCGGTGTGTTTTCCGTGGAGGCCTTGTCTCGGAAGACAAGGCCTTGGAGCCCACCGTGCTGGTGGTTGATGGGCTTGTGTTAACCTCTGAGCTGTGCTGACTGGTGCTAGCACTAGCAGGGGCCTCCGCTGGGGTCAAATTCGGGAGAGGTAGGGCAGCCTTCGCTGCTCCCACCGTGGGGGCAGGTGGCGTTGCCACACGCTCGCTATGCGTGGCGCTGGCGTCCGCCAAGTGCCGTTGTGGTACTGCCCCCCGACGTACCACTTCGGCGAAAGATGTGCTCTGTGCAAATGTTGGTGCAATGCGCTGTCGTGCTTCTCTGAAAGTTATGTTTTCTTTTACCTTTATCGTAATTATTTCTTTTTCTTTTTTCCAGACCGCGCATGATCGAGAATATGCAGGGTGGCCACCGTTACAATTGCTACAACGGGGCTCAGCCTTACAGTCATCTGCGGAGTGATCATTGATGCCGCATTTTGCACATGTTAACCGCCCTCGGCAACTCTGGGAAGCGTGGCCAAACCTCTGGCATTTAAAACAGCGTCGCGGGTTGGGGATATACGGTCGTACTCTGATTTTGATATATCCAGTTTCTATTGTCTCTGGTAACGTGCTAGAGCCAAAGGTAACTATCAGGTGTTTAGTTGGCAGCTCCTTATTGTCCCGTCTGATCTTTATTCTTTGTACGTTTATTGCATTTTCATCCTTCCATCCTTCCAGGAGTTCTTCGGTCAAATCCATCAAGTCAATGTGAGAAATTACGCCTTTGGCCGTATTCATGGTTCGGTATGCTGTTACACTGACGGGGATGTCTCCAAGTTGTACAAGGTTCGTTAGCTTGTCGTGTTGTGCTTTGCCTTTCAATTCGAGTGACAAGTCGCCACTAGCCAGCTTGGTGATTTTATAGCCGCCTCCAATGGTCTCTGTGAGATACTTCGCCACAATGAATGGTGAAATCGTTCTTGCCTTCTTGTCAGGTTTTTCACTGTGTACAACGTGAAATTTCGGGAAAGTTTGAGTGGGTTTGAGAGAAAACTGAAATGTAGCATCGGTGCGCCCCCTTTTAGAGGGACGATCGGTTGAAAAAGGGTTGGAAGTTCCCATGAAATATGTTTAGTATTCAGCGACAATGCCAGTCACCCACCACCGAGCCCAACAAGGGGACAAGGCTGGGTATGTGGTGAAACAGGCCCTGCCATGCCAACTGTACGTCGTCGCTATAACGACATATGTTATAACCAAGGTAGGTCATACCACACCAGGTTAACCCTCGCCGCCAGGAAGGTCGGAAGTTATCAGAAGAAAAAGAAGACAGGAAAGACTAAAAGGGAGAGGGAAAGACGAAGATGTGCGAAGAGAGAGACAGGAAAAGGCGACTGCCGATTTCCCCCAGGTGGGTCAGCCTGGAGGTGCCGTCTATGTGAAGCCGAGGCCGAAGAGGTGTGTTGCCTCCGCCGGGGGGCCGTAAAGGTCTAAACACCCAGCATCGGCTCAACCCCCAGGATCCGCTTTTCCCCAGACACGGCTAAGCCGCGCACGGCTACACGCGGGAGGGTCCAACCCTCGTGTGCTCGGGTACGTGATGTCGCAACACACCAAACGCCTGCTGACGCAGACGCCCCTGCGGGCGGTAGGGGATCGAGTTCCAAGTGGTGAGAAACAAGAAATAAAAAGAAAGCGCGAATAAGCTTTTGTAACTGTTTAGATACATGTCTATACACGTATATAGCGTATGTACACGTAAAATATAACACGTGTATACATGTTATACACATGGTAGAACGCGCCCAGAGCTACGGATACGAATCTCCCAGAATGCGGTTTTATGGGAAAAGAATTGTTGACTGCATAATGTGTGGAAATAGGGTTAACGTTATTCACGTTTTGATAGCATGTCCAAGTATTCATCGAGAGGTCCCAAGTCTTCACCTTTAATTATAGTAGAAGAATTGTAAGAACGCAAGAAACTGCAGTTGAAAATAGTAAAAAACGACAGTTGTATCCTTGGCTTAAAGCAAGGAAACAGACAGAATGCAAGGTTATTACTTTTACACCCGTACATTTTTTAGAATTAGATAGTTCATTAGCGCCATAGGTGGTCAAATGCCCTCATTTCTCCTTTCACCTCTCACCCTCACGATGCAAGAACCGTGCCCACCTTACTGTTACCCGCACGTTGAAAAATTTGATCGCCCTCCTCCCCCATTGTGCCTAAAAAGGCTACCATCGTTCTCTTAATTTTCGTTTTGACTATTTCAAGTAAACCATTTGCTCCAGACGCGAGCTTAGTTTACAACGCTGGTTGTCTGGTGCCATTCTTATTGGGAACGCGTGCCACACTTCTTTGCTTTCCGGCGATTGACCATGTGTCGGTACTCGGGCTCACTCAAGAATGAGATGTTTTGCTTAAAGCTCACTCGGACTCATCATAGGCAATGCCACAAATGTAGTTTATAGCGGCACGACCAGCGAATGAGCAGTGCCGTGATGCCAAGTCGCGCTGAAGGGCGGCAACCACCACTGCTTCCTCCGCACGAAGGCTCCAGCGCCGAAGCAAAACAAGGGGTTCGGACGAACGCCGAGCAGGAAGGGTAACGGCGCTTACGAAACCCGCTAAACTGCAGAAACTCTGACAGCATCGAACTTGCTCACTTCTGGGAACAGCGCAGCCCACAGCGCCCCTTGTTTGACCTTGACCGCAAGAGAGAAAGGGGGATGCTTACACGGCATGCACTATGCTCGCAAATGCCCGGATGCTTCGCGCTTTGCAGCGATCCCTCCCTCACTTCACTTTCAAGCCAGCTTAGTGCCAAGCAGAGGAAATACGTGGAGAGGGGAGTGGGTGGAAGGGTGGCGCAGACTTTCGCTACCGGCGCTTTCAGAAAGAGGCGGGAAAAAGTGGAGGCGCATCACGTAACAAAATTAAGAACTTTCGTTCTTGTTTTCCTGGCGGTAAATCATCCGACAGCTGTGTTAAACTTGTAGAAATACAAAATTCTACTTCAGATGCGAACGTGTCATGAAAGCTGAATTTTTCTGAGTGCATGCCAGCCGTCGTGGCTGTGGAACTAATGCTGCTTTTGTCAAGCATGAGATGACGTCTTCCATTTATGCCACAGAGGTTGCATATCGGCAGTGGGTAAAGTAAAAGAACTTCGCTCGTGATCTACTACACTTGTCTGGCAGTTAAATCAGCCTACAGTAATGCACTGAAAAGCTGAAGCGGATACTTTTTCAGCAATGAGCATGCATGTTTGTTAACAGCATGAAGCTACATGACCATTACTTTTACAATTTATGCCTGTGGATGGCGAAATTCTAAGCGAAAATTCACTGTTAAATTAACGAAAATTCACTGATATAACTTCCTAACTAATTATTTTATGGTACATATTGCAATTTACGAATTGTAGCCAGTAAGTTCGTAAGACGTGTCCACTTGGAATTAATTTGCCCGATCACACCAGTTGCGACACATTATTTCCCAAATTATGGGAAGACATATATGGACGTTCCAGTTATTTTTGTGCTTCAATGCTTAAGGGGCCATTTTGCTACAATTTTAGGGGAACGACAGTGCATATTTATGGCGAGTTCGATGGCGCATATATCTCCCAAGTGGTTTCAATCGGGAAGTTAATTCCAATAGGATACGCTTTACAAACTCATTGGCTGCGATTGGTGAATTGTCATATGTGTTGTAAAGACATCAATTATTAAGTTAATTAGTGGCTTTTTATTATTTACCAGAATACGGGTTTCGATTTCATGTGTCAGTAATGTCCACCTCCTTAAACTATGTAGCCCGTGGACTAGAATTATGTCATTTGCAACAGGTGATCTTCAAAAACTCTGTAAAACTTTAAAATGATTCCCCTATATATACGGGGTGTCGCACGCATCCCGTTTTTTTTTTTAAAGGACGCACCATTCTACTCGACAATAACCAAGCGCATATTGTCCAGTCGAGTAGAGCAGCGGCCAGTAAATATTTTGTTGGCGTCGTTGAATGTATTAATTAATTGCAACTACCTCATTATTAATTACTTGCTGTAAAGGCGTGCAGTAAATTCAGAAATTGTACACAATTGAAACAGGAAACCTAAAACTGCCACGTCTTCAGACGGGTACTTTTTGTCCGCTTATTTTTTTCCGGCTGATCAAGAAATACCGCGAAAAAGGAAAAGAAATATAACGTCACCAACCCGCATTAGGGTGCCTCAATGTAGCGCGCCGTCAGGGTGGAGACACTGCCTTCGCGTCCGCCATGATGGGGCGAGCGCAGATACGGCAGGTAATGCAGCGTCGGCCGATATTCTTGCTTAGCATGCGCTTGCGTCAGCAAATTCGGGTGTATAAAGGTCTTGTACATTTACTCGCGACTTCATGACCTCGAGTGTACAGGAATCTTGGAAGAACGCCAACATAATCTTAATCCATAAACAAGGGGGCGTCAAGGACTTGAAAAATTATAGACCGATCAGCTTACTGTCCGTTGCCTACAAAGTATTTACTAAGGTAATCGCAAATAGAATCAGGAACACCTTAGACTTCTGTCAACCAAGGGGCCAGGCATTATTTCGTAAAGGCTACTCAACAATAGACCACATTCACTCTATCAATCAGGTGATAGGGAAATGTGCGGAATATAACCAACCCTTATATATAGCTTTCATTGATTACGAGAAAGCGTTTGATCCAGTCGAAACCTTAGCAGTAATGGAGGCATTACGGAATCAGGGTGTAGACGAGCCGTATGTAAAAGTACTGAAAGGTATCTATTGCGGCTCCACAGCCACCGTAGTCCTCCATAAAGAAAGCAACAAAATCCCAATAAAGAAAGGCGTCAGGCAGGGAGATACGATCTTTCCAATGCTATTCACAGCGTGTTTACAGGAGCTATTCAGAGACCTGGATTGAGAAGAATTGTGGATAAGGGCTAATGGAGAATAACTTAGTAACTTGCGATTCGCTGATGATATTGCCTTGCTTAGTAACTCAGGGGACCAATTGCAATGCATGCTCACTGACCTGGAGAGGCAAAGCAGAAGGGTGGGTCTAAAAATTAATCTGCAGAAAACTAAAGTAATATTTAACAGTCTCAGAAGAAAACAGCAGTTTACGATAGGTTGCGAGGCACTGGAAGGGGCAAGGGAATACATCTACTTAGGGCAGATAGTGACCGCGGATCCGGATCATGGGACTGAAATAATCACAAGAATAAGGATGGGCTGTGGTGCGTTTGGCAGGCATTCTGAGATCATGAACAGCAAGTTGCCATTATCACTCAAAAGAAAAGTGTATAACAGCTGTGTCTTACCAGTAGTCACGTAAGGGGCAGAAACCTGGAGGCTTACACAAATGGTTCTACTTAAATTGAGGACGACGCAACGAGCTATGGAAAGAAGGATGATGGGTGTAACGTTAAGGGATAAGAAGAGAGCAGATTGGGTGAGGGAACAAACGCGAGGTAATGACATCTTAGTTGAAATCAAGAAAAACAAATGGGCATGGGCAAGATATGTATTAAGGAGGGAAGATAACCGATGGTCATTAAGGGTTACGGACTGGATTCCAAGCGAAGGGAAGCGTAGCAGGGGGCGGCAGAAAGTTATGTGGGCGGATTAGATTAAGACGTTTGCAGGGACAACATGGCCACAATTAGCACATGACCGGGGTAGTCGGAGAAATATGGAAGAGGCCTTTGCCGTGCAATGGGCGTAGCCAGGCTGATACCGATGATGATGACATTTACTCGCGATCATAAGCGCTTCACTCTGAGAAGGGTTTGCACCCTTTGGAGTGCCCCTTCTACCACACAACGATAATCGTCATCTGCCTTGATGCGTTTCCTTTCTTTAACACTGCGAGCCCGGTATTTTCCAGTAACGAACGGCATGCGCGTTATCAGGATGATAGCATTCCCGACCGGAAAGTAGCGGGCGCGGCGTTTTCAAGAAAGTAAACGCGTGAAGGCAGATGACGATTATTGTGTGGCAGAAGGGGCACGCCAAAGGGTGTAAACTGTTCTTAGAGTGTTCTTACACACAGAAATAAAATAGCGGATGCTTGCATGCATAGATCTCAGAGGAAATGACTACTGTGCAGTAATGTCTGCGTTGGCCAACTGGGATGCCCGAGCCGATGAATTGCTTAACTAGATTCACTGCTTTGTGAAGGAACGCCTTTTGGTGCTGTCTGGCATGAGAGTTTATAAAGTGCATAACATGCAGTAGGCTTCGATTGTGTCTCTTGCTTTCGCAAGAAGAAACAAAGCTTAAAACTTCTTTGCTCGCATAAAGAAGGTTGCCGTGCTCCGAGATTATATTCTTTCAACTTCGCGGCGGCGATAGCAGCAAACGTGCTCGGCTGTCATCGATGAACAGGATGCCCGCCGCTCTCGGCCGAGCTCAATTTAAAGCCGCTAAGAAACTTCGAGGTACCACGCTAAAGACAAGGACAATATTCTGGAACCCGACATAGTCGCGCGTGGCTCGGATCAATCCAGATAAATCTGGTCGCATCTCGCGTCACAGAAAAACTGATAATGCGGCGTGCCGGCCGCTTTAAGAACGATCAAACAAACAAAAGCAAGCTTCGCGGCATTATTCTAACCACACAATGCTAGTAGCTAAAAGCGGACAGGTGCTATACTTTTATGAGAAGCAGCATAGGCGTTATGGCTTACCTCGCAGATCTTCGAGTTATCATTCGCATTCCAGTCTTTACGCCTCCCGCACATTTCTCCGCTCCTTATCAAGTGGAAAGCGAAAACAGCAGCGCATGCCTTTCGTTGTCGAGCCTGCCCACAGCGGTACAAAACACCCTGGCATGCTGGTATTTGGGACTGAACACTGTTGAATCGCCCAGCACCTGGCGCACAACACGGAAGCCTTCGCAAGCTCCCCAACAATGCTGTTTTACCAACGCTGTAAGGAACGGGTGCAGCAAGCGACTCGCCCCAATATGGCGACAGCGGAGCAAAACGGCGCCGCGGCGCAGGCCAGAAGGTGTCACCACCTTGTACGGCGGCGCACTACATCGAGTCACCCTAGCCCGCATCAAAAAGCCGCGCCCTCTAACACGTTCCACAGGAGTTAATGGGTGATCTGTGCCGCTGCGCTGTCGCGGTCGGGGTGCACCAGATTAAGCAGTAGCTCCGCCACTAACTGCTACGGAGCTTGTACGAAGGCGCTGCTTTTTGATGCAGTCGAACGGTTAGCCACGTGCTATTTTTGATTTTTCGCCGGCTTTCTTTAGCAGCTAGAAAAAAAAAAAAAAACGAACGGGCTAATATACCTGCCTGGAAAGATGCCAGGTATAGGGTTCTTTCAAATTCCTACAATTTTATTATCGCACAGTATCCGGAGCACTAATTAAAATACACGTAACTGTACATAATAATTGTTAAGTTGAATGCAATTAACAATGTTTGCTTGCAGCTGAGTAGCTGCAACAACTGGGAACAATATGTACTTGATTATATTAATGGAGGATGGCCCATCTTTTCTGAAAAAACGCGATTCTTGAGAACTTGTAAGCTTCAGGCGGTGCGTTTTTACTTGTTTCGGTGGAGGGTTTCTTGGGATCTCTATCATAAAACTCCTTGTGTATCCTTATGCCTCTCTATGTTTCCTGAATTGCCCTAGCGGAAGGACTGCGAATAGATATGGACTTTGTGCGATATTAGCCCGAATAATGCCTACAACATCTGAAATTATGTGCCTGCGTACAAAAAGAGTCTTGTCGCCAGGGAAAAGGGATATAACGGATGTTTTCTTGTGGTGTTAGCTATGATGTTCGTCATGTCTTACTGCGAAGCCACTGAAGTTTGTAACTGTTTTGCCATCTTTAAAGTTTGATTAACTGTAGTTATATGATCTCACTGTACACGCTGTGTGTTTCGTTTCAGAAATGCCTGGATGATAACTACATTTTATAAATTACTCTACAAGTCGTGGATGACGGAACTGCATGCGGTCACATCAGCGTGCTGCATATTGGTTGCAGGTGAAACACGCTCTTTAATCAACTTCGACGGCAACTCAGATCAATATGACACCCGATGCTGCATATAAGTAGGAACGAGAATAAAATAAAGAAACCTCACAAGCGAAATGTATATATTTTTTCTTTTTTGCTCATTCGAACGCTTCTAGATCAATGAGAACTTAAAACAAACGTAGCGCTCTATATATAGGCCTTTTTTGTTAAGTCATCGCCTGGTTTGTGTCTAACGTAATGCAGGTCATAAAGATGCAGGTCAAGCTCAATAGTGAATTCCGCGACTGAATAGTAATGAATATGTAAACTTATCAAAGCACCTGCGATTCTTTTCTTTTGCATGCACTGCATGCAAGCCAATCTTCCAAGGTATTCTTTTTTTGCTTAATTTCACTTTGTGGCGCCATACGTAATTTTCTACAGGAAGCTATGTCAGCATATGATAGGCAGTTCCGCCGGTTGGTAGTTCATCATTGCAAAACTAGAGTGTGTCGATGCACGTCTTGCAAAACTAAAAATTTCTCAAATAGCACGCTATTATCTCATCGTGCGTAGCTTTACTTATCATGCCAGTGGCATTGCTGTTTCAAAATTAGCTTTCTTTTTCCTGTCCACGCGAGAAATTGCCGATGCTAGAATGCTGGTCTCTGTGTAAGCCAACCATTTTTGTCACTTAACAATAAGTTGAAGCACGTTGAACAATGTTAGAGCCGTGCCTTCCTTTATGTTGTTTTTAGCTACCCTTGTATGCGTAATGTGTCTGTCTATGCTTTTTATTATGTTCAGTAAGAATTCAACTGTGAGCTAGCTTTTCTATGTGCCTTCTATCTGCATTTCGTCGTCCTAGCGATCTAGTTCCGTAACGGCCTATCACGAGAACTTCAGTTTACGGAACCCGAATCGTACTCTACTGTAATACACTCGCCCGTCAGGTATTTTAAATATACTTTCAGCTTTTGTTAGCCATCTTTTTTATTTATTGACATTTGCTTTTTTGCATTTTACTTATTATTCTTCTGTCTTTTTTTCATTTTCATGTAATCTCAAGCAACTAATCTGAAATTGCTTTTAAACTTGCTTTTCCTGTGAAACACCAGCGTCGTCGTTACAAACGTCGTCGAAGCTTTCTCAAGCAAGTACCTTTTGTAGGAAAGCATTGTTTTCGGCGTACAAGCGAATACAGAAGCAAGAAAAAACAGCGTCTGCCTCGAGAAAATAAAATTCCACAAGCCCACTTTGGGTGCATCCTGCAAGAGTGATTCCGTTTTTACTTTCTTCATATTTTGTGGTCGTAAACCTCTTGGAAATGCATGCGAATTCAGAAGGAAGGCATCGTAGGACACTGGTAGGATTCACTAGACATTTTACAAACAGGAAAAAGGCAATTTCTGAAGCGCCAACTGCGCAAACGAGAATTCTTGTACGTAGTGTTCTCAAAGTACAAACTTCCGCCTTATCTCCTTAGCAGAATCTTGTTGCTGCCAGCATTTTTTGTCGCTGCTGACATCGCTCCACGCCAGAAGGCGACGACGCAGCTTCAATCTCATGAACTTTACAAACTTCACACAAAAAACATCTTGAAAGTTGAGATCACGGAACTTTCATTGCCTGTTCGAGAATAACTTGAATGGCTATGTCATGCGAGATGTCGTTTGCCGTGTATCCGGTGGCGAAATCAAGGTACCTGGACGTCTTGTAAAAAGGGGGTTGGTGCGCTTTAAACACATGAACAACAGAAGTATAAGTGGGAAGGATGCGCGCAGACTCACAACTGAATTTTATTGGGTGAGGGACGTGTGCTTATAGCGCAGTATAGCCCCCCCCCCCCCCCCCCTTACTACAAGATGAACTTCCACCAACTAGTCTAACTTTCCGTTCTACTAGCTGGACGTGTGTCGGAATCTACGTCGTTGGCGATCACGTTGGAACCAAATCTAATAGCCAGGTCTTTCACGTCCACCCTGTAGAACAAGGTTGACTGCCATCAAGGTGTTCCTACATATTGAACGCGCCACTTGAGTCCCCGTACCGTTGACTTTGACCCTATTGAAATGCAGACAACATACAATTGCCCAGGTGAAGAGGGTAGAGGTGACACACGTGGTCACCTGACTATGCCCTAGACACCTTGCATGAGACTCTCTTGCATGTGGCTCTTTGTAAAGTTCCTGTCTCATTGCACACTGGCCATTATCGTGTGCTGCGACAAGTAACTGACGACACATACGACATGTACTACTTCGGCACAGTATGTTCCATAGGTCCAAGGTCAAGCTATACCACCCTCCATGTGTTTCCACTTCAAAGACGCACCGAGGCGGTGCTTCTGCCACCGATCTTGCGGTTACGTGACTCGGCAATGAAATCAGCGGCCACCGAACGGAAAACCACAAAGCGCCCTTGCACCTAATTGCTAGCCTCTGCACTGTGGCATAGTTTCGCTACCGTGCAATCTTTCATGCAACAATATCAGTGAAAACAGTGCATTCTGTTGCCGATAATAATGACAGTGCGTTACAGATATAACAGACTTGAAGGAAGACGAAATGGCCTAGAAAGCAACATTTTTTTATGCTTTGGTTGCAGTTCTGCTCGTAATATATACGTTTGTCTCATTGTATCACCATCGTTCCTTCACAGAAATAAAACAGATGACTACTCACTTTAATAGATAGCATGACTGCTTAAAGCAGTCATGCTCGCAGTTCTGGCTGTGATGGTGTACAAAATAGGGCTGATCTTTATGACACGATGCCTTTCACTCCTTCCTACGCAGCTACGCTAAACTGAAGAACGAAGAATGCCAGAAGCCGTTGCTGCCCAAACGAACGCAAACACCCCTCGTCGAAGCGGTTGGATGCAGTGACATTCCTTGCTCGACTACTGTTAATCATGTAATTTTGACAAAGCGATTCGTAATAAACATTTACCAGAACGGAAACTCAATGGCAGCTCAGTGAAGTTGTTCTAGGAACACGTTTCAGTATCCCAATTATACAAATCATATACTCTATCAAGTATGTTCCCTATGTACATTTGCCCCGTGCGTTCAAAGAACACGTTAAAGTTTTTATATATTTAAGTTACATTCCTTTGACATTAAGGGTTTCGGCCAATGCGCTTTCGAATGAGTTCTAGGGCAACATTATGCAAGATATCATTAGCCCTGTATCCAGTGGCGAAATCTAGGTGGCGGAAGGTCCGAACAGGAACCGCGTAGTTTAATATGACGTTCGAACCAAGAGCGGCAGCCATTGTCGACACGTCGGTTGCTCCAGCCAAGGTATCCCCGTGTGACCAAAACAAGGCCACCGGTAAACGTATGCGCTCCAATGGGTACGGTGGGGCAGTTCTCTGCACATCAGAAGGAATACAACGAGAAGAACAAAAGGACATTTATATACTTTTCCCGTCCTTCTGATACATATGGTCGACAAAGAAAAGGCGCTCAAACGCGTGCAATGTGGTGCCTTGCGGTGGTTCTTTGTAGTTTTTAGCGGAAATATTTACGATTGTGTCTGGATTTCTCTCAATGTTAGCAAATCTTATCCCAAGTCCAATATAAGAGCAGCAGGCAGGGGAAGGGCGAGGGCTTGTGTTAATATATTGCCATTGCCATCAGCCTAAGTGCTTAAATGTCTGCAGGACAACAGTTTGTAACAAGAATGTACTTTTGGGCTAGTTGGTTACAGGTGGTTATGTCTCGGTTGATTATGTTAGATTTTCATATTTTAGTCCAACAATAAACATCAGTCGACTGTCAGCACTTTGTCTTGTTCATTCGGTTGTCCCGTTTTTTCTGCGCTGGAAAGAAAGGCTATTACATATACCGTACAATACATGAAATATTGGAACATATTGAGAAATAAGGATAACAGCCTATCACTACAAAAGTTATGGTGAGTAATGACATTACAGGCACTCCTTTTTGTCTCGGCAATGCGTATCTGCACTAACACCTCTTCAGAGTCAAGTCTGCTGCGTAAAGTGAAAATTGTGAACGTTTGCTAAAAATCTTGGGTGTCATTTACCTGTCCATATCGACGAATATTCTCGGAGGGACCATGGTCGTACATGACGAAGTTCCTGGCTTTGTAAAGCTGAAATGAAGAATTCATTCCCTGAAGCACGACTGCCACATCATCCTATCTAGACTGAAGGTTTCAGTTTCAGTTTATTCTTCATTCAGAAAACAATGAGCAAATAACAAATAGTATTTCAAATAGTACAACTAGTACAAATAGTAGTGTAGCCGCAGAAAGGATTTACAGATTCCGCTCAGCAGTGCTGTTGCTCTCTGCTAAAATTGACTAAACTGCGCCAATTGTATCAGCTTCGAATAGGATCTCAGGTAATAGGTCTGCGCTGGCATTCGTTTCCCGCTCTTTTCAACGTGCCGCTTGTGCTTGAGGAGCACTAGCTTCACTATCTTTTGTTGCCTACTGTGTTCGTTTCTTCTGAAACATCGACCACTAGACGTGTAATAAAATAGCTCTTTGTGAGCAATGGATGTGGCGCCGAACCAATAGACGAGGTTTAGTAAGCAAGGCATGCAAAGAAAGCTTCGCTTTCAGTGATAGCTTTATTGGCAGCGCTCAAGTGTCAACCACATGAACAAATGCATTCATATTGTTGCGTAGGTAGCCAAGACAGAATACGGTGCACGACATTCGAGAGAATCAGTCCATTCGTTCTGCACGGTGATGGCAACCACGTGTGCTTTCCTTAACTTTTTCACACATAAGTCTGTTTTTGGAGACATCCACCACATGCTCATGATGAGACATTCATGCCGAACCATCCGAGTGCTTTGCAAGGGCATTCTAGAATACAACTCTACCACGTGTGGGCAGCAAACTGGATGAAGTCTATAGTTACCCACCCTGCCTTTTCTTTCTCGCTCTCTCTTTCTCTATAAGCAAATCAGCAAACTAGACTCGACGTTCCAAGGATATCTCTCATTCCTTTTACATTGAATTTCGGAAACCTGTGTTATCTGTCAACATGAAATTCGCATGAAGTTACCGTATCGTAACTTGTTCGCGTAAACAAAGTCACCTAAGCCCTTGCACCACTCGAACAGAAAGCGAAAAAGATGTAATACCTGGTGGAAATGAAGAAGGTTTTGCACGGTTGTGCCCATCGGCATGTGACCCATGTATACTGGAACACGAGTCTGAAATTAAGCGACGTTCACAAGAAATAATCAGTGAAACGACCAAAATGGAAATACCAAGACTACGTGCTCACATTAGTTTTACATATCTGAAATGGAAATTTAGCCTCAACAATAACACTCACGAAACCGAAATAAATTACCTTCTTATGATATATTGGTATGCATAAATGTTATATTGAGGCAGATTAAATTAATAACGCTGTATAGCTATAGAGTAGTTACGTAAACTTGCATGGCAAGTATAGCTCACTGAAATGCTGCATTGCCAGATGCGCTTTTAGACAGCCCCTGTGCTCTCTTCAACAAACAGGAATGTAGTCTATACCTTAAGTTTGCACAATTCATAGAGTGGATGCAGCACTGATTTGCGCAAACAGATATGTTTGATGATAGAAGGTTGTTTGATCATTCACAGCATAAGCCGAAACGAGCATATTTTCGAATCGTGTACGTTTCTCTCCTGTTGACACAATGCAGATACATCGATATTTAAGTTCTAAGCAATTTACAGCGTAATCGCTCAGTTTTGGTCACCTTCTTTCACGTCCCTTTAACCTTCACTTTGAAGACTGACAAAGAGTACAGATAGAAAAACGTCGTCCGTGTCGTTTTGTTCATTCCGTTTCACGTAGCATTATTACTGACTTGCCAGAGGCTACAAAAACATAAAGCAACGCCGCCTTGTGACGTTAAACCTTACACACTAAAAACGAAAACACTGAAGTCTTGGCTCCCGGAAGCTGCGACAAATGGAAAAGTTTACATTGGGTAGCGAACTATGGTTGAGAAGTTGGAGAATCGCAAAGTGCTACCGAGTGTGATGACACATATTGTAGTGCTTAGTTCAGGGTATTTCGCACTTCTGCACACGTTCAAGCTGACTGGCGATTCGGTGCTCGTCTCAGCCCGCAGGTCAGAGAGTGGCCACCGCACTGTCACTCTTGTTGACATCCGGACGTTCTTCCTTTCAAGTGCCTGATTTCCGACGGCCATGCGCAGCATGTAAAGCCCTCATAATGAGAGGGACAACGATATGCTGGTGTTTTGAACGTCCCTGCCGTCGTTTCTTGCAAGCGACACTCTGTGATGGGCTGCAGCGAATCCTACAACTGCGATAATAAAGGCTATTTTGGTCACGCAACTGGCAGTCTAGACTGAATCGCAAGTTCCTTAATTGGTGCTCACCACGTTGAATTGTTCCGGGCTGCAAAAGTCGTTTAGCGTGAAGCCGAGAGCACAGAGGGCGCCTCCGCAGAGGGTACACGCCGCTGAGATCAATGCCCTGAGGGCTTTAGAAGTACCAAGGTAACCTGCATCCGTGAACGGGTAGACAATTTTCTGCAAAGATCCATGAGGGGGTCGGCTTGATCACTTTGTCTTCCAAGAGAAGTCTACAAAATTTGTAACTGCAACCGTAGCTAAAGTCAAATTCCTTTGCTGAAACTGCCAAAATGTTAACATATAATTGCTAATGGTGATTTGACACTTGAAGGTAGGCGCCTTCAAGAGTGGGTCGCCATAATGAGATATCATAACTAATAGTGAAAGCAGGAGGCACACATATGCCTGACTGATATACTTGCCTTACAACAGTTTTCCTCTCTGGTTAATGTTTTTTTTCCTTCCCAAATACTTGAGACCTACCTACATGCTGCCAATATTTTTTCCCCATAGAGTTCCTTATTGTAGCTAAAATATCCGCCTACTTCTTTTCTATCATGCAAAATCATGCTGCAAGTTATTTTGCGGGACCACCAAGTCTGATTTCAAGATCTACTAAATGAATGTACACAGACCTTAGAGGCGAAATACTACTTGCATAAACTGATTTAGTATGGTGCTTCTACTGTCCCACTAACTCCACCAAGGATACTGCCTGCTTCCTTGACAAAAACACATGGCTTTCTCGGAATGTTGGCACGCTGCCACTGTTCTTCAGTTCTCTTTTGGATTCAACAAATCTGGACCATCATACATTGAAGCCAATCTTGCCTTATCGCCCTGGTGAACTGCTTGTTAGGCGTCCTACGATTGGGCATGGTTGGCAGCTACCTTGGCTAGGGAGAGTGATTCGAAGGAAAGACGATTAAATGCGCCAGTTCTTTGAGTTTTCTGTAAAGCTTCTTAAGGCTTAGACTCGCTTACCCTACCGACTGAATTCTTCAATTATTTTTCAGGTCTGATCACAGCGTAGCAAGTTCTTTCTCAGCACAATAATGTAGCAGTAAGTTATTGCTAGAAGTATGCTTCCTCTATAGAAATCACGGCTTTATTTAAGGCGCAGTATTTGTCAAAATTAAGAAAGGAGATCAAGTCAGTGCGTGCTAAGCCGCATTCGACTGCGATTATTCCGTTAAATTACAAGTTCAATTGCCGTTGCTAGAAATACGTGCATATAAATTCATTAACCATTGGCGCATTTCATCTCCTTCGTTAAATGTGCTACCACTTGGTATATATTTTTTACTGTTATCACCCCGATCGCCGGCGGTGTCCAGCCTTGTGTTCTTTGTGTCTGTTTGGGTTACACTGGCTTTACCAAGTCTCAGCAAACTAGTCTATGAACAACTTATTTTGAGTCACATTGCTCTACTTGTAAATCATGGTACCGTACTTAGTTAAAGAGCTCAAGTGCAAAATTTTTATTATGATTACATGGTTTTACATTTCTATAAGAATAAAACAACTTGCCATGAGAGAAGGGACATGCGGTATTAGTAGCGAAGTTGGAGGCCCGATGTGGGTGAGATTTCCGACAGGACCATACGCCACGAGAAGGTCTACCTGCATGGGTGAAGTGGTTTTCTTGCGTCCTTTCGGTGCATTTGTCGCATACCATTGTGTAAATAATATGCAAACTGTCTTTATGGTAACCAAATGGCGTCACTTATTTGCATGCGCTTTTTAATTTATTTCCCTCTAAGAGCGTGCTATTGGATTTGCTGTAATTATACCGGCTGTATCAAAGTCACCATAAGAGGCTGGTTTACTGCAGTAATTGTTTAGTATTCTAAATGTTTATTATATATCTGGTAAATTGTTGCCGGTAAAGGGATGGCTCTACTTTTTGTTAGAGAGTCCTTTTTTTTATCTTGGGCACCTTTGATATCATATATAGATTTTATATAATAGTGAAAATACGTACTCGACATGCTCGAACACCACATCTTCACAAATTGGAAAGTCCAAACGCGCAGGGAAATTATTTTCTTTGAACTTAAGCGAAAAGGAATATCTACAATACCAAAGCGTGAGTTTGTTACCCCTCCAGTAGTTAGCGTTTTAGCTGCTAACACGGGAGACATCAAGGGCTCATTGTACAAGCAGCCAATTGTCTCGGATAGCGATGCTGAATTATCCTGTAGGATAACTCAACGCCGCTAACCAAGTAAATTGGCTGCATGTCACTTTCTACTTAGCACACGTATTTTGTTACTCAAGTTCTATTTATTGCTATTAGAAGGCACAACTTTTGAATAGGATGTGCATTTAGCAAGGAATGTCCTTCCAGGTAGGCGCCCGCTTTCATATGCACCTCCTGTCATCAGTGACACGAGGCGGATGCTTTCGCTGACGCACTTTCTCAGTGACCAAATAGCAATTCTGGCGTAGCAGTAATAAAAACGAAGGATTGTTAAAGTTAATTTATTATACCGTCGCTATATATACTTTACTAAAGGGATCCTCGAACATCCTCCTCAATTCCACATTGACGTCCGAGTTTTGTCCTATAAATATTGCAGACAAAGTGCCTTCGTAGTTGCAGTGAGTACACTGTGCAGGTGTTGCGACGTATATTCCACGCACGTTGTCGTATTTCTGTTTGTTCTGTTTGTGTGGATGCGTGCTTGTCTGTGCTCGTATGTATGCGCAAAAAGATAGCCAAAGTATTTCACTGCGACCGCAATCAACCGACGCTAACAAAATGTAGATCTGCAGTTTCTGACTCACGGAGGGTGTTTACACGTGACAGGGGCACATCCATGCTTTAAATCCCACGCTCGGGGCCTGAGGTGCTCATCCTTACTGACTTGACATACCTGAGAGCACCTTACCTTCTTGTTGTACTCTGGCCGTACAGAGTGCAACACAAGGTTCGCCATTACACCTTGAGAGAGTGCCACTGTTGTCAGTTTGGGGGCGCCCGTGGCCTTAAGAACATGGTCGATGCAAGCGGCCAAGTCGTAGCGCCCTAATTCGTCGAAGCTGCAGCGATATTAAGCAATTAATGTCAAAAAAATCTGCCACATGTTTCTGTTTTGCCTAGCTGCAAAGATACTGAGAAACGTGCGTGTTACCTCCATTGCCAGTACTTAGGGTCCCTCTGCGAAAATTTCGTGCTGTTTGAGTAGGTCCTTGACTCCCTGTTACTCATGGCCCAGACATCGAATCCGCTGTCGGCGAACAGAAAGCCTGGCAAGAAAAAAAAATGGAGTACACCCCCATTAAAAATAAAAGGTAAAAAGGAATGAATAATGCACAAGGATCGGCAAATACACTGGGGCAGGTGGCAAGTGGTAGTGGTATGTCTTCCTCGGCTCGCATATTGTGGCAGTCGTTTGTAGTCAGAACATTTCGGCGAAAGTGCAAGCATTCGCACTCTACGGGCATTCCGAAGGAGAAACACGGATTGGGTTAAAATGTGTTTGTTGAACGGTCCCGTAAGAAATGACTTGCTGGTTATCAGAGGAACAGCTCGTATGTACAATTGGTAGAGGCCCTCCTAAGCTTGTTGCTGCCACTGGAGAAAAGTGTACATTTAACCGATTTTGAGGGAAGTAGATCGCAGGGAGAGGCCTTCGTCCTGCAGTGGACATGAATAGGCTGATGATGATGATGACGACGATGATGATGATGAACTTTCAAGACTTTCTAATCACTCAGATCAAGACATACGTCTAAGGTGTGCCCTGTGTCTCACCTAAGAATGCGGCACCTTATGCATGTATTATTTAACTGCGCTCTTCATTCCTCTTTTATTGTGCTACATTTAAGTGCTGAGCTCTAGCGTAAAACCCTGTCGAAAGCAAGAAGCGTTGTCCGTGTGAGTGTCCACAGTTCAAAAGCCTCGGACAGTTGCACTGAACATTGAATAGCTGCATGCTGTTCACCTCAATAAAAATGGGAACTTGCAATAATATGCATTGCGGCGTTTCATACAGCTTCTGAACTGCAACTAAATGCATTGCGCCTTTACACTGTAGCCAACAGCAATTCTCAACTGACGGCGAACAAACCATATAGATGGAAGCAACGTTAAGACAAGGGAACCTTTTCTTGTCAAGCGAAGTCCTCTTGTCGTAACGTTGGCTTTATGCTGAAGTCTTTTTTATTTGTCCACTGTTGATTGAGCGCTTTATCTAGTTTGGACGTGTGCAACAGTTATGTTGTGAAAAGCGTCTGTGACGACGTAAATTCGTGGCGCCACATTATGTTCAACAAGCGACTAGGAAGTCTCTCTCAATTGTAATTTCAAGGAAAATCGAATGACAGCGATCTTAGTTTGTTTCTAATTTTTTATCCAGAATTGTCTGTACACACAGTCCTGGGCTCGTTATTGTCCTCTTGCCAACTAATGGCACTTGTAAAGCGTCGTCCAAATACTCGAATCAAAACCGGACTTCAAATAAACAAGATTCAACAAACATAAGAAGAAAGCCACAGTTTCGCACGCAAGGCGTAGCATCGATTGCGATAGCAAATTCGTGGACAGCTATATGAAGTAACGATAGTAGTTTTATCGGCCATGTAAACTTGCAAACATAGGCATGCTAACTAAATCAACAAGCACGGGGTCACGCGCGCACAAGCCATCATGAACACATCTCACTCGATGACCGCGGAAACTCGCTGTCGCAACGCTGCAGTGAACAAACGCGGCCGCAGCAGCGAGCGAATCGACTTTTCGTGCAGCCGCTCGCATCAGCGCGAAGCACGTCACGAAGACGCAGCACAGCGCGGACCCAGCCCCCGTCGCAGATGGCTTTCGATGCAGCCGGGAGCGCGCGACAGCACGGCGCTGCATTTTTAAGCCGTAAGCCTTTAGTGGCTCATGAGTGTCCGGGCGCAGTCCGGGGTGGATGCACGAAAGCGGTGATCGCCGGCGAGGGGAGCAAGGAGAGGAGGCGCCATGCCAGTAGCGCTGTGCGAGTGGGCGCGTGGGGCTGCGCGTACATCGGCTCGACTCGACCCCACTCCGCAATGCCGGGATGCCTAGGGACAAACGCACAGACCACGCGCTAACAAACTCCTCCGTAATGCCTAGACTCTTAAGCAAATCTACACCCTTTGGGTCGTATCTTGCCACACAACGATAATCGTCATCTGTCTTGCTTGCGGTTCCTTTCTTGAACACGCTGCGCTCACTATCCTGGCGAGAATGCTATGTCATGGTGATAACGCGTATGCCGTTCGTGACTGCGAAGTACCGGGCTTGCAGCGATAAAAAAAGGAAATACGGGGAATACCGATGGCGATTATCGTTGTGCGGGAAGATACGACCCAACGGGTGTAATTTTGTTTTAGGGCGTAGGCAGTCGTATATTCAAGGAGCAAAAGCGCCCACACGCCCCGCTGTACTTACTAGCGATTGCAAAGTCGCGTCCGGGCCGCCCGCAGTAGAACGCGCCCCGCTTTCGTCCCCTCCCACCGAAGACATGTGCGATGGAAGGCATTGCGTTTCATTCCCACTTTTTGCCGTTACCTGCGCGAGATTGAGCCGCGAACGCCGGCTCACCCTCACACCCGTTCACTCGCACATACAGCTACGGCAAGCGGCGACGATTTCATTGCCCTTTGCCGTTATACGGAACCTCACGGCGAGGGTGACGTCCCCGCCGACGGCAGGAAGGCGCCTGAGGTGTCCATGTGATTGCTATCGCAATAAAAATGAACTTCAATTTAACGAACATAGTTCAGTCACGAAAGATAGTTGCCTAGATAGAGATAGAT
Organism: Dermacentor andersoni; assembly: GCF_023375885.2. Lineage (NCBI taxonomy): Eukaryota > Metazoa > Arthropoda > Arachnida > Ixodida > Ixodidae > Dermacentor > Dermacentor andersoni. Next base: position 110,707,945 of record NC_092823.1, read on the forward strand.
AGTTGCCTGGACTCTCCCAAGGGAAATTGATGAAGTAAACAGCGGACGTTTCGAGCAATGGTGGCACGAAGAGCACAGGATGTCGACGTGGCGTCTCCCTTCCTTGATCAGCGGCACTTTGCCCGTCGGTGCGCATGCCGTGAGCAACCCTGATCACTTGGAGCATGTAGCCGTCGTCCGTGGTCGCGTAACTTGTCTCGCATGGGTAGCCGTGGTATCTTACGAGCTCACACTGCGTCAGCGCGAAAGTAAGCGTAGTATAATTGTCATCATCAGTCAGACTAAGCACGCCATTGCAAGACGAAAATGTCGTGAAAGCCAAGATTTCATATCTTCTACATAACCTTCAAGCTTCACCAGTTTACTTCAGGGCTGAGGATATTAGCCTTCTAAAATCGAAAAAAAAAACGGATCTTCATTAGGTTTACATTTTTACTACAGGAGCTGTTCTTCATTCGGTAAGAGAGAGAGAGAGAAAAAATGATAAATGAAAGGTAGGGAGGTTAACCGGGACTGAGTCCGGTTGGCTACCCTACACTTTTTAAACTTTTTTATTGAGGCAATGAAAAGGAGATTAGGCCGAACTAGGCCTCCAGCTATTCCGAGTCTCAGAAACCGTTATTATTGTGCACATGTGCTATTATGCATTCTTTGGGCAGAAAGACATTACTACCTACTCCTAGTCTCAATAACAGCATTGTACGCATCGGCTCTTATACGTACATAAACATAACTTCGATGTTTTTGTACAGATACCCTATACATACACCATATATTCTTATGATTTCAGTAAGAGAAACGCAGCGTTACAAAAAAATTTCAAAAGCCACAACATAGACAGAAACTACACTACCTCTTAACGTACAAGCGGAGAGTAGGAGTATGTACAAGACGCTTTTTTACTATTACTTTTTACAAAACCACCATAACTGCACCATCTAACCATAGCATCTCAGAAATCGCACAGCGTTCTTTCATCGAAGCACATTCAGCACCGCAAGCACCATGCCACACCTGTCGTCATGGTCTTAAATAGTTAGTGTCTTCAAGTTGCCTCGAAATATTTAATGTTATCAGTACTGCAATAATTGTTAACTACAGTGGCACTTTTTTGAGCTCAGGCTGCCGAAAGAAGAGCGTAACAACTCCAACTCACGGGCGTCATGCTAGCCTCCAGTCTCATGTCTTCTTTCCCGGTAATTACGGCAACGAAGGCCATGAGCCATGCTGCCGAAATCTGACGCAGGCCGTCCATGTCGAGGGATCGGTCGATCGCTAGACAAATGCGAGAAACATGGGACAAGTCTTGCATATAAAGCTGCCTCATACGTGAACGCATCACTTGTTCGAGCACCAACGATGCTTGAGATACGCGATCGCATGGTGCACATCACCTCGCTTTCAAGCGCTATGAGAAAGAAAGAACCTATTTGGTGACGTCAAGGAACAACAGCATGGTGGCATCGTTGCCACGCGGAAATGTACGATGCCGCAAGGGGTATTTGTGTGGGCGTTTGCGAATATTTGCGAGTATTAACGTGCAGATGCGCGCAACAGGTTGTTGCCGCAACGCAAGAAATCCACGGCGTGATGCAGCCGCTGCACAAACGGTCCCCCCTCCCTCCATAGCGCACGAGTTAATCAAAATCCCGTTCCCTGTACGTGACGACGTTTATACAGCAGTCGCGGACAGACTGGCCAGGTTGCGTAACGTGGCCGCGAACAAGTTGGCTGATTTCAATCTTGTGGCTTGATTGAATGTCCTCGCCCAACGATGTTCGGTGGCCAGCTGTAGCGGATGCAGTCAGTGAAAAAAAGAAAGCTCGGCTTCAATAGAGGCTCACACGTGATAAGGCCACACGGGATATGTCATCCTGTCCGGCAACCTCGCAGTGCTAAATCAAAGCTGTGAAGTAACGATATTACTGTGTAGTATAGGTTCTATTACCCCAAATAAGAGAGACTGTTGAAAGAGTTGTCTTATGTATGGTTGATCTGTTGTTCCTGTTCACACTATACATGGTTTTTCGAGAAACCATGTATTTGTACTCGTTGAGGTATTGTGCTAATGACACTTTTTATCTTTAGCTGAACCTTTCTGGGCAAAACTGTTTTAAGGCGAAGTTCCAGAAGATTGGCTAGCTTAATTGACTGGTGAGGTGCTTGCCAAGTAGGCTTAACGTATGTTTAACAGAAAATGCTTCTTAATATAAGAAAACGCGTGCGATGGCGGAATTAGAACTAGGACCTCTGCCACTATAGACCAATCTTCGACTCATACTAGGCCACAGACACAGGCTTCTAACGCAAGCGACATTTTGAACTTTGCACACTCCAGTACGGTCTCAGCAGTTCTCTCGCTCTCTCTCTCTCTCTCTAAAATGTCTGAAACTCTCGTTGACGCTTAGAACCACACGAAGGCGTCTAAAAGCGTTATTTTTGGAATTCGATTTGTATGCTGTGGTAACTTCGCCCAGTTTCCGGTAGATGGCTAACCTGCTTACATATACAGTGGCGCTCACTACTGTCTTGTTGAGCAGACAACATGGATTTCTGGGCATGTGCCCGAACAGACAAATTGCTGCTAGAAGTCATGTTGCCCCAGTACAGTGCAGCGAATCGTCTGGCTGCTTATAAGCACGTTGTGTTTGCAGTAGCAATGTAATTTATAGAAATTTACTGTACCATCTAATCAGGTGTGGTGATCCAGTCACCGTAAGTGATTCGTACTCGCTCATGGTGCAGCTCGCACAAGACATCAAGGTGGCGGGACGCCTTGCGTGCCTCCGTCCATGTGGATTTAAGCTGCGACGCTGGCGCCCTGAACTCTCCCTCCGAGCACCCGCTCAGGTAGTGTGGTAGTTTGGTATCTTGTTGGCGATGGCTAATGGACTAGTAGGGAACTTGGTTCACTGGGTATGTGCCAGTGAATATGTGCTGGAACAGACACGTTCGGCACGGCGTATGTGACATTGGCATGCGCCTATTCTTGGCCAATCCCCGAGAATGGACATGGCAATGTGACACAAGGGGTATGCTTCCATAAATATATTAAAGCGATAGCACTAAATCCGTAAGAGACATCTCCGCGTAGAATAGGCCATTTCATGGACAGCCACTGCAAACATGTTGCAGCCATGATGCTATGAACAAGGGAGAGTTGCTACGGTGTTTCAACTGGGGGGGCAGCGGTTAGAAAAACTTACTGTGTCTTGGTAAGATTCAGCGCTGGTTAGCCCCAAGATCTCCACTTCGTTTGTCTGCCGATGTAACCATGAGATTTCAAGATTAATGGATGGCATGGTGATAAAATATTCTTCATAGTAATCATCATAACATATAACACATGCCACCCAGCTAAAGCTACAAATCCATCACAATAAAAGTTGCTGAAAGTTGCTGATCGCCTTCTTGACAACAATAATCTCCAAGCGAAGAATGCGCCGACATTTATTTTTAACGGGAAGCTGTTCTTGCAAACCCGGCCTCCGGACTTACAGTACGGAGTAAAAAAAAAAAGGGATTACGTGCTTGATTAAGGGTTCGACACTGCGTTCCCCCAGCATAGCAGCTTGATGCTCAAGAAATTAGGTCACAATTGATGGTGAACTTACATTGCACCCACACTAACTAGCTCTTTCAGATGATCGGCACGTGCTGCGTGAACGAGAAGACATTCGCGCAAGGAAGTTTGATTTGCGCCAAAGACGCAAGGATGAAATGGTAAAATTTATAAGCATTTGTATAATCGCTTCAAAAAAAAAAGAAAGAGAACATGGCTTCCCATAGATTGGTCGACGTGCGTTGTATCTGCAGAATTCTTTTGAGTACGTCGTCTTTTAGTTGTCCAAGTACTATCTTCGCGCTTCCTGTTGTGTCGGAAAACTAAGCTCACCGGGTGGACAATGCATGCTTGTGACGGTAACGCGGGAGAAACTGCAGCACCATCCGCGCCCCACCGCTGTCTTCGCTATAATAATTAACGCCAGCTTTCGAACATTGCCTGTTCCGTTACCCACACCTTACTCTTCCCTACAGGCTCAGTGTCCTTTCCTCTGGAATGAGAGGCAGCTGCAAAATGGTTGTCGCGCTAAGCAGTGGTTTTCCTAATCAAGACAAGTACGTTGCCTTTCTTGTCTGTCCCTGCGGTTTCTATAACAGTAACATGTATAAGTGATGAAATTGAAAAAAGGGGTACCAGCGATACACAAAGGGACGCGCACACAAGGAAAAGACATTAGACACGGTGTTCTTGTGTGCGCGCCCCCTTTTGTGTTTCGCTGGTACCGCTTTTTTCAAGTTCATCATGCACCAACTGGCCCAAGAGCTTGCGCTAATGTATTAGTGCCTTCGCTAAGCAAGGGACGAAAGAAACAAAGCTTGGTTCTGTTTTGTAAACTAGATACTACAAACGCCGTTATTACCAATGCTGACATTGAGTATGAAGAGAGCGGTAAATTGGCTAACGAAATGCAATTTTTTACCGCTGTATACAAGGTATCCGGAGTGAGAAACCACGCTCAGTGGAATAAAAAAAATTATTGCGTTTCACATTTCGCAGAGAAATTCAGAGACTGGCGCTGCGCACCCGCAATTTCTGATAAAGTTTTTGAAAGCGCTGACAGCGTTTGAGGGCACCATCGAATATTCTTCGCGAGTAATGAAGCAAACGTGCAAATACCGAATTTCTGTTCGTTAACGTGTGTTCATTCATTGTGTACGCGAAGGCACTGAATTTATGTGCTGCGGCTCATAATTTCAGTGCACTCAGTTACTAGAGGAGAACCGGCTGAGTAGCGGTCTACGAGGCGCAATTGTTAGACCAGTTGCATATTTCAGAGCGCATCACCCAGCACTATAACCCAATTATCATAAAGAAAACATATACTTACTCTACATAACTACAATAATGTATTTAGTATACCTTATTAGATACTACGGTGAACATCGATAAATTGCATTGTTGCTGCAAGAACAACATGCTTATGAGCAGGTAGACAATTCACTGCACTTCATTAGCAACATGAGTTCAAAACATAAGTTGTCAAGGTTGCATATTCTTAGAAGAGTCATTAAAAGGCGGTGAGGGCAACCAAGCAACATGAACGTACTCTAAATATTTCCATTAATCTCAAAGCTTTAACTTGGTTGAAAACCACAATAATGTCGCGCTAATACTGAAAAAGTTAGCTTGTCTTCTTCTTTGTATGTAAAATAGGTACACACTTTTAAAATTTATTCATGAGTGAGAAAATTCATATCGTATCAGATATAGCAAGATTTGGAAAAAGGAAGCAGCCGTGTTCTGGCACTGGTCTCGGACGAGAAAGACACGTTTATCTGCAAGGAAAAGCGAATTGCAACCATTATACAGATCCATCAACGCAGCCTTTCAATAGGACGGTCGGATTGCACCTGTGCTGTCCGGTAATTCATTAATTCACAATGGGGCAGAGTGAAAATTCTGTTTCCGAAGCTTGCGTAAGAGCTCGCCTGCATTGCGGGTAACGTTAACGCAAAAGTCTACCCACCTGCGTCAACTCGTGCTCTTCGCAGGGACAAAAAGAGTTGACGCCACAGACTGTGCGCACAGGCAGGAAACATTTAGTGCGGAAATTCAGAGCCACCGCGACAGTCTACTTGAATTATACTGATTGACGAGTTTGTTCGACAGGCACGTGAGGCCAGCTGTGCGCGGGCGATAAAGTTACACCAGACGGTGCCATCGAGATGAAACGTGTGAGCAGAATTGTGCCTAATTTATTCCTTTCTGTTTGAATCACAGCTACCGCAGGCTGGTTTCTTTATGTCACCGTTTTTCTTTGGGAGTGGGGAGGGGGCTAGCGGGTCGGTATTGCACATGAGAGAAACGATAAAATAGGTGTACCCTTTGTGCACTTACAAGCGGTGAAAATAACATAGCTACTGCCGTCAGAGGCTGCAGAAAAAAAGAAACATGCACGTCCAACACACGCGCTGCAAATTATGCAAAGCGAACTTTTGACGACGCGGGTAGTTAGAGCTAAATTCGATTCGTGCGATCGCATTCATTTTTCCTCTTAGGCAATGTGCAACCTCGCACAGTGTTTATCTTTATGCACAGGCGGAGGTCACAACTTTTGTGTCGCCCAATTTTTATGCGCTACACCGTTCGCGAGCTGTAACGAAATGCAGATCTGTTCATGCGAATAGACAGTGTGGGACGTCGACGCAGTGATTTTACGAGGACGAAGGCGATGTTTGATGCTTGACTATGGAAGAAAAGCCAGAAAAAGTACATTGCCGGAAGAAGTAGGAATGTAAAGACTGGGATAAGGTTGGCTACTAGTCCGTTTCATTCCATCGTGAACATATGGAAAGTAGCGTGCTGCGTGCATATGGAAACAACGTGCATGCTCCGCGATTTGATGAACGCGCAAATCGTCTGAAAGAGCTACATGGCGTTGTCACGAGATCTGCAAGCGCGCGATTGTGATCTAAGAGCAATTACAGAAAAAAAAAAAAAGATTGTGGCCTATGCTTAATAGATCCAGCTCTTGTGGTGCCGGGAGGTCGAGGTTCGATCTCAAAACCTGGCTCGTATTTCAGTCACTCTTTGTGCGTAAACTATTCGGTAGGACAGCGGAAGGAGCCGCAGCCGTGGTAAGAAGAAAAGTCCGGAAGGCTTGGCTGCGAAAGGTTCGCCTTGAAAATTTTATGGTGTGGTTTTTTGTCATGCGGAAACAACACTCGGACTTTGAGGTGCGTTTCAGGGGGAGGACTCCAGGTTTCTTTTCCACGTTTTGTGGTCTTTTAACGGGCACCTAAAATCCATGTACGCGAGGGTACTCGCACTCCGTCTCCATTGGAATGCATCCGTCGGGGCAGGGAATGGAACCCGCAACCAACCTCAGGCTCAGCGACGCCACGCCGTAGCTACTTAGCTGCCCTGGTGGTATATACCCAAGCTCTGTCACGCGGAAGATTGCATAGGATTGGCATGCGGAACTTTGTTGCGCATCTACCATTGTGATAATATTACGTGATTTTCATGTGCAGCGAACGGCTCTACCTTTAATGACAAATTAGTCCTGCGGCTAGCACGACGGAGAGATGTTCAATCTAGTCTCGCGCTACTGCTAAAGCTGCGCTAATACCAGGGCCAACACACGAGCAAATAATTGGAATCAAGTCGCGCGCCAGGTCAGTTCACATCACTACGTGGCGTGCTTTGAATCGCTAACTCCTTTAAGCACTGTACTTGCACTTGAATACATAACCTTCAGCCGAAAGGTTCCGAGACTGCTTTATTAAAGCGAAAGCACTATGTCTTCCATGCGACAGAAAATCCGGCTTGATCAAGCGGTGGTTGCAGAAATATGGCTGACGGCGCAAAGAGTAAAAACACGCGAAAAGAATGCGCGGACTCGCATTAAATTTCTCATGGAGGGTCCTGTAAACAAAGTAAATTAATGGCTTTGGAAGAAAATTTGGTACAGTAAGGTCGGGATGGGAATCAAACTTTCGGGTTGCCACACGAGCGCGCTTCCGCGACGCCACAGTGGCTTCCCGGTTTTGGCTGACTAAAGGTGTACTTACCTAGCGCGGGGGCCATTGCACATGTCACGTGGCAGCTATCTGACGGCAATGTTAGAAAGGATTAAGGTCGCTACAAATTAGAGAATGGTGCATTAGGGTGAATTAAAGTGCATTGAGGTAGACTAACATCGACACAAATTAGGGTGACATGGATTGGGGTGCACTAAAAGGAATTAAGGTTCTTGCAAATCAGAGCAAGCTGGATCAAGGTTGATTAGGGTAGAGTTGTGAAGGACACGTGACAATGCAGGGCGTCACGTATCATGAGCGTGACCAATTAATTAGTGAAATCATAATGATTTCGCATTAAAATCACGTAAGCATAGTTAAGTGACTGTAAAATTTTATCTCCTCAAGAATCGACCCCCTGAATTTTATGCTGGTACATGTGCGTAACGCCATATGCGCCGCGACTGCCATTAGGTGGAGATTCTTTTCGAACAATATGTTAACATAAACTTCTGTGTGAAGCTACGCAGACGAATGAGTTGCTTCGTGACACTTACGGCAACCAGACATTATCGCGGGCGTGAGTTGGAGTGGCCCAGGAAGTTCAGCTCTAGGAAAACGTCAGTGGTGGACGACACAATTCAGGGCCGTACTTCAACCTCACGAGAAGAAAATAACATGGATCGCATAAGAGACATCGTGCAGCAAGGCCACACCGATCAAGCCCAATGCCACCACCCCATTTACGTGGTGGTGACAGAGTATGCCACCCCATTTCGGGCGAGAACTTGGGGAAACGAAAGCTGAACACCAGACTTCTTCACCAAGGACCGGGAGACAAGCGGGCTTCAGTTTGGACTGATTTGCACTCAAAGGCACAAGAAGGATGCTGCGTTCGTCGACTGCATCTCTATATATGTATGGACAGAATAGAAGTTGTGGCAACGTTGATGTGCGAACATGTGATTGGCCTTGTTTGTGATGAAGTTTCGCATCCCGGAGGCCGGGTTCAATTCACACCCAGACCCAAGTGCTTCAAATGTTATCTTCAAAGCTGTTCATTTGCTTTGTTTACAGGAACTTGCATAAGAAATCTGACACCAATACGAGCATTTTTTTACGTATTTTTACTCTTTTCACCGTCGGCCATATATTTCCAACCATCCCTTTATCAAGCCGGATTTTTTGCCTCACGGGATATACAGTGCTCTTGCAGTAATAATTCAACCGAGGCAGACAGAAGCGTATATGTTTACGAAAGACATATCCCTTGTGGCGACCAGTCTCTCCTGTTGATTCACGCTGGTGCTATGCGTTTACAACCACCCTGCACATGCGCGTAGCGCCTCGTGCACCAAAGAATGATAATCAGACGAAACACTCAAGTTGCGCCGGTAGTGATAAGAGTCTTCTACAAAAATTTCACAAAGAGAACTCTGCACTAGTGCCTAATGGTAATTGCGTGATTGCTTAGAAGTTTGTCAAGTCAAAGCATAAAAATAGGCTTACAGGAATATTACAACAGTAGAAGAGGTGTATTAGAAAAATTAATGTGCTACCTGTGAATTCTTAGGTAGCTTAACGTTCACAATGCCAGAGCTTCCTAGGGAACAATTCGGTAACGTTTTATGAGTAGCTTCATAATCAAATGAAAGCAATGGCTCTTCGTATTGTTTCGTGCACATGAGAACGGCATTAAGTAACTGCATGTTCTGCTTTTATTTTTGGGCAAAAAAAAAGGAAAAGGGACGACAGCCGGCACATCGGGTGTCTGATTTGTAAGTCCTGCCTGGGTTCCTGGGTTCATCACTTGCATTGTTCTCTTTGATTGCTTTGAGTTGAGTCCCCATACATGAAATAGCTTTCGGGCATGTGCAAATACAAAATGAACGTTACTGTGACGACACGAAGCGCATGGAATGAGCATGCTTTAAACTACCTGAGCTGAGCTTAGTTCAGGTGAACGGAGTGATCTGCTCCGGATCGAGTCCAGTCATGATTTTTCACCTATACAGAATACACACAGCGATATCTGTGGTAAAAAAAGAAAGCTGTACATCAAGAGATATGTGTTTACTGGTCTTCAGTAGGCACCATATCAGTGGACAGAAATAGTGTTGAAAACAGGGCGCTAAAGCTTCAAAACAAATTCAGCACATGATTTTACCGAACATTCACAAAAAGCATTGAACAACACAAATGAACTCGAACCTTTAAGGTGGTTATATCCCGCCCCCCCGCAAAAAAAAAAAAACCGACACAGCAACACTATGCTGCACTGCAACAAGCTCCTCTTTGGAGTCAGCAGCACCTATAACATTCTCATAACTTAACTGTGCTCGTAACGTTGTCAAGCGCATGTGTACGTGGACGACATATGAGTTTGGACGACCGGTAAGATGCGCTTACAGATGCCCGCAAGGCTCCAAGAAGCTACAACTCAGGCTGCACTCTATCTGCATAATCAAGGCATGGTGATTTCATCTGATAGATGTGCACTTGTGGCACTTACGCGTAAGGCCATGATGCACTACAGTGTACTAATCAATGGCCAGATAATGCAAACCGTACGGTCATACAAAATCTTGGGTGTCATAATTGACACAGACATCGAATGGAGGTCCCTTGCAGTATACACGAAGAAGCGGTTGACAAGAATCTGTCATATTTTGAAGTTCTCCGCTAGGATGACCTGGGGAATGTCCACAAGCGCTATGCTGCAACTATATAGGGTACAAATTTGGGCTTCTTGCGGTATACCTTTCCAGCATTGACTAACGCAAGTAAAACAAGCTTAGCAACTACACTAAGTGGTCTGGCCCAGGCCTTCCGGATTCGTCTAGGTCTTCATCGAAGCACGTCAAAGGCGACAAGTATTGCAATCGCCAGTCATCAAGACCCACATCGCAGTTGAAGCACTAAGAGTGCACGTGAGGCCTCTTTCCCACTCTCTAAGCCACCATCTAGCCTCTCTACCTGTAGAGAGACCACGTGCCTCACTGTGCCAAATGGAGTCCATACATATGAGGCTATACCACCTTGCTTCCCACCTGCCGCAATACCTATGACTCCTCCTTGGTGCCTTACTGCGCCAATGATCAATCTGACAATACAGAACGTCCGAAAAAAAGGACATATGTCATCGACGGTTCCTAAATAGCTTACCTTACTCTTAATATATGAGAAGTACCGGAAAAACACCCCCATATACACCAACCGCTCCGTCATGCCGAGCAGCTGTACCTCAGTTGGCGTCATTCCAAAAACGTACTACTGTCACGTTGAAAACGTCTCACTTGCCAATGTCGACGGCAGCGCAATTCACAGTGCTTCTAATCGCACTACACTATTTTAAAGCAGACCACCACACAAGTGGTCAATTTTGCGCGACTCGAAGCCGGCACTGCAGTGTTTGCTGTAAGCCTTATGGTGCGGTCCGAATGAACAATTGGTTCAGCACAATGCGTTGGCGGGCTAGTTGGTGCGGTTCCATAAATACTTTGTTTAGCGCAATACAACTGGCACAAGAAAGGCGCCTTGTCCTGTCGCCTTTCTTGTGTCTGTTGTATTGCGCTAAACAAAGTATTTATGAACAATTGGTACTCGAAATGACAGAGACCATACACCACTTGACTAAAAAAACGACATGAAATATTTCTTTCAGTGACTACCATGTCACTGTGGAACCGTCGGCAATGAACGTGCCCACCAAGCTGCTCGTTCAGCTCGTGAGGACAACCCGTTATCAATCCCGATGTCTAAGACAGATGCTGCAAGTATTCTTCGTCTACGTGCATGCCAATGCACTCCATCAGAGTTCAATAAACAACATTATATACACGACCGTTTGTACACCCTAGATCTTAAGCCTTCGACTTCCACGAAGGCTTCCCCGAAGGGATGCGACCCTTTTGTGTAGGCAATGGTTTGGCGTCGCGTTCACCAATGCCTACGCGTTCCTCATAGCGATGGCTGATACTGCAGCATGTGACGATTGCGGAGACGCGGAAACAATTCGGCATGTTCTTTGCCAGTGCGCTCAGCACAGTGTGTAGAGACAATCGCTTTCTGTCGTGCCCAGCCAGCTGGGCGACCAGCTTTGTCGGAAGAAAGAATTTCGCACCATCGACGCGACATAAAATCGCATCAGAAAGGGGTGCAGGCGCTACTGCACTTCTTGAGAATAACCGGTCTGTGTGAACGCCTGTGACTGGACAACATTTTCTGTTACCTGTCTCTGTTTCAGATTTTTCTCTCTCCCTTTCTTTGCCCTCCTACCAACCCCTACATCCCTCATTCCAGTGCAGGGTAGCAAATAAGTTTCCCACCTCTGGTTAACCTCCCCGCCTTTCCTCTCTCTCTTTTCAACTTTCTGAGCCGCTAAACATGGGTATAACAAACCGGAGAAGAGCACGCCAGATTACTGTCACCGGCATGAGCGATTGTAGTGTTCTTCCATTCAAAGTCTTGATGTTAGAGGTCCGAATAGAATCGATTCAAAATTCACTGCTGTTGTCAAGGCGACTCTATAGCAATAAACACTGAATCAGATTAAACTGAACAAGTACTCTCTCAAAGTTTTATTTCTCCTAATACCGTAGCAATCTAGTTACTACTAGAAGAGAAAACGAGCGTCACAGTTTTATTTTTATATTTGCTGCCGGAAGTCCAGCTCTGCTACGTCAGTGCGACGTCTCGGAAGTCAAAGCATTCTCTCGTCTTTGGACCATAGTAGCTGAGTGAAAGTTCTGCAAAATTGATAAATCAATCCCTTGACCCTTTTAAACAACAATGCAGCCTATTATTTTTCACGGTCAAAAAATAACCACACTCAAGCACACATAGCAAAATATGCGACGTCATGGCGGGCTGTTGCGAAAACTTGAAGAGGCGTTAGGATGGATAGTTGGGCGTGTTGGTTAAGCATGATTTCTGAAGTGAAGGTGCCTGCTGAACGTTTTCAAGAAGTCCTGTCCACATCGAGCTGCGGCGAGTTTTGTTAAGCAGATTGACCGCCTGGAAGAGGCAGGCTACCCACAACCTGTTTTAGTGTCCGTAGCGGAAACAATCCTGAAGAAGTCGCGAATCCGCCAACCGGACCAGGAGCCACCCCGCGAAAAAGAAAAAGTTGCTGTCATACCCTACATACACCGCATGTCACATAATTTGAAAAAGATTGCAAAGCGAGCTAACGTAAATGTCGTGTTTTCTGCCCCGTGCAAGCTCTCTAAACTCTGTCGAATGACCAACCCTTATTCCCGCAAGGCACCGGCCTGTGCTACTAAACACGATAACAAATACGTAGAATGTCAGGCAGGAGTTGTTTATGAGATTCCTTTAGATTGTGGTAAAAAGTACGTGGGCCAAACAGGGCAGTGCCTGAATGACAGGCTGAGGCAACACAATAACAAAGTGAACAATGGGAGGGAGGGCCACTTGGCAATTCATTGTAGAAATTGCAGATGTAAGCCAGACTTCCACGCCTGCGCTGTGGTCGCCAGAAGCCGTGACAAATGGGTTAGATTAATAATTGAGGCCAAAAGAATCATTGAAGCAGCTGATAACTGCGTAAGTGTTGCATCCATATCACTGTCACGCAAAGAACTGTTCTACCTAAACGCGAATGCGCCCTGAGAAACTGTGATTACGCTCCTAGTATAAATCAGTGGGGTTTTTTTTCTGAATAAACATTGTTGGAAGTGGCGCCCTGTGTGTGTGTGTTTCTTCTTTGTCCTCCGTCTTTTTAGCGCCTTCACTTCAGAAATTGAAGAGGCGGCACCACAGGCTTCTCGTTTTTTGTGAGCGATTTCTGCATTGCTAAGCGCCTTCTCAATTAACTTTTTTTGGAAAATGGTTTAATGAACAGGTCCAATATAGTTTCCTCTTGAGTGCCTCTTTAACGACCTTCAACGGCGTATTTCCTCATAAGCTCAATGGCGACGTTGTGTAGGATGTCGTTCGCCCTATAACCGGTGGCGAAATCCAGGTGGCGGAAAGTGGGCACTGGAACCACGTGCTCGAAGACGACGTTTTCGCCGAGCCTGTCAACCAGGTCTGAGATGTCGGCTGGGGTCGCCACCGTGTCTCCTGGTGCCGGGAACAAAGCGATTGGCAATCTTATGCGCTCCAACGGGTACGGCGGTGGCGTGTCCTGCGTATTAGGATTTCGGATAGAAAAAAGAGTGAAACCATGCCAGCAAAAGCGGTCATGCACCCGAATTTACACAAGGCTACAGACAAAGCCCATGCGTGTTTGTCGAAAACTTGTATAAGTTTCTGCTGAACTAGTTTGCCAAAAACTGGTCTTCTACGTTAATCTAGCATACCAAGACAACAGTATCAAATATGATAAAACGCGCCTGTCAATTTCATGCAAAGTAAAACTTGGATACAGTAGTTAGCAATTTGTTCCACGTAAGCTAGTAAACGTAAAATGTTATGCAACCCAATTTTAAGAATTATCCTGCATACTACAATTTAAAACTAGAAGTTGATGTAATTCGTCAACATCGTCTATTAAGCCAAGTAAAATTATGAAGCCCTCACAAATGATGTTTCCTGCGTATTAAAGTTTAAATACAAAAACTTGACCAAATTCTTCTACGTCATTCCGTTATGCGTCCTAATCTTGAAAAAGCAGATACGTATATTTTCCCTGGAATAGCTGGCAAGGCACAACTGAGGAACCTTAAGGCTTCAAAGAAAAGAATCAAGCTCTCCTAGGATAAAGATAAAAAATTTAACATAGAAAGTCAAGATATGGATTATGAACGATATGTTGGGAGGACAACGGTACAAAATTATACACACAAATTAGAGATATCAATTATGACATATCTTGATAGTGGCCTCAAATATAGGAGATATAGGTGTCGCCCCAACGGATGAATATCGTTTTGCATTGCTGGGTGCAATATCGTGGAAGCTGTTGCTCAAAGGTTCACCATTTCATGTAGCACCGTCGAGCACCAGAAGATCATCACCTAGTATGTTAGGATATAATTTTGGCTCATGATTTAAATGTGCGTTGCCACGTAGATGCGCCTGGAAGGCAAGCTAGGTAAACTTTGACAGCACAGCGACCCTGACATTCAATTTGGCAAAATGGATCAGTTATACCAGAAAAAGAAAGAAACGGAACACAGCTCATATTTCCCACGTTGCAGTGACTAATACAGTGAGGCGACCCCTGGCTGCCTGCTCCATCAAACCCATTGCTGGACCTCCAGCTTTGCTTGGGATTCACGTGGACATGGGGGTGGGGGCGAGTGGATCAGAAGAGTTCTCGGATAATTCGTAGTGCTGAAGCTAAGCGATACGTAAGCTGCGAACGTTGCTCGCAGTGATACCGTTTCCCTTTCTCGTAAGCGCAGCTGTCGCAATAGGAATGTCGTTCCGATGAACACTATGAGTTCTAATTATTTATTACAGTAATAATGTTATGCAGATCCAACTTACAACTTGGAATATATTTTAAGTGTTACATTAATGCTATACAATTGATCATCTCCCGCAATGAATTTTGCAGCACAGTGTTTGCATGCCTGCTCTACAAGACCGCGCGAAGCACTGACTTCCTTCACGCAACTCAGGTGAGCCACGTGAACACGAATCTCACTGCCTCAGAGATCGGCCCCACTCTTCATTGCACCATCTCCAGAATCAGCTAACATTTCCAATGCTCTTTCACTGGCACTGGCCCGCTTGGCAAGAAGCCGACGGAGCCGACGCAACAAAACCTAGAACGATGGCATAAAATGATTCGCTTTAATCAAGGAATCAGGTGCTTAAATGCGGATGTTTTTTGTAGTAAGTTTCTTATGATACCGCTCATCTTTTCAGTGGGTAATTCAGCTGAGAAAATAGCCGGCCACCAGAACAATTGTAGGAATACTACACGTGACTAAGACAAGGCGATTGCTTATACGAGTGCCACCCTGTGTGTGAAATACACAGAAAACCAGCAGCAGCAGCAGCAGCAGCAGCACCCTGCAGGAACCACGGTCAGCAAAGCCCGAGGGTTAAGAAAACAAAGCATAGGTGTAAAACCTGCGGCAATAGCCTTCGTGTGACAAACTCCTTTATGGACAGCCTAGGCTCCATTGGGCACGAGACGAGGGAGGTACCACACAACGACAAAATTTTGGTGGGAAGCTAGGCAGAAAATTTTTCGTGTTAACATTCTCGGAATTCTGAAGGAGGAGGAGGATGAAAAGGAAAGAAGGAAAGGTAGGGAGGTCAACGAGATGCACGTCCGGTTTGCTACGCTACACAGGGGAAGAGGTTTAAGGGAAGAAAAGAAAGCAGAGGGAAGGAAGAAGGTCTATCGGTTTGCATACGTGCGGATGTCCATAACTTCACGCCTATAATTGCTCACTGAGGCCAGTCGCTTTCATAAAACGTAGCCCGCTTCGTTTTGAAAGCCTGTGACGCGTGGGGTTATGTTCCGAGAATCTTAGTCTTTGAAAATGGTCTCTTATCTAATTGGTTTAACACCCTCTGAAGAACGTCGCGTTCGTTGTCATAGAGATTACAAAAACACAACACGTGCTTGATCGTCTCTTCACAGTTGCACGAGTCACAGATCGGTGTGTCAGGCATTCGAATAAGGAATGAGTAGGCTTTCGTAAAAGCCACCTCTAACCAGAGGCGGCACAGTAAAGTTGCATCAGGGCAAGATAAGTTCGATGGAATCTGCAGCTTCAATGTAGAATCCAGCCGGTGGAAACGGCAGTTGGAGAAAACCGCGGTGTTCCACAATGTTTCAGTCTTGGTTTGAGCAAGTAAACGAAGACCCCACGCAGAATCTGTGCTTGATAAGGGTATATGAAGCGTCAGGGTTTCTTTATGGGCTGACCAGGCGGCATCATCAGCAAGGTCATTTCCGACGACGCCACAGTGCCCCGGAAGCCATTGGAAGATGACGTCATGCCTGTTTATGAAAGCTTGATGGAGAACCTCTCTGGTCTCAAACACCAGTTGTTCATTGGCCTTGCGCCGTAAGGCCCATGAAGAGTCAGCAGACTCTGAAGGGCTGCCATGGAGTCTCAAAAAACAACACACTTTCGAGGTTTGGCTTGTGCGATGTAATTAACAGCGGCACATAGAGCGAGAAGTTATGTTGCCATACAGGTCGTTATATGGGGCACTTTGAAAGTAATTGTAACTTGTAAGGCCGGGATGATAACAGCGCCTGTGGAGCTTGTGGCTGAGACAGATCCATCGGTGTAAATGTGCGTTCTTTGCTCGTACGCGTCGTTCAGTAATGACAATGTGAATTGACGTTGAGCCACTGTTGAATGACGGGTCTTCTTCATTATTCCAGGAATCGTGAGGCGTGCTTGTGGATCGTAGGAACCATAGGGGTAACGGTGGTCTTGCTGCTGGTGTAAAGCCCGAGGGAAGGTATCCTTGATGTGTCGAAACAAGTTCGGAAAATATGGCTTGAGGTCTTTGTGCTGGCAAAGCAGCAATTTAATGACTGGGTACGCGGCACAGATGCCGAACGTGTGCGCTAAGGATGTCAAATCGATATATATATATGTTGGAACCAAGTAGTCTCTAGCAATCATGGTTGTTGCGTGAGTCGAAGTGCACCGTGGTAATCCAAGACATGTCCGTAGAGCCTGGCCTTGCAAGCTTTCGAGGGTACGAATGTTTGTTTTACATGTATTCGAAAAAAAAAAGCGGCAAGCTGTACCATAAAAAGCCCAGAAACAGTGCTCTGTACAGCTGTAGCATGGAGCGTACCGACGTGCCCCAGGTTTTTACGCACAGGAACCTCAGTAAATGTACCATCGAAATTAGTCTTCTCTTTCGGTAGATGCTGGGGGGCGGGGGGCTCCATGAAAGGTCCCTGTCAATAATCACACATAAAAAGTGGTGAGACTTCTGGTATTTGATAGCCTGGCCATTTAGAGAAACAGGGTACGGTGCCATGGGTTTGCGAGTAAACGCGTTTTACGCGCATTTTCGATGGACACTCTAAGGCCTTGTTTGCGGAGATACGAACAGGTTAGGGTGACTGCCCACTGAATTCTTGCGCGTACTTGAAGACGAGTCACCACAGACGACCAAAGACAAATATCAATGTCCATCGATAGGTGCATTGTCTTGTGCAATATCAGCAAGGCCGACCATAGATAGGTTAAAGAGAACAGGGCTCAATACCCCGGGCTTTGGGACACACCGTGTGCTAAATAGTTGGCAGTAGGGCCATATTCGGTCAGCACAAAGAAAGGCCTTCTAGTAAAATAGTTGCGCATACAGAGAAACATTCGGCCACCGATTCCAAGAGCCTCCAATGACTCTGGGATCGCTTCATGTGCAACCCTGTCGTACGCCGCTTTCACACCAAGAAAGAGCGCCACTGATACGCTTTCGAGGCATTTTTGTTGCTGTATGAGCCTTGTGAGGTCAATAACATTGTCTATTGATGACCTGCCTCGCTGAACACCTGTTATGGAGTCAGGGTACACATTGTGGCATTCAAGATACCATTACAGGAGTGTAAGAATAATCTTTTCCATTATATTCCCATTGCGGCTTCCCAGGTCAATAGATCGATATGCCGACAGGTCGAAAGGCGACTTTCCTTGTTTGAGTGACGGTACGAGCCGACTAACCTTCCATTGCTTAGGAACGATGCCTTCATAACTTGAACGGTTGTAGCAATTTAATGGCTCTTGCCTTGCCTCTTGTCCAAGATGGGCAAGAGCTGCATAGGTGATGCTGGCGGGCCCTGATGAAGAAGAGCGTCCAGAAGCAGCCAAAGAGGCGTCCAGTTCTTCCATAGTAAATGGAATTTCCATTTCTGGGACGCGAGACACAGGGATGACACTCGCGTCTTCGGCGTTGGGGGTTATACACACGCCAGCAATCCGCGCACAAAAATCATTCGCCACCTCAAGTTTCGTCTGGCCTGATGTAGGGCTGAGGCCATGAAAAGATGTCGCTGTTGCGGAGACGAGTGCAGGCCACGAACGGTCCTCCAGATGTATGAAAGTGGTTTGCGAAGGTCCAATGATTCACAAAAGGACTTCCAGAGTTGTTTCTGTAATTTGTCTAAATGGCGCTGGATTTTCTTCTGTGTTCTCCGGGCCCTTCTTAGGTCTCAAACTTCCTTCGTGCGCTTGTATTTCCTTTCAGCTCGTCGTCGAAGTGCGGTCAGCCTCACCACTTCTACGTCTAATTGGGAGCAGTTTGCTGTCAACGTTAGGAAGCACGAAGCTTCCTTCATTGTCTTTGTGATGGTACCCTCCAGGCTGTAGCCAAGGTCTTCTCTGCATGCATTTTCCATGTATAGCTAAAACTTAGTCCAGCCGATTCTTCATACTGCATACGACGAAGTAGAACTGTTTAGCCCCCTGATCCGCAAATATGTAGGTATATGGTCACTTCCATGTGTTTCTATGACTGAAAACCACAGAACATTTGAACTGAAGCATCGTGATACCAAAGTGAAATCCTGCTGTACTTAAGACCCCCCAGGTATGTAGGACTGCCATCGTTCATGACACAAAGGTCGTGATCAGAGGCGAACGACACTAGATTCCTGCCTCTGGAATTGATTGCCGAGCTACCCCACAGTAAGCGATAAGCGTTGAAATCTCTCGCTAGAATCCTCAGAATTCTGAATGATGCTGGTCCGGTTATACGACTGGTCAAATAGGTTATAAAATTAAAGGTTTATTTACCTGGCCATATCGCTGACGATTTTCCAATTTTCCATAGTCGTACATCACCAGGTTTTTCGCCTCGTAAATCTGTAAGAAACATTCTTTCTGATTGGAAACTCGTAGTGCGTGAGGCAAACCTAATATGTACTCAAAAATTTAGCCTTGGAAAAGAGGCGTACTCTTGCAAAATGCTTAACTTAAGCTGAAATTCGGCATATAAGATCAGTGTTACTAATAACTACATGGGGCAGTGTCAGCCAAGAAGTTTGCGGACCAAGCGCACACATATACTCCCGCGGTTGTCGAGTTCCCTCAGATTGTTTCCTAGAAAGTTGAAAAACAGCATCCGTTAATTATGTCAATGCTAACGTTCTTAAAAAGCCGCACATCAGAATTATCCAGACGGAATATCTTGCAGTGATCAGACATTATGTGTACAAGGATTTGATTACATCGTTTCATAATATTACCATTGAAAACGCAGAATAAATCTTAGTGGAGCACCAATTTACAGAGTATATTGCAGGACGATGCTAGAAAGTCGATGCTGGATCAGAATTACCGCATGCATTCTCGAGTAGGTGATCAAAACGACAATCGATGAAAATGTGCCCATTAGCGAATCCCAAGTTGGGATATGTCGAGAACTTATGCTTACTTCTTCAGGAACTAAAACCAACATGGACGATTGAAATGTCTAGAATTTAAGACTTTCTCTAAAATAAATACAACCTAAAAGCGAGGAAAGTTGCACCTCGCCTGAAAGGCGAACCACTGATAGGTATTGCAAAGTGTTAGGCAAGCTTACAAATAACGCTCGTATTCTTATAGGCCATATAAATTGCAGTGAAATTTCGCTTACTATCTATACAAACATGGTGTCAGGAGCGCACGGACAAACATGCACAGGTTTGCTTGGCGACCAGAACCACTCTCTGCTACAATGCTGGTGTGCTGGGGAACTCCGGCAGCGGGGAGTGCGAGTGCTCATTGTCTAGAAGTGAGCGTTTCTTGCTCTCGCTTGCTTCCCCCCTTAGACTGCGCAGCGTTTCCTAAATTCAAATTATGCAACAACCACTAACAGTCACGTGGGAGGACAGCGCTCATGAGGTCACCAGCTATCTCGGCTGGCCCTTTCTTCTCTGGCGCCCACAGCCGAAGCCCGATATATGTCATGATATACAGTGTTCAAATGTCTGAACAGGCCAGTAAGGCTTTCAGTATTTATCCTTTAGGCTGGTATTCGCTATCTGCATTTTTGTCTTCATTGAAAAACACTACATTCCAAGGCACGCTAGTGGTTTGTCGTAAACTGTGGATTAAGAGGATATTGTTAACACAGAAAAGGTGCGTGTCACTGAACAAATCAAATAATCATTTCAGTTGGCCACGCTATTAAGGAGCATTAGTGACGCGATTTCCATTGAAGTTCAGCGTGGAGCTCAAGGCACAGATACCTTACATTATAAGTTGTTATGCGAATGAGCTTCTCCTTTAATTTATTTCATGTGTATTTGTTCGCGGAATATAGTGTTCAGCAGGCCGACACTGATGTCATTTAAAAGGATGTCAGTTATAGAAGAGAACGTGTACCTGATGATAGTGGAGAAAGTTGTTATAGGTCGATCCGGTGGGAAAGTGTCCTACGTAGACAGGCAGTCTTGTCTGAAAGGAGGCGATACTTATTGTGACATCTTTGTAAGAGGAATCACCATACTATGCCGTGATGAGGGAAACAGAAAATGCATTCGTGGTGACAACAGTCCAGATATCTTCAACAGCGCAACTAAGAAACAGTAGTTCGAGCAAAAAGCATCCTATTTTCGGTTTTACACAGCTACAGTAAACTATCCTAGGCCCGAATACACAAAAGCCCTTATAAACAACGATTGCTGACCGCTTAGCAAGTATATGCATGTGTGTGCAAGAACCTAATTAAGGAAGAACCGTTCTTTGCAAAATGCTTGCTATTTTATGGTTTCTATCGTAATAACGTGACCCAGGCATAAACAGGAAGTGTTCCTTGAAGAGTGATTGTGGCACGCTGCGAGTTTTTAAAAAGAAACGCGATAAAGAATGCATTCATAACGTAGCGGTAGATTGCACGCTGTGTCCAGACTAGTTGTCATATACTTATCTTGAAGAATGAGCGCTAATGCCTGCGATCCGCGGGACACTAAACTGCGCTTCATGAATTGCAGCGAAACACAAGGCTAATGCATTTAAAACTGACATACATGCAGGAGCAGATACTTTTCGACAAAGTGGTCTTGTACTGACACACGTGGCATAGGTTTTAAGTGTCGTGGACATACAGTAAATAGTGTAACATGAGTTCTATATGTTCATGAATAAAGAAAGCTAAAGTCGCACCTCGTTTTATGCAGCAGTAATCTCTATAATGTAAGTTCCATGATGTTGGCCAATGCACGGTCAGCAGCACGGCCAAAGCCATATCGGCATCCAATTGTGATTGGTGAAATTTAGTTTCTTGTGTTTGTTCCGTGTGCTTTTTCGATTGACCCCATGTGTGATTTTTTGCATCTTTTCTTGCATCTTTTTTGCATCGAATGTTACGTGTGGAAAAACACAGATGAAAGAGGCTATATACAGGCTATTTACACTGGAGCCAGACCGCCAGGCCGACACTCGCCCGCGCCAAGGGCACAGACCCACTTCGTCGTCGTTCTCGCGGCGGCTCGTCCCTTGAGCATCGCTCGATGATATCGTAATACTACCCCCCGGTGGCAAAAGCGCCATCACGGTGCTGTTAAATATCCAAGGCGCGTGAAGAGTTGTAGGGTTTGATCCGGCGACGTGGACAATGCCACTGGTTGTCACTGCGGAGGACGTAGTGGGCGTGGCTAGAGCGATTTCGCAGGTGAAATCGGTTACTTGGCGAAGCACGCGATATGGGCCTGTGTAGCAGGAAAGCATTTTTTCACAAAGACCAACTCTATGCGATGGTGACCAAAACGAGGGTACCTGGCACAAAAAAGGACATCACGGTGACGGAGGTCATAGCGTTGCTTTTGTTTGCCTTGAGAGGCTTGTAGACGAGTGCGCGCAAGTTGGCGAGCATGGTCAGCATGGGTGAAAGCATCACGGGCATAAGCGTTAGTTGAAGCCGTGTTGGACGGAAGCACAGTGTCCAGTGGTAGCCTCGGTTCCCGGCCATACAAGAGGTAAAAAGGCGAAAAGCCAGCAGTTTCGAGACGGGAAGAGTTATACGCAAATGTAATGTAAGGTAGAGCCTGGTCCCTGTCACGGTGGTCTCAGTGGCGGCAGGCGAATAACGCCGGTGGGGCGTAGGCGGCACTGGGGTGCGTCAGAAGGTTCTGCGAGAATCGGAAACTCAAGGCGAAGGGTACTGGAAGAGACGTCAATAAGAGCAGAATGCGCGGAGAGAAAATCGAGGCCGAGAATGAGGTCGTGGGGGCATTGAGCAATCACGGTGAAGAGGACAGGAGTGTGGCGGCCGGCGATGCTAACACGTGCCGTACACATGCCCATGATAAGCACAGCGCCGCCATCCGCAACGCGGACGACGCGTGCCGACGCTGGGGTGAGGAGCTTGTTCAGTCTCGTCGGAAGGCGGCACTCATAATAGAACGATGTGCACCTGTATCGATGAGTGCCGTGACAGGATAGCCGTCAACGTCAACGTCAAGAAGATTTTGGTTCGCAGGTAATGTGAGCAGAGGA
Organism: Dermacentor andersoni; assembly: GCF_023375885.2. Taxonomy (NCBI): domain Eukaryota; kingdom Metazoa; phylum Arthropoda; class Arachnida; order Ixodida; family Ixodidae; genus Dermacentor; species Dermacentor andersoni. The sequence continues at coordinate 110,730,855 of NC_092823.1, forward strand.
TTTGAGGGCAGGGTGGACAACGGAGCTTCACCTCCAGAAGCTGCAGTGCCTAGTTTTCCGGCTGGATCCGGGATGCGATAGGACACAGAGAGAAGCAACGGGGTTGGGGCGAACGAGACGGCGTCGAGGTGAGGGCGAGCGGCTGTAGCAAAGGTTCGGGGCAGGAGCATCAGCAGCAATGGGTTCATGGCGGGTGGCATAGCGAACAGAAGGTCCAAAGGGGCAGGAATGAGCGGCCGTGTATATCCGAGGAGGTGGTGGCCATCGGTTGCGGCAGTGACGAGCGACGTGGCCGATGCGACAGCAGTGGAAGCAGATCGACCCGTCATCAGGGGTACGCCATTTGGACGGGTTGCGGCGAGATGTGGCAGAAAAGGACTGCCGGGGACGTGGAGGGCTGCTAGAGAACTGGAGAACGATGGGTGGAGACGATGAACACACGGAGTTGAGACCCATGTTCTCAAATTCCTGTCTGACGACGGCCTGAATGAGCGCAATCGTGGTTGCTGGTGGATCGGGAGGCGTCGCATAGAAAGCTGGCAACAGGCGGCGTCGAGCTCGCGGCGAACAATACGGGTTACGTCGTCACAGGGGGTGGTCTGACGCGGTCGACCCTCACATGTCGGCGTAGCAGCAGTGTTGGGTAGCCGCGTGATGTGATGTGTGATATGGCGGCTCTTAGCTTATTCAAGGCGACGGCATTCTTTGATGATGGCGTCGATAGTCGAGACGTGGCCGAAAACAAGCAAACTGAAAGCACCGTCGGCGATGCCTTTTAGCACATGCGGCACTTTTTCTGCTTCAGACATAGTATCGTCAGCTTTGCGGCAGAGAGCCAAGACGTCGAGGCTGTATGAAACGTACGGCTCTGCAGATGTCTGAACACGAGACGCAAGAGCCTTTCTCGCGGCAGCCTTGCGCCCAATGGGGTAGCCGAACAGTTCCATGAGCTTTTCTTTGAAACTGTCCCAACTGTTTATCTCGTCGTCATGCGTTTGGTGTCGCACGCGTGGGGGGCCACCGAGATAAAAGATGACATTGACGAGCATGATCGTTGGATCCCACCTGTTATTAGCACTGGCGTGTTCATAGAGCTTGATCCATTCGTCAACGTCATCTCCCTCTAGGCCAGAGAACACACCAGGGTCTCGATGTTGGGCAACCGTGATGATTGGAGCAGTCGGACAAGCCGAAGCCGTTGCAGAGGTGGTCTCATCACCGGGAGGCATGGTGACAATCTCGATATACCGACCACACCGGAGTTCCATGGTGAGGACGGGGTTCGCTGACCTCCACCAGAATGTTACGTGTGGAAAAACACAGATAAAAGAGGCTCTATACAGGCTATTTACACTGGAGCCAGACCACCAGGCCAACACTCGCCAGCGCCAAGGGCACAGACCCACTTCGTCGTCTATCTATCCATCTATGCATCTATCCACCTATCCATCTATCTATCTGTACATCTGTGCGTCCGTCCGTCCGTCCGTCCGTCCGTCCGTCCGTCCGTCCGTCCGTCCGTCCGTCCGTCTGTCTGTCTGTCTGTCTGTCTGTCTGTCTGTCTGTCTGTCTGTCTGTATGTCTGTCTGTCTGTCTGTCTGTCTGTCTGTCTGTCTGTCTGTCTGTCTGTGTCTGTCTGTCTGTCTGTCTGTGTCTGTCTGTCTGTCTGTCTGTCTGTGTCTGTCTGTCTGTCTGTCTGTCTGTCTGTCTGTCTGTGTCTGTCTGTCTGTCTGTCTGTCTGTGTCTGTCTGTCTGTCTGTCTGTCTGTGTCTGTCTGTCTGTCTGTCTGTCTGTGTCTGTCTGTCTGTCTGTGTCTGTCTGTCTGTCTGTCTGTCTGTCTGTCTGTCTGTCTGTCTGTCTGTCTGTCTGTCTGTCTGTCTGTCTGTCTGTCTGTCTGTGCCTCTTTAGCCGACGCAGTGACATAAGTGGCCTACTAACTTGGGCCACTAGGTTTGTGGTCGTGGTATCGCGATGCCCTCGGGGTCGTTTCATTGTCGTCATTGGAGCGTCCTCATGTCGCCGACGTCACGCCTTCTGCGGCAACCGAGTGGCCCAAGCTGCCTAATAACCTGCACCACTAAGTATCTGCTCATGATGCGGTCGAAGTCGCTGCATCGTCGTCAATAAAACTTTGCAATCCAACTCTCGTCATGCCATTGTCGTGGCGCCTTTGTCGTGACACTCGTAATGCATGTATTCACAGTAATATCACCGTCGTGACGCTTCCGGGATCTTCCCGTCTTCGTCACTCCAGCTTCGTCAGTCGACTTTCGTCAAGCCGTCGTCCTCGCGTTTTCTGCCCGAACCCAGTGGCCCAAGTTGTCTACTAGCTTGGGCAACTATGTAAATGACCCTCGTGTTCCATTCAAGAGTGTTGCATCGTCGTCATTCCAGCTTTGTCATCTGCCGCTTTTGATGCTGTCGTCATCGCGCATCGTCGTGCAGTGGTCATGCCATTGTGGTGGGGCTATCATGATCGCTCCATTGTCGTCATTCCAGTTTCGTCATGTGACTTTTTTTGACATCACGAGTGCTTCGTGATCACTTTATTAGAGATCTTCGTCAACTTATCATCGTTATAAGTTTCTGTGACACAGTTGTGGTCTCACCATTGTCTTCATACATTTGTGTTCCCACTCTCCAATTACGACTGTCATGTCATCGTCGCCTGGCCTCGTCGTCCTGCATTTTTGTCATACAATCGTCGTTGTGCCGTCATCGTCACGCATTCATCATTATACGTTTGTCATCGTACCGTCGTCTTTACGCTCTTTTACCATGTTCAAAAATCTATAAACGTCATCTCACTGTTGCCATGTCATCATCGTCATACAGCATTCGTCGGCCTATCGGCGTCATTCCATCGTTGTCACTCAGCCGTTCTTAAGCCGCCGTTGTTATGCTGTGGTCCTCAAACAGTCGCTGTCCTGCATCCGTTGTCATAACTTCCTCGTTATGCCGTTGTAGCCACGCCATCATCGTCGCTACAGCTTCGTCATCCGGCTGTCGTCGTAATGTCATCACGCCATCGTCGTCATCGCATTCTGCTCATGTAATAGTCACTCTGGTTTCGTTATACCATCGTCAGCATTTCGGAATTGTCATTTCATTGGGATCACGCTGTCGTCGTTATACCGCCTTTGTCGTTTTTTGATATCATTGCTTTGTCACTATTTCCTCATTATCACTGCGTCGTCGTCGTCTTCTGAGTGACCTTGTGAAGCGAGTGTCAGAAACGTGGGCTGATAGCGAAGACAGTGCATGTCGCTCGTGGTTGAAGTAGCCACAAATGAGCCACTACTGATTTTAATTAAATTTTACTAGAGCAATACGCTCTTCCCGATCAGCTTACTGTCCATTGCCCACAAAGTATTTAGTAAGGTAATCGCAAATAGAATCACGAACACCTGAGACTTCTGTCCACCAAATGACCAGGCAGGATTCCGTAAACGCTACTCAACAATAGACCATATTCACACTATCAATCAGATGATAGAGAAATGTGTGGAATATAACCAACCCTTATATATAGCTTTCATTGGTTACGAGAAAGCGTTTGATTCAGTCGAAACCTCAGCAGTCACGGAGGTATTACGGAATCAGGGTGTAGACGAGCCGTATGTAAAAATACTGAAAGATATCTATAGCGGCTCCACAACCACCGTAGTCCTCCATAATGAAAGCAACAAAATCCCAATAAAGAAAGGCGTCAGACAGAGAGATACGATCTCTCCAATGCTATTCACAGCGTGTTTACAGGAGGTATTCAGAGACCTGGATTGCGAAAAATTAGGGATAAGAGTTAATGGAGGATACCTTAGCAACTTGGGATTCGTTGATGATATTGCCTTCCTTAGTAACTCCGGGGACCAATTGCAATGCATGCTCACTGACCTGGACAGGCAAAGCACAAGGGTTGGTCTAAAAATTAATCTGCAGAAAACTAAAGTAATGTTTAACAGTCTCGGAAGAAAACAGCAGTTTACGATAGGTAGCGAGGCACTGGAAGGGGCAAGGGAATACATCTACTTAGGGCAGATAGTGACCGCGGATCCGGATCATGGGACTGAAATAATCACAAGAATAAGGATGGGCTGTGGTGCGTTTGGCAGGCATTCTGAGATCATGAACAGCAAGTTGCCATTATCACTCAAAAGAAAAGTGTATAACAGCTGTGTCTTACCAGTACTCACGTAAGGGGCAGAAACCTGGAGGCTTACGCAAATGGTTCTACTTAAATTGAGGACGACGCAAAGAGCTATGGAAAGAAGAATGATAGGCGTGTTGTTAAGGGATAAGAAAAGAGCAGATTGGGTGAGGCACCAAACGCGAGTTACTGGCATCTTAGTTGAAATCAAGAAAAAGAAATTGGCATGGGCAGGGCGTGTAACGAGGAGGGTATATAACCGATGGTCATTAAGGGTTACGGACTGGATTCCAAGAGAAGGGAAGAAGGGAAGAAGAAATGAGTGCTAATGATTCCGAAATGGCCAATATGTGCAACGACGGCTTGTAATGACCACAATTGGTTAGAAATGACTAGAAATGTTTAGTAATGAGTAGTTATGACTGAAATGACTACTAATGACTTGTAAGGACTACTTATGACTATGAAATGACCAGTATGTGTAATCACGGCTTCTAATGACCACGAGAGATTACAAATGAATAAATATGCTTACTAGTGAACAGTAATGACTAGTAATGACTATGATATGACCAATATGTCTAACGACAAGTTGTAACGACAACTGATCAGAAATGACTAAACATGCTTAGTAATGACCAGTCATGATTAATAATGACTGAAATGATTTGTAATGACTACTAATGACTACGAAATGACTAATATGTCTAACGACGAACTATAACGACTGCAATTGATTAGAAATGACTAAAATGCTTAGTAATGGCCAGTAATAACTAATAATGACGGAAATGAGTTGTAATGGCTAATGATGACTATGATATGACCAACATGTGTAACGACGGCTTGTAATGACCACAATTGATTAGAAATAAATAAAAATGCTGGGTAGAAAGCAGTAATGATTAAAAGAAAGAAGAGAAAGCGAAGAGGCAAGGAGAAAGAAGCGAATGATAAGTGGAGAAAGAGTAGGCTTTCACCGTACCCCTCTTAAGAGAGATCTTAAAAGACCCTATAATTATATTTTGTGCATCAGACTTGGACTATACAGGGTCTGTCCTGAAAGTAATGTCAGTAAGGCCACTAAAAATCATTATGGGATTCTCGTTACAGTTGTTTAAAAATCTTCAAGATACTCTCCTTTTGCGTCGATACATCGGCTACAGCGAGACTTCCAGCTCTCTTCTTTTAGGTAGTGTGGTAAAGGGCGAAGCAAGTACAAGAGACGTAAGAAAAACGAGGACAAAAACAACGATGAGCATGATCTTCATCTTTTATTTGCACATCCTGCCTTTCTTCTGGCGAGGGGACGAGTGCGTGTGCCACTTTGATGGTTGCCTTTTGGTCTCTGGGTTATATTCAAATACCCAAGTCTCGTCACTTGTAATGACGTTGTGCAAAAATGTTCGATCACGTTTCCACATGTCGAGGTTTTCTTGGCACGTTTCAACGCGATGCGACTTTTGGTTGTCAGTGAGCACTTTTGCAACCATTTTTGCGCACACCTTCGGCATGCCGATATCGTTTGTAACGATTTCATGAACTTGATTTGTCGGAATGTTTAACATGTCGGCCACTAAACGAAGACTTAATCGTCGGTCTGAGTTCAACAGTTCCCTCACTCGCGTCACATTGTCAGCCGTGGTTGTTGTCGATGGTCGGCCGGTGCGGTCCTCGTCGTCGGCCTCTTCGGGGCCTTCCAAGAAAGCCTTGTGCCACCGAAAGAGTTGATCTGACAGAGCATGTTCGTTGTGAGCAATCTTGAGCATGGTAACAGTTTCCGCAGCGGTCTTGCCAAGTTTAACCCAAAACGGGATCGCAAATCTTTGTTCTAACGAGCACTGCATTTTCATTTGCACAGGAATAAAAAACAACTCTGATGGACAGGCCCGTCCTTCACTCTCCGATAATCGGAGGACACTGAGCGACGGAGCGCTGCTTAGCTGGGTTCACCCACTACCAGTTTCAACCAGTTAGACAGCACGGGGACGTACAGTGACGTCACAATAAATTCACGGACGTTACTTGCAGGAGAGACCCTGTATTTTGCAATTCCAAGCCGGCACTTCAAGTGATCGACTCGGCCCTTAGACGATGACCTTACTATGTCCTTGCTCAAGGGGTGATCGAATCACACCATGTCGCCCAAAGAGCTGGCCACTGCATAAGGTTTCAGTGGATTCCCGGACACTGGCTTACATGGAAATGAGCTTGCTTACGTGGAGGCAAAGATGGCCCACAGTAATGCCACGCCAGTGTCCATCCCATTTTCACGACCAGAGACTAATGCCCTAGTGTACAGATTTCTGCGCGATAATACAGCAGTATATTGGACCTCACTAGGTCATCGTCATCGCCGCCTTAACGAACTCGACGTACAGATGAAAATACAGATACCACCGAGCATGAAACGGTGCAATGCAAGCTTGCTGCACAGATTACGATTAGCTGTGACATTCACGCGGCGATACCTACATCTCATAGGCCGGGCGGACAGTCCGAATTGTGAGGAATGTGGTATTCCTGAGACAACAGAACACCTCTTGTGCATCTGCGCGCGATTTGATGTACAGCAAAAATCGCTGACACACATCTTGTCTAAATTTGCCGTTGGACCATTAATTGAAAAGTTTTTATTGGGACCTTTGCCTGATCCTTATCATCGGCCTGATAGTCTGAAGGCTCTTAACAATTTTTTCTATGACAGCGGACTGGACAAGAGACTTTGAAATGTCTTGGAGCGTGCAAGACTCTCACCACCATCTTCATCCTCATAATCAACGTCTTCTCTATTCTTTCTTTCTACACCCTTTCCTCGTCCCCCAACGCCGAGTAGCAAGTCAGAAGATTGATTCAAGCCGACCTCTCAGCTTTTCTATCATAATAAATACATCTCTTTTTTTCATGGTAAGGGGTAAATCTATATTCGCACTAGACCTATGTCCCGGTTCATACGTTAGCTAGGTGCAGAAGACCGCCCTTCTCTGTCTATGTCCGCATCACCTTAGTGGTATGCTCCAGTATATGTGCAGCTGCCGGTGTCTGTTTCCAATGATCGCACGATCTCTCATGTGTTCTCCTTCACTCTTACCTCGTTGAATTGTTCCGGACTGGCAAATGCGGTTAGCGTGAAGGAAGCGACACAGAAGGTCTTAGCGATTGTATTGCATGCTGCCGAAATAAGCTCCCGCAGTCCTGATGACAAACCCAGAAAGCCGGCCTCGGTGATCGGGTACAAAAGAACCTGCGCAGGAGACGTGAAATACTAAGAAAGTCGAAGCGTGTATGAATATGAGCTACAATTTCTTCCAAAAAGAAAAAGAAACAAGATAACAGAAAGGTTAAAAGATCGTTCTCGCTACGACACGCACAAAAGAGATACACCCAATCAAAAACATCACATGGGCCCTACGGAACAACGCTAAGAAAGTCTGTATGAATAGGCTTTTATTGCGAGAGCATTATTTGGCTCATTGAGCGATCCCGCCGTCATCAGAAACTTGTGACAGAAAGACGGCCCAGAAATTACCCTATAATCATCTAACTAAAATATAACAGTAGTGGCCACGGTGAGGAGACGCGGCGCGGAGGTAGATCTGGCTTCAAAGAATCAGCCGGGCTGATTTAAACCATAGACAATGGTCCTGGCTCTGTGAGGTAGGCCCGCTATTCTTCGCTCATCACTAATCTCATATGCTCCCACTTGTTGTATGCGGCTTCCTTAGTTTTTCGCTCTCCTAAGTGCCGCATGTTCGCAAATGCGTTTATTTGCAACTTTCGTACCCGAATTCAATCAAGTTGTCTTTAAATGCACGTGCTTTTTCTTGACTCAGTCATACATTCGATGGCGTTGCCTTTGTTTGGCCTGAATGCATGCGAGAAGCACCTTTTGAGTGCATCGAATTACTTTACGGAACGGTCACTGTCCGTAGGCAAACAGGGGGGGCTGATGAAGCTCCGATCATTGTAAGCAGTTATCGCTCCTTAGCGCCTTATTCACCCGCGTCGAACCATTATGAACCATGACCAAACGTACTCGGCCCTCCAAAGCGATCTGCGATGCCGACAAAGAGTGCCGACTGCTGACATAGCTTCATGCATTGCGTTCTCGCCGCATACTTAGCGCTGAAGAGAGACGCGCGGAGAACGCGGAGATCTTCTTCGGAGAGCGTCTGCTTGATCAGCACCGCGTAGCGAGAGCCAACACCGGTGCAGGACAAGGTAAGAGGAGGGGAGAACAGATGGCGCTACATTTATTTCGTTTAGGGATTTTACTGCGGAGGTTACTGAGGCGCGGCAAGGTGGCGGCAACTCGCTCTTTTTCGAGTTATCAAGGGCCCGCAGATGCCGTCGCCGGAGCCCATGCCCCACGACGTATAAATGCAACGTGCTCAGACACCCGCCGGACGAGGACTACATCTCTGCACAGTATGTGGTGGAGCTCACCTATGTATACGAAACGGATAAAGGAATGTAGGGCCAACACCATGGTGCCGCGCGGAATAGTACTGCCATCGCTAGGAAAAGCGGTGTAATCGTGCCAAAAGGTTGTGTCATCGAGAAAGAACACTCAATGCAATCTGCGTGAAACATTTATAGCAACTCCGTAAATAAAACTCAACTAAGAGATCGCAGTATGGCCGGTTTGTCGTCTTGCGTTGTTGTGACCTTCTAAGGAACAACATTCCACTCGGAAATGTAACGCAGCAGCACTGAACTCAGTAATATTTTGCCGCAACGCTAAACTCTGCAGGTTAACTATGCGACAGACTCAGCGACAAGTAATCCTCTCGCATTTACACATCGCCAGAATTACTTAGGTGCCCCAATTTTTTTCCCTTCCTCTATGTTATCGAGCGTTTTTGGCAGGTATATGTCGTATCTCTGGCGACTCTTCTTTGCTGAGGATGCACTTTAGCGGTATTTTTAACCTTCCATGGCGGAAGGGGGGGGGGGGGAATTCTGCGCCACTGCGATTTTCGACCAGTCACCACTAGCTAAGCAAGGGGAAGCGGAGTAATTGCAGTCGCGGCTACGTCCCTACTCATCCCGTTATCCACTTTGACTGCGCTATCTCGGCCTCACCGAAACACTAACCATTTGTGTGTGCACCTCGCCTCTAGTCATCCACTTAGGTAAGAGAAACATGATAAGATATGAAAAGCTATTCATTTGGAAAACAAAGAAAAATGGCTTCTCGTAAAAGAGGAGACCGTTTGATACAGGAGTTCTAATGACGCCGTGGATGACCGCCCAATATTTGCGTCAGTGGTTACGTAATTTTGACGTCAGGAGATTGGAATAAAAACAGGTCCCAATAGTTTTACGTTATCAGGCGCCAGCAACACCAATGTTAACTGCCTGAGGCTCTTTAACGTTCAGCTAAATATGAGCATATGTGTTATTTCAAAACTCTTTTTACACATAAGTGAAGTAGCACTTTCTTTTAACGGACAAGTAAACTACATTTAAAGAGTGAAGTGACTTACCTCAAGTATCGGAATAATCGGCACTACCCAACCAAACGGAGGCTCAATGTGAGTGATATTGGCGACAGGACCGTAGCCTACGAGAAGGTTGACCTGCAACGAGGCATACGGGAAAGATGTTGAGTGGCTTGAACAGGAGCTATTGTCCTTAAACATGATGTTGAAGGTATGACGATATATGCCTGTGACAAAGAAAATTTAATGCTTCGACGAATTATGCCGCTCAACTATTAAGTTGCTAGCAAAGGTGCGGAGGTAGAAGAGGACGGGATTTCTTTTTTCTAGCAGCCCTACGTGTGTAGGAAGATATCAATTATTGCAGTCAAGCTGCGCGCATCTGACCAATGTGATGCAGTGAGACGATCCCTTGTTTGAGTGCTATGGTAGGATACCATTTTGTTGCCCTCGGTTTTAGAGTCTCACGCACGCTGTGACTAGCTCATGAAACGGGGTTAGAACTGATTCAGAAAAAGCTTATCGGCGTTATCAGTAAAGACCTTAAAAATTAACCGCCTTTTTATCCAACAGAGAGAAAGACAGAGAGCCCATTCAATGAAAAATGGAGAGATTTGCCTGGAGCGTGCCTAGCATACTGCTTCAGTTATAAGATCTACGAAATATCGCAAACCAGCCTGCGTGCATGGTTTAGAGGCAATCGTGCAATACGTGAGTATGCTTCATGTCAGCAAGTCTGCTTGCTTCTGAAGAAAGCACACTTTCTGGAGATTCATCCTAAACCTCTCACTCACCGAGGCTGAAGTCCACCATGCGTGAGCTGCGAGAGATATTTTTTGTGTACTCTCCCTTTTCGGAATCTGTCTTTCTGTTGGTAATATACTACCAAGGAGGAGGACCAGACTTGTTACGTTTGTCCACAGCCAAGTTTCACACCGCAACCGTGGATAAATGATCCTGAACATGCTCTGTTTTCGCTTTTGATTTATGTTACTTCCTACAAAGGCCCAATAGGCCGCGTTTCCGCCGGAAAGCTCGCCTTCGTGCATTCCGTTCACAGCCAGCGTTTGCCGAAAAACGGTTATAAAAGCTGCAGTGGCCGCGAAGCGTGAGAAGCAGTCTGGGATCTTTTAATGCTATTGCGTTACACTCTTAAAGGCCAAGCTAAGCACCCTCGAAATTTTTTACCTGTACGTATGCTTGTGGCACTGTAAAGATATATATATATATATATATATATATATATGTATATACATAGGCAATAAAGACTGAAAAAAGTGTTTTGTGGTCTACCGGTCCCAGTACTGCGCCTTTGATTGGGGGCTCCGTAGGTCGAATCACTAGTGCAGCAAACTTTATTTTTTTTTGTTTGTAATCTCCATTGCTGTATCATTTCGCACTTTGAATTCTGCAGTAGTTTGCCTTCTGCAACAAGCGACCGGGCCCGAAAAAGAGCGTGGGAGGAAGCGGATTGGTTAGGTTCGAGATTGGTTAGGTAGATACCGCTTTTGCAGCCGCCGGCAAATAAGTAATGACACGTTGTTATTGCAAAGTTGTTTTATTGCAAAGTATTTGTTTGCAAGTTATAGTTAGGTACTTGTTCATGACTCGACGGCGCATTCACAGAGCACTCTGCACGTGGGGCCCGTATGTACTCCTCCCATCGCCTACCGCCGCTGTCATACTGATTGTGCCCAAGTTTAGGCACCACAAACACGGTAGAAAAGCCCGTCGTCCTCCACAGTACCTACAAAAATTAGCGTTAGAAAGCGCGAGTCTCCACCAAACAGCCCCCAAAGCTTAGAAAAGGCTCCAGGAAAGACTTCCCAGATGTCTCTCTAGTAACTCACGCGTGCGCGTGAGGTTCAGGCAAATACGAAGACGAAGCTGTCGTCACCGCGGCCGCGTAGTTGCAATGGCGCTGTGCTGCTGTGCACGAAGTTGTGGGCTCGAATTCCGGCCGCGGCGTCCGCATTTTGGCAGAAGTGAAATGCAACAACACTCTCGTACCGTTTCTTGGGTGTTCGTTAAAGAATCCCAGCTGTTCCGAATTATTTCGGTGCCTTTCCACACAGGCGTCCTCAATATCCAATCTTGAATCTCGCAGCCATTAAAAAAGTTGGTCGGATAGGTGTATACTCCTTTATACATGCTATAGAGCCTGATAATTAATGAAGTTGCACCAATGAGCCACATAGCGTTACTTTCCACACAACCTCGGAGCAAGACGTCGCTGATAACCATTTGAAGCGAAAACCATACCTTACCTTCTCGCTGTACTCGGGCCTGACTGAATGAAGAATGAGGTTTGCGAGGAATCCTTGGGAAAAGGCCACTATGTTTAGCTTGGTAGCACCGGTGGCGTCCAGAACGTGGTCGATGCAAGCAGGCATGTCGTAACGCCCCATTTCGTCAAAACTGCGTATAATCACATCATTGGGGCACCCTGCCGCTGCTTCATCGACAAGAACCGTACGCACGAGCATAAAAAGGACGATGCTGATATAAATTCTATGATGCTGCATCTCAATGTCATGTATTTGAATAGTTGTGAGTGACGAACGTCTACATTTGTTTTAACTTGGGGCGAGCTTTATGGTGTCCTAAGTGGCATCCATTATTCATATATACTGTCGTCACTTCAGTGCGCGCATCGCAATGCAAAGAGCTGGGACATGCAGGGTTATTATCGATGCCCGTATATGGACGCCATAATAACTATGGCGGGGACTTCAACATAAAAAGTAAGCTCTTATCCGGCGGTCATTCATCGTTACCTGCAGACTGAGCTAGCGGAATAACACTATGCTTGTTGAGAGCACTTGTGTCTTGTGGCCAAGTTTTGCTTATAATGTACTGCATTTATTCAACCATTCGGAGGCGTTTCGTGCAGGAAATACTTGTGAGACACTGACGTGAATCTTTCACGCGCAGAAACCCAGCACTTACAGAGAGATGGCATATAAAGTTATCCCGAACAGTAAACGATAATTACGGCCCTCATAAAGCTGTGACTAGAAGGACTTGCTATAGCACGTAGCTGTCTTTCTTGCACACCCTGCTGCTGATTTTTGTGCACTTGTTGATTAATCGCCACTTAAGGTGCATGTTGACGAACTTGCGCTAGTAAAGTGCACATCGTTGTACCCGCTTAGCTGAAGTCGTTTGGTTTGGGATGGTATTTCGGCGCCATTAAGCATTCACTCGGAAAATGAAGACGGTTGGCTGCGAGATTTCGGTGTACAATCTAGCCGGCTTTCTTATTTCTGCTTATTTCGACAAATGAGACAGAAATGGCTTCGAACAAGTTGATAGGCGAGCGCCAAGCATAACTAGATAGCGCAGGTAATGTGTTGTTAAACAGACATTTAGGAGGCACGCGTTGCACAGGCGAGGTCTCAGACGTACGATGTGCTTCACGAACGTCACAAACATCAAGAGAAATTTTGCTATCGTAAGGAAGAGTTCAACTGACAAGTTCTAAAATGTTTTGGCGTTAACAAAGCAAACCTTATAGCACAGCAGGCTGTCGTGATAGGCGAAAATAATTTCACAAGCTTATTTACGCTATTAAGGAGAAAAGCAAAATTGACGCCTTACCTAAATCTCCAGAAATTCGGATCGTCTTGCGACAGCGTGATATGACTTGTGTACGGCTTGGCCTCTCTCGTGTTCATGGCCCAGACGTCGAAACCATTGTCGGCGAATAAGAAGCCTGCGAATGGGAACGAAATGACAAGTTTTTCCGTCTACAATGGGCTTTGGCCTGATTCATTTAATCTTAGGGCAAGTCTTTTAACAATAATGGTGGCTCCTAGCAGAGTAAATTTTGCCCTAAATTCTATAGAAAAATGTTCCGGTGATAGATGTACCAGCCTGAATATTAGCAACGTGTCTACCCTAAAATAGAAGAAACGCGAGAATAGTTTAACAAAGATAAGTACAAGAGACAAGCGAAGACGATACCTACCATTCAATGAAAGCAATTCATAGAAAAGTGGCAGCGTATAAAAACAACCTAATATATCCCTGTTGTACGGGACAGCTTTTCAGCCTAAACATCAATGCATCTTCAGAGGACTTCGATCCATTCGCCAGCGACCATTCTACTGTGATACATTGAATCCCCTGATCCTTCCGCAACGATGAAGATGCGTGGGGGCGAACGACTGGGGTATACTTGTGTCTTTTCTAGAGGACGCATACTTATTATCAACGCAAATTCATTGTCCTTTCATTAAAACAAGCTCGTACACATGTAATAAATAATCGAGTGATATCAGAAGTAATTCTTAATCAGGAGGATGTTCCCCGTTCACCAGACAGCAGCCGAAAGTTATAAAGGATAGCTTCCAGCTTTTAATTTAGCAATCCTCGATGTTGGCAAAAAAATTACGGAGAAACTTCTTTGGGAGTTGTCTAAGTATGCATAAGGATTGTGCCACTTGCTCATCTCCATGCAGCCCGCTGTCATTATCAATGTTATGAAACTTCATCGGACCAGTAAAAAGCTTATCAACCCTTATGAGTCGTTATCAACTTTATCGCACTAGATCCGACCGTTATCAACGCCTATTGGTTGTTATCAACTTATCAGACTCGATCCGACTCTTAGCAACCCTTATCGGTTGGTATCAAACTTTACGCGATTGATCCGATCCTTATCAACCCTTACCTGTCCTTATATACGTTGTCGGACATGATGTGAACCCGTCAGCGCTTATCAGTCGTTATTAAATTTATTGGACTTGACCCGACACTTATCAATTGTTATCGGTGCTTATCAACGTTAACAAAATTCATACGACCATTACAAGCCCCTATCGCTCTTTAGCACCTCATCCAATCACGCCGAATCACTATCAACCTTGATGAGACCTATATAACCTCTCATAATTCTTTATCAAGTCAATGACTGCTTATCTGTCTGCGTTAGGTGACGTGAAGTGCATGAGCCCTCATAGATCGGTGCCATTTTGGTCGTTGAAGCAAGGACCAAGGAAGTCGCATCCCGTGACCACCGAACCGCAACGCGTATGTGACGTGCTTGGCAATAAAATTTCGCAAAATCAGATTTTTCTTGATATCTACAATGCACCAAGTCGGCTCTACGTGTGGTTCTAGAGATCGTTTTCATTCCAGCATCACCAAATATATGAACAAAGCCTACATAGAAACATTGTTTTATAAATTTTTTTCTTTCTAGTGATTCATCTTACGTGACAAACAGGTTTCCTTGTTGGGTATGCATAGAAATGCTAACGCGTTAAAGCAAAACAATACAAAAAACACTTTTGTCTGGTTTCAGATCACAAATTTGCCTATCGCAAGTGTGACTTCCGCAGAACCCACTTCAATGCGCCTGCACTTCGATTTGGCAGCTGCTCATTTCTCGCCTGACCATCTGCTTTCAGCCCATTTTATTGTAAAAAGCAGTGGTGCCTACTTTGACCCCGGGAGTGCTATAACGTAAAGCTGCTCCAGTTATCGTATATTTAATTTCCGACATTATTCCTCCCTCATTGTAAATTAAATTTCAGGCCCCGCCCACGTCGCCTGCCTGTCACGTGACGTTATGAAGCATTGAAAACTCACTCTAGCCAAAATGACGCCGGCGCCCTGAACTTGCCCGATTGTTTCGA
This sequence comes from Dermacentor andersoni, assembly GCF_023375885.2. Classification (NCBI taxonomy): domain Eukaryota; kingdom Metazoa; phylum Arthropoda; class Arachnida; order Ixodida; family Ixodidae; genus Dermacentor; species Dermacentor andersoni. The sequence goes on from NC_092823.1 coordinate 110,746,088, forward strand.
ACAAAAGAAAAAAAAATGTTGACAATTCGACGCCTTTGTCGCGATTAGCCTTCGGCTAGCGGTCAAGTTTTTTTCAGCCATGCCCGCTGCGCTTATTTATCACGCGACATCACAAACCACGTAAGCTCACCACGTAAAAATGAGGGGACGCACTGAAGATGCACATTATGCCGATCAAAACTGCAATTCTTTTGGAACAGCTGGACAATGGCCAGTTCCGACAGGAATATAAGAGGGCTGCCCGCTCTGGTGTTGTCTGGTCAGCGCTATTGGTTGGAATGAAATTTTTTGCATATAATACACCGTTGTACGTGATAGCTTAACGTTGTCGATTCCTTTCGGAGCGCATCTGGCGTCGCTCTGCCAACACGTTTTTTCGCCTAGGATCTGGTTTAGCTGCAGTTCTAACTCGCAGTTGTGCGCCGCTTTGATTTTGGACCAACCATTGAAAGCTAATCATGGGGGAGTCGACCGGTTGGACACGATGACACTACTATATTAATGCGCTTGTTTATTCTCACCGCATTAACTCTGCTCCACCGAAATTTTCTCTCAACTTCTGCGCGCTCCTTACTTTTTTTCAGGCAATTGTGTAAGGAAAGCATGTCAAGGTAGGCAGTGCTATTCGCTTAGAGAGAAAACGAAAATGACCTCTTAGAAACGAGGAGAGCGTTTTATTGGACTGTTCGAACAACGTCGCGGGTCACCACACTTACTTGCGTAGGCGATGACACAAATTTCACACCAGGAGATGAAAAGAAAGTCAGAATGGAAAAAAATTGCTACCGAAGCCACGTCACGATGCTTCTCGACGGTAATGCGTTAGTATAAAATAATTACAGCGACACAATCTATTGCGGCCGTCGAGACGACTTACGTATGAGGCGTCTACTACTGCGGGAGTCCTTTTTCACCCTTCTGTAAGGGTGAAAAACCACCGAGAGGTTCACGCACGGAATATGAGACGAGAACTGCGGTTCGTCGATGCCTGCGAACGCTGAGAATTGTTCCCTCACTTGCCGCTTACTCTTACTCTGTGGCACATATACTCAGTGAACCACTTTATCGAGATGCTAATTTAAGAGTGGCACATTTCCAGTGCCTTCATGGCGCAGCTCTCTAAAGCGTTGACGTAAGAGGCGCTCATTGAAAGCATGCATTAAAAGGGATGTTTTTCGTCAATGTAGAGTAGCGCATTCCCAGTGACGCACACCACGTTACCTATATTGGCGTGTAAGACGTTCATTGAAGAGTGGCACACACCTACTGGCATATTCCCAGCGATTCAACTTGACACCAGAGAGAAGAATTATAAAATACTTGTTAGTGTCCCCCCTTCAACGAAACTTCTTTCACAAAAAAAGGGTTTTCTCTCTCTGTGAGCACGAACTGACCAGAGATCCAGGTAGGCGGAAAAACGGTTATATATTAAGAAACATACATAGATACATTGATATAAACATACATGCATAACCCCTGAATAGTGCATGAATTACCTCCAAACTGCTAAGGGACTAAATGTTTCTTGTTATACGGCCCCAGATATGCTTCGCACTTTAAAGCGAAAGACTTCGCTAGGTACCCTGCTCACGTCACCTGGTTGGACGTTATCGCATAACAAACAGTGGGTCATACCCAGCGGCCCAACTTTTCCACCAGCTTGTGCCAATAGGTATGTGCTGGCAGCTGTCTCTACGAGTAGGCAACATGGCAGCTGGGCATGTGCCCCAATGGTCTTCTTGCTCCTTGCTGCTGTACGTAATAGTAGAAATCTTGGGTCACGTAGTATGTGCGATTGAACATGTGCCCGGGAGACAACTTCGGCACTATGTAGTGAATGAATGTATGTTGTTTAACGGCGCAAGGGCGAGGTATGGCCAAAGAGCGCGATGCCAGCGTGACTTTGCAGTGGAATGGTGAGCTCTATGATGTTGATGTGACGTGGCTGTAAAGGGGCCTAAAAGTAATCGCTGCAAAGCACGTAAAATCTAAGTGCAATAATAATTTTGCAATGGCTAACGATGTGTACTATGAGTATTAAAATGTATTGCGAAAGAATGATACTCTATATAACAAATGTCACATCCCTCACCAGAGCCCTTGGAACATAAGGGCCTGGAGGAATATGGCATACAAAACTACTAACACAGCGGCATCTTCTGAAGAGTGGATGCGCTACGAAATTATTGGGCTAATGACACGTAAGACTCATTTCAGGAAACCTAGGACTGTATTAGTATCGAAAGGCGGTTCTGTTACGAGAAACATTACAGGATGAAGAGGAATGTGATGTCGGGATGTCAGGGGAAAATGTCTCTTTTTCTCATATTCGGCTTCCCGACACTTCAGGAGAGCGTGGAGGACGGTCAGCCTCTCCCCACATCTACCCCAGGATGAAGGTTCATTTCCAGTAAGTAGACGATTACGGTTGCCAAGTAGGTGTCCTATTCTGAGAGGACAGAATGGGACATTAGGCGTCATTTTTTGCGGAAACCTAACTGTGGCTTTCTCACATGCAGCTTATTCTTTGTTTCCGCGTCCCTCATACGTCGCCTGTGGATTCGCGTTTTCTAGCGTAAGAAAAGCCTCATATCTGTCGCAGGGACATCAGCGGTAGGATTAACAGCTTGCGATGCGATTGACGTCGCAATCTGGTACGACAGGTGACCCTATGACCCAGCGTATAAAGACATGTTCGCTAGACAGGTACACTTTACACAGGATGGAACAAGGCTCATTAAGTAGGGCATTTTTGTGTTTACTGAGTGACATCGAGGCCTTCACGACACATAGGGAGTCTGTATATATAATTGCTTTTTGAAGTTTTGATTTCCTTATATGCTTCACAGCCGACAATAGTGCATTGTCGTCAGGCGTAAAGATACATGTTTCCGGATGCAGTGTACCGGATTCCGAGAAGGATGGACCGACGACTGCATATGACACCCCGTCATATGACTTCAAAGCTTCTTTGTAGAACTAGAACGTCTGTGTAGTTCTAGGAAATACATTCGGATTTCGACTTCTAGTGCGTGCTTTGTGAGTTCTAGAAAGTATAAGTCACATTCTACCACCTGCCACACTCAAGCGGTAACAGCTTGGTTGGATACATTAGGCGATGTTCTAGGACTGGGACATGACATTTCATCGCTAAGCTCCCGCACACGCAGCGAGAAAGGCTATTTTACAGAGGGACAATTAGGTAAAAGCGTAGCACACGTCTTATCGGTAACGGTATGAGAACATCGATATTCATGATTAGAGTGAATTTTGAGACAATATGTGAGGCTGATGCATGTTTTCTGCAGATATAGTGACCACTTATGTTATTCTGTTTACAAGCTTTCAATAACGCTACTTTTGAAGGCGCCAGTGGCTAAGCGGATACCTAGACAGTGGACGGGACCTAGCACCTTTAGCACGCTCGGGACAGCAGAGTTATATATGACGGCACCATAGCCCAGTCATAATCGAATTAGGCTCTTCTAAACATTCCCTAAACACTTACTGTTGCTACCTCATGTTGTGTGCGATAGAATATTCAGTAAGTTAATTGTTTTTAGACATTTCTCTTTGCGATATATTATGTGTGGAATGAAACTAAGCGTGGAGTCAAGTATAATACCTACAAATTTGTGATCTTTGCTGACAGGCATTTGTTGCCCACAGAGTTCTAAACAAGGTTCAATAACAAGGTCTCTCTCTCTCTCTCTCTTGTAGAAAGAAGAAAAGAGCTTTTGTGGGAGTTAACTTTAAGTCAATTTTTTGACTGCCCACTTATACAACTTGTTCAGCCCTGCAGTACCTGTTTCTCGCATACTGCGAGATTACAGGATTTGTAGCCTATTTGAATGTCGTCAATGTAGACAGAATAATAATGGCCGTTGGTAATGAAGCACGGAGTGTGAACATCTTAACGATTAAGAGTGCAGCTTAGCATGCTTCCCTTTGGTACACCCCTTTCTTGTGTATATTGACGTGACAATAAATTGTCGATTTTGACGCTGGATGTGCGATTGAACAAATAGCTTTCTATTAGATCCCGACAAGTCTCTCAAGATTCCGTAGCGCTGAGTTGTGTCGTATGCCTTCTCCATGTCGAGGGATATGGATAATAAAAGCTGTGTATGTACAACTGGGAACCTCCCTTCTCTGAAGCTGCACTAATAGTGATCATACGTTTAGTTGAGTTCAAGGAAATGCATCAGTCGCCGTCTAATAATTTTTTTGAAATAGTTTACAAAGCAACTTGTGAGAGCTCTCGGGCGGTGACCTACCACCGAGGTAGAGTCCTTACGCTGCTTCAAAACAGGGACAACAATCGCTTCTTTCCATGCGGATGGAAGGCATGCGCCAGCCCAAATAGTATTTAAAAGGGCGAGTAGTGTAACTTGTGCCGAAGTGTGTAAGTTTTTGATATGTCATGCATTACTCTGTCAGGTCCCAGTGCAGAGGTCTTGCATGTGATCAAGGTAGCTCTCAACTCAGCAACTCTGAAGGTCCGGTCATACAGTTCGTTCTGTATGCATTTACGTACGACTGGCTTGCATTCTTCTTTTTCTTTGTATTTAAGGAAGGACTGAGAATAATAGATTGAGTTTGACACAGGCTCAAAGCGCTCCATAAGAGAGTTTGCCTGGTTTTGCAAGGTATTCCCTTGGTCGTTCACCAGAGGCAACAGATGGATTTATTGAACATTTAGCTTTCTGAAGCCATTCCACACTATCGCCTCCAGCATGTATGAATATATGCCCGAGAGGAACCTCACCCAGCTTACTCTCTTTGCCTGACGCCGTGTTCGCCTTCCCTGTGATCTAACGTTTTTAAAATTTTATGAGATGTTCTGCCTTTAGCGTTCCACGAAATTTGTCTCATGCCTTATTTTGCCTCTTTCGCACCTCTCTGCAGTCTTCCTTCCCCCAGGGAACACTTCTTGTAAGCATACCCCGATTCGTCGGCGGGATAATGTTTCCGGCTGCATCAAATAAAAGCGGTAAAATGTGGAATAGCACCATCTATAATAAAATCGTTGATGAAATCTCATGGTAGATAAGTTAATTATTTTTTAAATGCTCCCAGTCCACTGATTCTATTTTCCATCGAGGAAATTGAGGAGGGTTCTCATGCAGGGTTATCAGGTCTAAAGTTACAGCAAAGGGGTCACTTCCATAAAGTGTCTTCATGGCCTTCCATTCCAGGAGAGGCAGAAATGAAGACAGTTGTAGATCTTTCGATGAATACATCTGTTGAACGCTGTGTAGGTTGGCTTCTCTTAATAAAACAAGCAGGCCCTAGAGGTCAGAAGAAAATTTTCAATGACTCGACCTCGCCCGTCGCGTCGTGAGTCTTCCCCTTTCGTATGGTGCGCATTAATATCCCCACGAGTATGTGGGGCCCTGAAGGTGATCAATGAGGTTGTAGAAAACGCTTTTTCTGAGATGATAATTAGGGGGTATGCATAGAGAACACACGGTGACTAGTTTCTGAAAAAGGATTGCCCGAACTGATACTGCCTCAAGGGGCAACGTGTTGACAAGCTACAGATTTGTCGGTAACTATTGCTACACCGTCAGAGGCGCTAGCCTCGTCACGGTCTTTTCGGAAGATCGTGTGATTGCGAAGGAAGCTGGTGTTTATAGGTTTCAGATGTGTCTCTAGAGCACACAGCAACTTTAAATTACGTTTGTGTAGTTTTGTAATATTGTGAAAGTTATGAGGAAGTCCTTCAAGATTCCATTGCGGTATTTATGTCTGCATTATGATAAATGTATATTGTGTTGTCTGGTTAAAAAACGAAGATTAGCTCACGGGCCTTTTCCTGGTGCCATGACGCGAGGTTTGTCCTTTTTGGAGTGATCGCAAGGATGTGGCGGCTTCTTGGGCGCTTCCGGCACCATCTGGCTGTACATTTTGTCCACCGCCTCTTGCGAAGCGTTGGAGAGTGCTCTTCCCAGCGGTACGCTTGTCGCGAAGGTCTCGACACGCCGGACGAGGCCTTGAAGGCCACCGGCTCGGAGGTCGATGGCCCGTTCTGCTGAGGTAGCGGAGCAGTGCCAGCTGCAGCTGCGGGGGGGGGGGGGGCAGATGACGCCACCGCCGGCTCGCTGTGCGTTTTGGGTCAAACAGCCGCCGGAAGCCGTTGTGTCGCTGGCTCTTGACGCGCCACATGGGCAAAAATGTTCTTGGGCAGGTAGGATACCCACCTGCGTGCCTTCTTGAAGCTTATGTTTTCCTTCACTGAAAAAGTTATAATTTAATTTTTGCTCCCGTAATAGGCACGACTGCGAGTATGCGGCCTGCTTCCCATCACAGTTTACACAGTGGAGACAACTTTCGCACAATTCCGGAGTGTACTCATGAGCACTGCATTTCGCACAGGTTTGGTGACCTCTACAGCTCTGTGAATTTTATTCGAAGCGCTGCCATTTGAAACATTGGATTGAATTTGGCAGGTATGGCCTAACACGAAGGTTGGTGTACTCGGCCTTGATGTACTCGGGCAGAACACTGAAGTAGAAGGGATCAGGTGCTTGGTCTGGATTTCTTTGTGGTCGCGGCTCATTTTAATTCGTTTAGAAATGATGCCGTTCGGCCCCCTGAAGCCCACCAGGAGTTGACCTCCAGCTAGCTCCGGCAGATCATGATCTGAGACAACGCCACGGGGCGTATGCATAGTGTAGTTATTTAGTTGGTAATTTGGCATCCCCAAATGATACTAGTTTGGGCAGTTTTTTATATTGTTTCTGGTTGCGGAGCTCCAAGAGGAGGTCACCATCCTCGTCATCATCGATGGTTTACAACCTGTACTAAAAGCTTTGGTAGAAGGCTTTGAAACGAGGAATCGTGGAATTGTTCGCACTGGTTTGTCTGGTTTTTCAGAATGAAAACCGGGGAAGGATTCTTTTTGACGACCAAACAACGCGAACACCTCATCAGGGAGCGATCAGTTGGTGGTGGGAAGGAACCAGCCATATGTGAGTGTACTTTACGGCAGTAACACCAGCCACCCACCATCGAGCTGTACATGGGGATGCCGCTGGACGACTGAAACAGGTCCTGCAAATGCCAGCTGTATGTTACAACTATAACTGATTAACATAACCTAGGTGTGCTACTCACACAGGGTTAACCCTCGCTGCCCAGAAAGCCGGAAGTAGTGCAGAAGAGAGGAAAGAGCAGGAAAGCTTAAAAGTCGGAGAGAAATACAAAGATTAGAGAGGAGGATAGGAAGAGGCAACGACCGATTTGCCCCGGAAGGTGAGTCCGGAAGTGCCGTGTAGGTGAAGGGGCGTGTTGCCTCCAACGAGGGCCCTTAAAGGTCGAGACACTCGGCATCAGCTCTGCCTACAGGATCCCTTTTTCCCCGGACACGACTAAGCCGCGCAAGGTTGGACGCTGGATGTTCCAACCCTGATGTGCTCGGGTGGGTGGTGTCGCAACAAACCGAACGCCTGCAGACGCAGACGCCCTTGCGGGATTGAGCACTACGCATGTAACATCGTTGTGCGCCCATTCTTGCTCGATTCCCCAGAGTGTCTGTGCCAACAAGACACAAGGTGAATGCGGTGTTCAATACAAATGCAGTCCGTAACAGAAAACTCCGCTACAAGCGCGGAAACTTGCTGAGTACAGCAAGTGCAACAAAGTTGCAGTGAGGATACAAGCGATAGTGGGTGTCGCTACGGAGTTTAACTGGGTGGTACCGATTACAGCGAGGTACACTGAGTCGTCGCATCATTCGGCATTGTGGTTGCCATTGATATTACCCCTTTCTTGTGTTTAGTTATGTGTTCATTGTGTCTATAAGGTTTTGTGATTCACGGACGGCATGGGTATATCCATCAGGTTACAGAAGGCTAAAGCTTAATTTCACGCCCATCTTCGATAGTTTCTGCAACGATGTTGATATTATTCGCCTGCTGAGCTCGCGATTGCCAAAGCTTTATCTGGTTCTTTTTCCAGACCTCCATGACACCTCCAGGTGCATCGTAACATTTTCCTTCATTGTGACACATTATTAAGAGGCTATTCTCCCCATCACGTTTGTCATTACAACATAGTAACACAGTCAATATAAACAAACCGGTACTTGCCTGGGCTTTGCCACGGAAAGTTGAGGAAGTAAATGTCCGATGCGGTGAAGATAGCAGGCACTAACAGCACAGGCTGGCGTTTTGATGTCCCCTTTTCTCGGTTGGCGTTGGAGATGTTGTCGTGGATCCCATAAGGAACCCTGTACACTTGTAATATGTATCCATCCCCTGTGGTTACATAGGTGGTCTCGCAGGGGTAGCCGCGATGTTCTATCAATTCGCACTGCAGAATGGGGGATCTGAGAATCAGCCGCTTTTGTTCGTAGTAGTACAGCAAAGAGGTTTGTGCGAATACTTGCGCTTTCAAGGAGATCCCGCTCTTTATGCGCTTTATTAGCCGCCCTTCTTTAAGGGGCCTCTCACCAGGTCTCGTGATTTTGAGCTAACGAGCACCACGCATACAATTCGTGCTAACGATCGTGTCTGCTAGGGTCCCTACTCACCACGGAAAGAGCTGAAATTTCAAACCGAAAGCCCTTCGCTTTTCTCCTTGTGGGCCACGCGTTCCCAGCCGGCCTCTGAGTGCCTACGTACTGGGAGCCCACCTACGTACTGGGAGCCCACTGCTGTGACGCCGCTCTTAGTGACACATGACTATGGCACATGACTAGTGACACAGACAACATACGATATTTGCATAATCTGTTGCTTCAATAGGCAAATTAAACTTTAGCGAAATAATAAAACAAACAAACCGAATGTCCGCGTGTTCTCGTTGTACTTCGCACCGCAGAATGGGAGATGTACTTCCGTTTTCTCTGCTTCTTCCCACTTCGTGCATTCGCGCGCGCACACAACGAAAGTATGTCATCGTCTACGTGTTACAGCACGCGATCGTGCTATTGACCAACTTAGGTCTGCCCCAGTATTTCCGTAGCACTGATTTACACAGCTAGTCAGGTGTTCTCCTGCACAGAGCGTAAAATGGTGTGATGCGCGAAACGGGACAAACACAACAGTCGGCGCGCCACGCCGTCAGCACAAGTGCGCCGCTTAACAAAAAAAGCGAAGAAAAAAAATGAAGGCGGGGCCTGTGACGTTTGCGTCACGCAGCCCTCGTGCGGAGGACACGCAGCGCAAGAATTTCGCTTGCGGAGCCTAGACGGGACGAGAGGAGAGAGTGCCTCTTTTGGCAGCGAGTCTCGCCTCCTCAAATCATGGGTTCGCGGCATTGGAATATTTCCAGCTCGGCCATTAATGAACCAATTTTTAAAAATTCTTGCGGCAGGAGGCTCCCTAGAGGGTACGTAACAACTGCCAGCGATTAACCGAAATTGTCGATGTGCCCTGGCGAAGGGCCCTTTAAGGCCACTTCAGCACAAACTCGTTGGCGAAAGCACTCCAGTAAGCTCTGTCATGGGATGCTGTCCTTGCCCTATTCCAGCCCATTCTGCAGCGCGGTTCAAATCAATCCTCATCCTTAGTATACAATTGTGTTACCAGGTCTCCTTGTGTCACCAAACGCAGTGGAACCGGCTGCAAAGGCTACCTAAGTCGCGATTGGGCAGTGCAACGGCTGGCAGCTTTTCCAAGGCCAAGATCCGCCTAGAGCTATGAACACTCCTGCTCTTCCTCTAAATTAGCATCATCTCCGGTCATTATGCCTCGTTTCATTGATTGCCTTTCCCTTCACTTCCTATTTGTTCTATTTGTTCCATCATGTTTTCCTGGAGTGGATGAAAAAGGACGAACTGAGGAAAGGAACCAAAGGGAGCCACGACGTCATTTCGAAAGGTGGGCACATTCTCTGCTAAAGTGGCGACATTTTCTACAACGTGTTACCTTTATGTTCCTTACATCCTTAGGTTCAATGACGTTACGTGATGCCGCTAGGTGATTGCGTTAATGTAACCCAGACAGCTATGCCACTTGATGCATCTCGCCTAATCAGGTGAAGCAAAGCAGCCAAGCATAGCGAGACAATCTCAGGCAAAAAGAAATTGTCCTACTTTGAATAAGTTGCGCCAAATTCGGTATGTTAAATTAAGTAGATTCTGGGTCCGTTGCCACGGAGATATTGGCAACAATAAATAAATCTACCCCAGTGCTCATTTTCCCGCACGTTTGGTAATATTGACACGTGTACTTATCTTTATCGCGCGACCCCGTTTTGCCGCCTATAAAGTGATTATCGCACAGCGCGGGACGCGCCTGCATATATCCGAAGTTTCTGGAAAGTTATCGATGCTTCTATCCGCTGTCTGTTGTCGCCGAACCTTGTGTTATCTGATTTCATCGCCTGACGCGAATGGTCTAGAACTCTGTGGAAGGCACGCGGGTCCCAGCGATTAGTCTGGAACTTCGACGATTGAGGTATAAAAGCCGACGCGTTTGACCCGCTGATCAGATTTTCGACGATCGCCGACCGTGTTCGCCGCTATCGTTCTGCTATAAGTGTAGCCTGTTTGTGGGCACAGGTTCGCCCAATAAAAGTTAGTTTTGTCGTTCACAGTATTGCTACTGTGTTATTCAACATCACCACCACGTGAGAATATTTAAGTCATCCTGAACGTCCCTGATTTAGCCCAGCGGAGCTCGGCTGAGTCAATGCAATCGAAATTGAAGGGGACTCAAAGAGATGATCTAGGCACAGTCAGCAATATACAACTGAAAATCACATAGCACAGGGCTACACTGGGCAAGAACCATAACGAAAAGCATTGTTACAACGCCGGATGCCCCTCATCCTCTAAGCAGTTTTATTGCAGCGAAGCTGTAATAGTTGGTCGGGATTTTCGTGTCCGTCAGCAAAGAAAAAAAAAGGAGAAAGAAAGCAAGAAAATAATTGAACAATAAAATAGTACATATCTGCTTTGGAATCAGACATACAGCACATAGCTCAGTATTCATTTCAAAACACAAAAGCACGGCACAAGTGCCAAAACCGCATGATGGATGATATGGCGTCTGTGAACAGTACGAGGCACGTTTCTTCTCCCCGCGTGTGTTTCTAGGTAAATATTACGGTAGCATAATCTGCTCCGAAGGGGAAGGGGCCACAGCAGTATACAACTCAGTGAGTGACGTCACCACACTTCATATATGAAAGATGACCTGCCTAGCCACTCGTTCAGTTCATGCGAAGAGTGCGAAATCGTAATGCTCAACAACAGTGTCCTGCTAAGACTAGGCAGAACAATAAAACATTTCATATCCCCATCGACGGCATTTGAGTGGTTTTCTAAAAGCTTCGCTGGCCATCCAATTTCGCAAGGTCGGGATGGCGAGTGTATTTTTATCTATTTCGTAATAAGAGGCAAAATTAAAAAAGTAATATAACGACAAAGTCGGTGCGTTTACACACTGAACCGCGATCTGATTGTGAGGCACGCCGTAGTGGGATACTGCGAATTACTTTGTCCACCTGGCCTTCTTTAGCGTACCCATGAAGCAAACGAGCATCATTTCTGCATTTCTCTCTCATTGAAATGTGGTTGCCACGGCCGGATTCGAACCAGCTACCTCAGCTGGTGCAGTGCAACTCCATTGGTACTGGGCAACCGTAGCAAGTGCAAAATGAAATCGGTGCGTGGCCCAATGAAGTCAGCTACTTGCAGCATCTATGCGCATATATAGATTTACCGTTATTGTTCTCATGAAAATTGTTGCCTAGGCTATCCACATTATAAGGCGTGGGCCTTCGTTAAAAAATATACACAACCTCGCCCTCCCCCCACCCCTGAACAAGACGGCAAGCATAAGCAAAGTTTCTCACGGGTGTTAGCCGAGCTTCCAACGCCGTGTCTTCACCCACTGGTGGAAGTAAGCCAGCTGCCAGGTTTACAAACACAAAGATCCACGTGAAAGTTCCGTGCGAACTCATGATTACCGCTGAAGTAGTTAAAGATTTGCAACCTTCACGCGCATTCAGTCAATACTAACTTGCCTGGAGGTGAGGTTTGACAGCGCATATGAAAGAGGGATGCGACGTAACTAAAATCACAGACAAGTGCTGGCTGCCAAATGGAACTTTATTTGAAGTGCACCAGCCATTTTATACCTTTCCCTGTGTGAACCTGCGTACGCGGGTCACATATACACAAGCAAAATCCGCAATATTTCGCGCCGTTCAACCTACTTTCATATTATGAGCCAATTGAAACAGGGATACGACGTAACTAAAATCATAGACAAGTGCTGGCTGCCAAATGAAACTTTATTTGAAGTGCACCAGCCATTTTATACATTTCCCTGTGTAAGCCTGCGTACGCGGGTCACATATACACAAGCAAAATCCGCAAAATTTCGCGCCGTTCAACCTACTTTCATATTATGAGCCAATTAGCCCTCATCAAGGCTTCACAAACACATTCGTCCGTATTTTTCAACTGCGAACTGAGTCGACGTTAGCAGCTGTGTAGCCGCGCTGCTTTCTCTCACATGCTTGTTTTTGTGTCCACCGTCAGTGGCAAATATTAAAAAAATTAAATTATGAGGTTTTACGTGCCAAAACCACTTTCTGATTATAAGGCACGCCGTAGTGGATGACTCCAGAAATTTCGACCACCTGGGGTTCTTTAACGTGCACCTAAATCTAAGTACACGGGTGTTTTCGCATTTCGCCCCCATCGAAATGCGGCCGCCGTGGGCGGGATTCGATCCCGTGACCTCGTGCTCAGCAGCCCAACACCATAGCCACTGAGCAACCACGGCGGGTGTCAGTGGAAAATATGTCGGCAGTAAACTTTCACTGACGGAAATGCAAGAAAAGAAATCAATAAAGACGTATGAGTATAGTTTCAATCACACGTGTCCAAACGGGCTTTCATGTGGGTTCGCAGAGTTGCCGCTGGGTTTACAGCCCCCACTGCGGAAAAATCATGCACAACAAGGCATACGCGCACTAGCATTGCATGCAGTTGGGGCATCACAAATATTACCTCCGTTCACGCCGCAGCCATAGAGTTTGATAGCGCAACAACTTGGCCTTTCTTAACGTCACTTGAAAATTGTAGTGGTGAGTGGTGGGAAACATCGGTTCCAAATAGAGACAGAGCGAAAACAAGAGCCGGAAGGCAGCGAGGTCAACCAGGTTAAGGGACTGCTTGGCAACTCTGCGCTGGGGCATGGGATGAGGGCCGAAATGAGAAAACAAGACACGATAAAGAATCGAAAAAGAAAACTACGTATAAGTTCCCATACGCTATAGTTCTCGATCAGTCTCGTTCCTTTAAAAAGCGCAGAAGAGCTTTTAAAGCGATTCGAGCATACTAATGCGTGCTAATGTGTACTCATACCTCATCGGATGGCCACAAGTCTAGAATGTGACGTTTGTGGGTAAAGAGAGACGATAGCCCACCTTCTGTGTGATTATAGTCGTTTCAATTTACAATAAAAAATTCTCAACAACACGCTCGACAAGGTGGACAACAGTCTAGTTACGGAAGCCAGAATTCTCATAGTCGGGTGATTGCCGACGGCGCTGCCAAACTAACCCTAAAGCGCACACGCTAGCAAAGATTTCACTAGCGCCGACGCTTCTGAGCGCGTTCCATGCGGATCACCGCTGCGGCCACCATGATTCAATAGTTCAGTGGTTTCCACTAGCTTTTGACGTGCATGTTAGCTTTTGTTGCCTCGTGTGCGCATTCGTTTGCTTCGATGAAAGACCCGTAGCTGGAAGCGCGTCTCTCACCCACAACACTCATCACTCACAACGGGCATGATAACGTTTTCTTTCTCAGACGTTCTATATTCACTATGTACTCTCACGCTCAGAAGGAGCTACGATGAGCGAGCACTTGGCCAAGCGTTTACGTAGTAGATTGTACGGAGCGCGATAGTACAGTCGCATTCTTCAAGCACGAATGCCTGAGCAACGGTATGAGCTGTATAACAAAGGATTTCGCATACGAATGCAAATGTTTATATCTTATTTGTCTTGGGAACGCATCTACAGAGGAGACCACTACTGCCAATTTTCTTGTACGACGAAGGACTCGTCAAGTGGCTACTTAATGTCACCTTGTGCCCCAATCATCATGAACGTCTTCGTGTTGTTAACAATAAATATAGGCGTCCCCCGTAGCTTATTTGTGAATTTATTAAGAACGCAAGTTTCACCGCCGCCACTACCCCCTGTGGCCACCAGAGAGTAATGGTGCCCATAGGAGCGGACGGTCGACGCCATCAACAAGGATCGCTTGGGAGGGTCCAGACACCGCGTGCTAAGTATTACATCGCTACGCACCACGGGAAGAGCTGAAATTTCAAACCGAACTCCGTTCGCTTTTCTCCTTGCGGCTGCCGCGTTCCCAGCCGGGCTGCCAGTGCGCCTACGTACTGGGAGGCCACTGCTGTGACGCCGCTCATAGTGAGACGTGACTTCCGGAATTATTCAAGACGACATATGGTGTTTGTATAATCCGTTGTTTCAATAGGCAAACTAAACTTTATAGAAATAATAACACACACAAACCGAATGCCTGCGTGTTCTTGTTATACTTCGTACCGCTGCAAGAGAGATGCACTTCCGTTTTCTATGCTTGTTCCCGCTTCGCGCACACGCGCGCTTAGGCAAGGAAAGTGTGTCATGTTTTACGTGTACCAGCACGCGACAGTACTATATGACCCACTAATGTCGGCCCCAGTATTCGTGTAACACGGATTTATAGCGACAGTCGGGTGTTCCCGCGAACAGCGCGTAAAATCGTGTGCTGCGCGAAACGAGACAAACGAAATAGCTCCGAAAGTGCGCCGTCCAACAAAAGAGCGAGGGAAAAAAAATCAAATCCGCCCGATGAATTGCGCAGATAGGAATAAGCGAGTCAATTAAAAACACCATCAGGTTATGTCAAACGAATGTATTAATTTGCTGGACGTGATTAGCATGCTCTGTGGTTAGCGGTATGCGGTGCGCGACTTGTGCAGCGATGTTACATGTATAACGAAAAATTTTACAGGTACAAAGGACTGCGTTATAATCGCGTTAGAATGGCAGTTTCCCTTGTAACAGGTACCATCAAGTTTTCACAGCGAGTAACCCATCTAATCTTAATAATAGAGAAACGACTCGCAGTCGCTTTTTCAGTCGTGATTTGTCATCTTTGTTATAGATAACCCTCGGTGCTTTTGGTGCACAATAAATCCCAGCAACCACCCCGATGTAACTCTTGCTAATACCAATGGTTCTCCTGTTACTGAATCCGAATGTGCTAAGTTATTAAATGATTCATTCTCATCAGTGTTTACTCTTGAGGATATTACTATTTGCTCTAACATTGATGTTGCTTCCGGTATTAATATGACTGAAATAATAATTGGCGGAGCTGGTATTTTATCTTTACTTGGAAAATTAAAATTTGAGCTGCATCTGATCATAATGGCTTCAACAACAAAATACTTAAATATATTTCTTCTAGTATCTATCGTTGCTTGGCAGCGATCTTTTCTCTATCATTATCATCAGGAACCATTCCTCAGGACTGACTAATAGCAGAAGTAGTGCCCATATTTAAATCAGGGCATCGCTCATCCCCGCTGAACTACCGACCCATATCTTTAACTAGTACCATCTGTGAACTTTTGGAACACATTATACACTCACAAGTAATTACATATCTAGAGGGAATATCTAGAGGGAATACCAGCACGGTTTTCGCAAGGGCTTCTCATGCGAAATACAACTTGCAGGATTTACTCAGGATTTACACTCATCATTGGACACCGGCATCCAAATTGACGCCATATTCCTTGACTTCTCAAAAGCGTTCGATCGAGTTCCCCACCACCGGCTCTTACTAAACTTAGACAGCCTAATATTCACACACTTGTTCTGGCGTGTGTGCAATCCTTCCTCTCCAGTAGACAACAGTTCACGTCGGTCAATAACTTTAACTCTCCTTTCGTCCCAGTGTCATCTGGTGTTCCTCAAGGAGGTGTGCTTGGTCCATTGCTTTTCCTAATTTATATTAATGACTTACCTTCGTCCGTCAAATATAAAGTTAAGCTATTCGCTGATGATTGTGTTATTTACCGCAACATCCCTTCTGAAGCTGACCGTCAATCTCGGCAAACTGACCTTGAATGCTTAACTTCGTGGTGCACAACGTGGGTAATGACACTAAATCCTTCAAAAACTAAGTTGATGCCTTTCACTAAAAAAAGCTTCTCGCATTCCAACGTCTTACTTGCTAAATAATACTTCAGCGGAACTTACGGCCACGTACAAAAATCTTGGAGTTAACTTTCAGTCTGACCTGTCCCGGTATTACCATATTAACGTCATCCTTGCATCAGCAAACCGCTCACTTGGGTTTCTTAAACGTAACTTGAAACACACCCCATCGCGCTTACGTAAACTGGCTTATATCACTTTATTCCACACTAAAATAGAATATGCCTCAGCCATTTGAGATCCCGATCAAGACTACGTTATTAAAAATATCGAAGCCCTGCAGAACGTTGCTGTGCGTTTTATTTTTTCGAATTACTCACGTCACATCAGCGTCACTTCATTGAAGCATCGTGCGAACTGCCAGTGTTATTATGTCGTCGTAAATTCACTCGCTTATGACTTCTTCATAAGCTCTACCATCACGGATCACTTCGCGAGTACTTCTTTAGGCCACCCCCTGCCATCTTTCCCCGCCGTAATCATCCTTTTAAAATCGAACGCTTCACGTGTCTCACACTAACTTATGCTAGATCGTTCATACCGCGCACAATAACCAAGTGGAATAAAATGGCACCAGACATTGCAACCGCCACCGACATAAATCAGTTTCAGAAACTTCTAATCATGAATGAAAATGCGTAAGCCTTTCATGTTTCATGTCCCCCCCCTTTTTTACGCTACAAATGGTGTTAAAAAAGTTCTTGGCTTCTGTGTAACATGCATATTTTCATGGGTATTGCTCCTTTCTTAATTGCGGTTATTTGCCTTTTCCTTTTCAGTTCACGTGTTGTGTTGTTTTCTGATTTGTTATACATTAATGGCGTGTGTGCTTTTGGTGAACCAGATTACACTCCATTTTTGTGTACTTGTGATTTGTATTCTGTTTTTGTACACTTCTTATTATTACTAGTACTACGACGATCTTATTGGCCTTGTATTATTATTTTTTTGTGATTATAGTTCCTCACTTCGCGTGTTTTTTCTTGACTTATCACTCATCTGTATGTCTTACTGCAGCCCCCCCCCCCCCCTACGTAATACCCTCATGCGAGAGGGCCTTTAGGCGTATTCAGAATAAATAAATAAATAAATACGCAGGCTGCGTGTCAATGAAAAAGAGTTCCTACGAACGAGAATCGTTCAGTGTTCTGCTCGTGTTCCCGAAGAAGAATATTGTCTGTCTCGTCGAGCCTTTTTCGCTGCCAACATTATCCTTACAGCCACTGTGCTCACAATGATGCAATAGTTAGCATCGGCAATTTCTACTAGCTTTCAAAGTGCACTTCACTCGCTCTTCACTCTGTTGCTGCAATAAGTTCGATGCTGTACTTTCCTGAAGTGCTTATGACCGTAAAGCCGAAGCGGACAATCTATACTTGTAGCGAGCACGAGTACAGTGTGCAATGTTCAAGGGGCTCCAATGCCGTCTGCACACTGGAGTGTGCAGCCGGCACAATCCTATGACACATCCTTCCTGTGCCGGATTTTCTGCCTCACAGGATTTATAATGCTTTTTCAGTAACAATCTAAGTGAGGCAGACAAGCGTATATCTTTACGAAAGACATAGTCCTTGTGACGACCAGCCTCTCCTGTTGGTTCAGGCTGGTGCTACGCGTGTACAAGCACACGGCACACGCGCGTAGCGCTTACGTGCACCAAAGAATGCTAATCAGACGAAACACTCAAGTTGCGCGAGTAGTCATTAGAGTCTTCTACAAAACTTGTTGGAGAGAGCTCTGTGCTAGTGTCTAATGGTAATTGCGTGATTGCTTAGATGTTTGCCAAGTTAAAGCATAAAAATAGGCTTACAGGAATATTTCAAAAAAAAAAAAGGAGGTGTATTAGAAAAATTGATGTGCTACCTATGAATTCTATGGTAGCTTAACATTCACAATGCGAGAGCTTCATAGGGCACAATTCGATAAGGTTTTATGAGTAGCTTCATGACTAAATGAAAGCAATGGCTCATCCTATTGTTTCGTGCACATGAGAATGGCATTAATTAACTGCATGGTCTGCTTTTATTTTTGGCGAAAAGAAAGGGAAGGGGACGACAGCCGGCACATGGGGTGCCTGATTTGTAAGTCCTGCGTGGCTTCCTAGGTTCATGACCTGCACTGTTCTCTTTAATTGATTTGAGTTGAGTCACCATGCATGATACAGCTTTCAGGCATGTGCAAACACAATATGAACGTTACTGCGAGGATGCGAAGCGCATGGAATGAGCATGCTTTAAACTACCTGAGCTGAGCTTAGTTCAGGTGAACGGAGCGATCTGTTCCGGATCGAGTCTGGTCATGATTTTTCAACTATACAGAATACACACAACGATATCTGTGGTAAAAAAAAGCTGTACATCAAGAGATATGTGTTCACTGGTCTTCAGTACGCTGCATATCAGTGGACAGAAATAGTGTTGAAAACAGGGTGCTGAAGCTTCAAAACAAATCGAGCACATGATTTTACCGAACTTTCACAGAAAACATTAAACAACACAAATGAACGCGAACATTTAAGGTGGTTATATCCCCCCCCAAAAAAACCGACACAGCAACACTATGCTGCACTGCGACAAGCTTCTCTTTAGTGTCAGCAGCGCCTGTAACATTCTGATAATTAAACTGTACTTGAAACGTGGACAAGCAGAAGCGTACGTGGACGACATATGAGTTTGGGCGTCTGGAATGATACGCTTACAGATGCGCGCAAGGCTCCAAAAAGCTACAACTCAGCCTGCACTCTACCTGCATAATCAAGGCATGGATATTTCATCTGATAGATGTGCACTTGTGGCACTTACGCGTAAGTCCATCACGCACTACGGTGCAATAATAAATGGCCAGATAATGCCACCTGCACGGTCATACAAATTCTTGGGTGTCATAACTGACACAGATATCGCGTGGAGGCCTCATGTAGTGTACATGAAGTAGCACTTGACAAGCATCTGTCATATTTTGAAATTCTCCGCTGGGATGCCGTGGGGAATGTGCACAAGCGCTATGCTGCAACTATACAGGGTACAAATTTCGGCTTCTTGCAGTATAGCTTGCCAGCCTTGACTAACGCAAGTAAAACAAGCTTACGTACTACGCTAACTGTTCTGGCCCAGGCGCTCCGGATTTGTCTAGGTCTTCATCGAAGAACGTCAACGGAGGCAAGTATTGCAATCTCCAGAGACCACCTCGTCAAGACGCACATCGCAGTTGAAGCACTAAGAGTGCAGGTGAGGCATCTTGCCCACTCTCTAAGCCACCATCTAGCCTCTCAATCTGTAGAGAGACCATGTACCTCACTCAACCGAATGGTCTCCACACATAGTGAGGCTATACCACCTTGCTTCCCACCTGCCGCAATACCTGTGACTCCTCCTTGGTACCTCATTTCGCCAAAGGTCAATCTGACAATACCTGACGTTCCATAAAAAGGAGATATGTCACCGGCGGCTCTTAAAGAGCGCACCTTACAACTATCACCTATCAGTTACCGGAATTTCACCCCCCATATACACCGCCGGCTCGGTCCTGCCGAACAGCTCTACCGCCGTTGGCGTCATTTCAAACACCTACTATTGTCACGTTGAAAACGTCTCACTTAACAACTTCGATGGTAGCACAATGCGCAGTGCTTCGAGTCACACTAAACTATAGTAATGACAAACCAACGCACAAGTAGTCAATTTCCCACGACTCGAAGCCGGCACTGCAGTCTTTACTGTCAGCCTTACGGCGCGGTGCGCATCATCAGTTGGCACTCGAAATCACAGAGACCATACACCACTTGACTAAAAAAAGGGCATGAAATATTTTTTCAGTAGCTACCAAGTCACTGTGGTGCCATCGGCAATGAACGGGCCGACGAAGCTGCTCGTTCAGTTCGTGAAGACAACCGGTTATGAATACCGCTGTCTAAGACAGATGCTGCAAGTATGCTCCACCTACTTGCATGCCAATGAACTTCATCAGAGTGGAATGAACAACATTTTATGCATGCCCGTTTATACACCCTGGATCCAACCTTAAGCCTTCGACTTCCACCGAGGCTTCCCCGAAGCGACGCGACCCTTTTGTGCAGGCTATTGAGGGGCGTCGCGTTTACGAATAACTACGCGTTCCGCATAGCGATGGCCGATACTGCAGCATGTGACGATAGCCGCGACGCGGAAACAATTCAGTACGTTCTTTGCCAGTGCCCTAAGTACAGTGTGTAGAGACAATTTCTGTCGTGCCCAATCGGTTGTACGACCAGCTTCTGTCAGAAGAAATAATTTTCCAACATCGACGTGACTTAACATCGCATCAGAAAGTCGTGCAAGCGCTACTGCGCTTGTTGAGAATAACCGGCCTGTGTGAACGCCTGCGACTGGAACGCATCTTCTGTTACCTCTCCCTGTTCCTGTTTTCTTTCTTCCTCCTCGCTTTACCCTCTTACCAACCTCTACATCCCTCGCTCAAGTGCAGGGTAGCAAATATGTTTCTCGCCTCTGGTCAACCTCCCTTGCCTTTCCTCTCTTTCTCTCTCTCTTTAACCTTCTGAGCATCTAAACATGGGCATAGCAAACCGGAGAACAGCATGCCAGATTACTGTCACCGACATAAGCGATTGCAGTGTTCTACCATTCAAAGTCCTGATGTTAAAGGACCGAATCGAATCGATTCAACGTCCTATTCCATCACTGCTGTTGTCAAGGCGACTCTAGCAATGAACACTGGATCGGATTAAACTGAAAAAGCACTCTCTCAAAGTTTTATTTCTCTTAATAATGTAGCAATCCATTTACTACTAGAAGAGAAAACGAGAGTCACAGTTTCATTTTTATGTTTGGCGCCGGAATTCCAGCTCTGCTACGTCACTGTGACGTGTAAAAAGTCAAAGCATTTTCTTCTCTTTGGACAGTAGTACCTCAGGGAAAGTTCAGCAAACTTGATAAATTAATCCCTGGGCTTTTTAACCATAATGCAGACTATCTTTCTTTGTGTTTTTATAAACAGGTCCAATATATTTTCCTCTTGAGTGCCTCTTCAACGACCTTCAGCGGCGTATTTCCGCATAAGATCAATGGCGACGTTGTGCAAGATGTCGTTCGCCCTATAGCCGGTCACAAAATCCACGTGGCGGAAATTGGGCACCGGAACCACGTGCTCGAAGACAACGTTTTCGCCGAGTCTGTCAACCAGGTCTGAGACGTCGGCTGGGGTCGCAAGCGTGTCTCCTGGCGACGGGAACAACGCGATTGGCAATCTTATGCGCTCCATCGGGTACGCTGGTGGCGTGTCCTGCGTATTAGGATTTCGGATAGAAAAAAGTAAAACCATGACAGCAAAAGCTCTCATGCAGCCGAATGTACACAAGGCTACAGTGAAACCTCATGCTTGCTTGTCAAAAACTTGTATGACTTACTGCCAAGCTTGCTTGCCAGAATCTGGTCCTCTACGTTAATCTAGCATACTATGACAACAGAATTAAATATGACTGAGCCGTGCATGGCAATTTCATGCAAAGTAGAACTTGGATAAAGCAGTTGGCAATTTGTTCCACGTAAGCGAATAAGCGTAAAAATTATGCAGCCCAATTTTAAGTATTATCCGGCACAGTACAATTTAAAACCAGAAGTTCATGCAATTCGTCAACATCGGCGAATAAGCCAAGTGAAATTATGAAGCCCTCACCAATGGTATTTCCTGCGTATCAAAGTTTGAATACAAAAATGAGATCATATTCTTTCACGTCTTTCAGTTATGCGTCCTAATATTGAACAAGCAGGTACGTATATATTCCCTGGAATAGCTGGCAAGGCACGACAAAGCAACAGCTTTAAGGCTCCAAAGAGAAGAATCAAGCAGTCCTAGGAAAAAAATAAATAATTAAACATAGAAACTCAAGATATGGATTATAGCCCATATCTTGGCAGGACAAAAATACAGAATTATACATACAAATAAAGATATAGATTATCATATATCTTGATAGTGTCCTCTAGTATAGTACAGGTAGCTTTCGCGGCAACGGATGAATATCGTTTTGCATCGTTGGGTACAACCTCGTGGAAGCTGTCGCTCAAAGGTTCACCATTTCATGTTGTAATGTCGAGTACCAAAGATCATCGCCTAATATGTTAGGCTGAATTTTGGCTCAAGATATATAAGTGCGTTGCCACGTAGCTGCGCCTGGAAAGAAAACTAGGTAAACTCTGACAGCACACCGACCCTGACATCTGAGAACAGTTATACAAAAAAAAGAGCACTGCAAGCATTTGCTAGGTCGTAGTGGCTAATACAATGACATTAACCCTGGTCGGCTGTTCAATTAAACACATGGCTGGACCTCTCGCCTTGCTTGGGATTTACGTGCACATGAAGGACGAACGCGTCAGAAGGTTCTCGCATGATTCGTAGTGCAGAAGCTAAGCCATGAGTAAGGGGCCAACGTTCCTCTCAGTGTTACCATCTCTCTTTCTGGTTAGCGCAGCTCTCACAGTAGAACTGTTGTTCCTATGAACACTGTGAGCTTTAATTTTTTATTACTATACTAATGTTATGCAGTAAAACTCACAACTCGGCATGCATGTGAAATGGTACATAAATGCTACTCAATATTTCATCTTCCAGAATGAATTTTAGAGCACAGTGTTTACGTGCCTGCTCTGCAAGGCCACGCGACTAAGGTGGCCCGCGCGCCCGCGGATCACACTGCATCCAAGATCGGCCCCAATTTTCATTGCACCATTTTCTGAATCGGCTAACATTTCTGTTGCACTTTCTCCAGCATTGGCCCACTTGGCAAGAAGCCGATGGAGCCGGCTTACAAAAACCCGAGAACGATGGTACAGAATTACTCGCTTTTATCAAGGAATCAGGTGCTTAAAGGCGTATATTTTTTGTGGTAAGTTTGTTATGATACAGCTCAACTTTTCATTGGGTAATTGCGCTGAGAAAATTGCCGGCCACCAGAACAGTTGTAGAAATACTGCATGTAGCTAATACAAGGCGATTGGTTATAACAGTGCCATCCTGTGTGTTAACGACTCAGCAAGCCAGCAGCGGCAGCACCCAGGAGGAACCAGGGTCAGCAAAGCTCCGAGGATTTCGAAAACAAAGTATCGCTGTAAAATAGGCGGTAAAAGCGCTCATGTGATATACGTGTTTACGGACAGCCTACGCTCCTGTGGGTTCGAGGCGCATGAGCTACGGCACTACGACAAAATTTCGGTAACAAGCCAGGCAGAAAATTTTCCGCGTCAACCTTCTGGGAATCATGAATGATGCTTGTCCGGTTATACGACTGCTCAAGCAGGTAATAAACCTAAAGGTTTATTTACCTGGCCATATCGCTGACGATTTTCCGATATTCCGTAGTCGAACATCACCAGGTTTTTCGCCTCGTAAATCTGTAAGAAACACTTTTTCTGATTGGAAACTCATTGTGCGTGAGGCAAATTCAACATGTGCTCCGGAAGATAGCTTTGGATCAGAGCCATATAGTACAGCGGACTTTCTCTTAACACGAAATTGGGTACCTAAAGTCAGTGTTGCTAATCACTATATGGGGCAGTGCCGGCCAAGTCATTTGCGGAACAAGGGTACACATATACTCCTGCGGCTGTTCAGTGCCTTCGAATTGATTCTTAGAAAGGGGAAGAACAGTAAACCTTATTTATGTGAATGCGAACTTTCTTGAGAAGCAGTACATCATATTCATCCGGGTGAAATATTTTGCAGTGATCATAAATGATAAGTACACGGGTTTTGTTACATGATTTCATAACAATAGCATTAAAAACAAAGAAATAATCTTGGTGGAGCACCGATTTTCAGGGCTTACTGCATGGCAATTGCCCCTAAACTAATGCTTGATCGGGATTTCCCCATGCGCTTTCGAGTAGGTGATCAAAATGAGAATCGATGAAAATGTGCCCATTAGCGAATCCCAGGTTAGAATATGTCGGGAACTTCAGCTCATTTCTTCAGGAACTAAAGCCGATGGGGAGGGGATTGAGCTGTCTAGAATTGAAGACTTTAAAATAAGTACAACTTGAGTGGGAGAAAAAAGTTGCATCTCTGCCCGAAAGGCGAATAATTATTACCGATCGAAAAAACTGTCACAATCCACCCCGGGTCGTGAACAAAGGAGGGCTTCTCAGCGTGGTGGTGCTCAAAGATTACTGACCGCGAGCTGCCGTGCTCGTCGGTGTTTATTGTGGTGCGGGTGACCACTGTTGCCTGCCGAGCTATAGCAGGCCGCCGAGCTTGGCGGGTGAACCAAGATTATGTCCGAGGGGGCGTCACCTACTTGCTACAACCCCTCACCCCCGGTTTGTTTGTTAAATAAAAAAACAAACGTCCAAGTTCACACTATGAGGCTCTGCCTCCACCCTAGCTGGGTCGACAGTGCCTGCTACCCAGGCGAGTAACGGTCTGGTGGCCTCCGCCGTCGAGTACTCCGCCTGGGCACCGGTGTTGACGGGTCGGGTGTGGCAACGCCGGGTGCTGCCTGAGCCAGCCTTGCTCCATCCGGGGGGTCCGTAGTGGTCGGCCTTGCGAGTGGTGCCGGGCTTGACACCGGTCCCACGGGTGCCGCACCACTGGCTACGGTTGCCGCCTCCGAGGTAGGTGGTACTCCGCTAGAAGCGACTGGTGCTGCCGCTAGTCCTCCTGCGGGCTGGAACTCAGTGGCAGTCGAGGGTGCTGGCCAGGTCCCGAGGCGAGGTCTGACATGGTGGGCGTGTCTATGCCACATGGCCCCATCTGGCATGCGGACGAGCAGCGATGAGGCGCTGGCAGGAGACACCACCTGTCCGGCAGACCAGGGTGAGCCAGGACGGAAGTTCCTGGCGAAAACTGGAGCTCCCGACTCTGGCAAAGGCCCGGGATGGCATCCTTGGTCAGCAGCCAGCTTCTGCTTCAGCTTCTCTGATTGAGCCTTGCGCAGCTTGCTCTTACTGCGGGAGACCTCGCTCTTGAGCTGCCTGTTGCGGCTCTCATTGTACAGCACGGAGAACTGGCTCTGCAGGCACTTGCACTCTGCCGTGCTCACCACCAGGCTCTCGGGCAGCGACCGCAGCTCTATCCGCAGCCTCTCCACCGTCTTCAGGGCCTCCTTGTGGTCAAGCTGAAGCTGCTCCAGCTCCAGCAGCCGTGCCGATGCCAGCTCCCGCTGTTCCTCGAGCTGGCTCTGCAGGTCCTCCAAGCGCAGGGAGGCTGCTCCGCCACCACCGCCACAGCCCCCAAAATCCACATGTAGGCGGGACCAGGGCCTCTGTGGAAACGGCCAGGGGGTGCTTTCCACATTACGCGAGGCTCGCTGATGCTCCTGGCAGATTTGGCAGCTCTGCATCACATGCAAGCTGGCTTCCGGGTACTCTGGCAGACGAATGCCCAGTACATGAATCCAGTTTCGGCCCAGCAGCGTCGGCGACGACCCCTTCGTTAAGTAAAGGGGAAGGGTTGCTTCCCTGTCGCCAAAACGAACGCTGACCTGTGCCTGACCCTGGACCTGGGAGAGTTGCCCGGAGGAGCTGCGCAGCATCACGCCCGAAGCCTCGACGGACACGCCGGGGAAAGTCCGCTTGAAGAGCTTCCCGGCCATTACAGACACGCTGGCTCCCGTGTCCAGCTCCATGGAAATGGGGTGCCCGCATATTTCGACGGTCAGCATGTATGGCGGCACAGACGACGGTACAAAGCCTGTGTGCCACATGTCGAAAATCGGCGGGTCCTCGGCCACGACGTGGAGCCTGGCCGCGGAAGAGCTTGAGCTTGCTGCCGCATGCCTCCGCCGCGTACCCTTGCGACGGCTACCCTGGCCGCGGGCTTGTGTTGTACCTGGGCTTGAATCCGGCTGCTGCTTGCTGTTCGTCCTCCCACTTCGGCATACACGTGCCAGGTGCCCAGTTTTCCCGCACGTAAAGCATTGTGCTTGAGAGAACTGGCACTGTGAAGGGGAGTGGGCACCACCACAGCGACCGCAGGTACTGCCCTTTGTCGCGAACTTGTTGACCGCCGCTTCCGCCGACGGTGAGCCAGTCGCGCGGGAAATCTCGCCGGCGTCCTTGGCGGCAGCTTCCATTGCCAGCGCTGCCTTCACGGCGTCGTCCAGCGACGGGTCGGGAAGCTCCAGGAGTCGCGTCTGCATGGCGGGGTTGTTGATTCCGCAGACGAAACGGTCCCGGAGCAGCGAGTCCAGTTGGTCCCCGAAGGCGCAGGCACTCGCTAACCCTCGTAGCGCAGCAACGAATTGCCCGAGGGTCTCTCCTTCCCGGCGGCTTCGGTTGTTGAAGCGGAAACGCTCCATTAGCGTGGACGGTGCTGGGTTAAAATGCGAGCGCAGTATGGCAAGCAGCTCACCCAGCGTCTTAACGTGCGGCGTGGCTGGCTTCAGAAGGTCGCGCAAGAGGCTGAAGACGCGGGTCCCGCAGCTGGCCAGGAAAATGTCCCGCTGTTTGGCCTCGGGTGTGTCGTTTGCCCGGAAGAACACGTGGACTTGCTCCTCGTAAATTTGCCAGGCGGACCCATCTCCCTCGAACGGCTCGAGCCTTCCGTACAGCGGCATGGCGACAGCAACGGGGGGCGGTGTTTCGCCGCTCGCGGCGGCGTGGAACGCTCCGTAGGTACTCGTCGCCAGCTTCTTCGCCAGAGTCACGAGGATCCCATCCTCGTCGCCAGTGTCACAATCCACCCCGGGTCGTGAACAAAGGAGGGCTTCTCAGCGTGGTGGTGCTCAAAGATTACTGACCGCGAGCTGCCGTGCTCGTCGGTGTTTATTGTGGTGCGGGTGACCACTGTTGCCTGCCGAGCTATAGCAGGCCGCCGAGCTTGGCGGGTGAACCAAGATTATGTCCGAGGGGGCGTCACCTACTTGCTACAAAAACATCAGGTAATTTTACGAAATAACGCCCGTATTTTTATGGCCCACATAAACTGCAGTGAAGTTTCACTTACTAACTATACCAACATGGTGTCAGGAGTGCCCAGACAAACATGAACAGCTCTCACTTGGCGACCAAAACCACTCCCTGTTACAATGTTGTTGTGCTACGGAGCTCCGGCAGCGAGGAGTTCAAGTGCTCAGTGTCTGAAAGTGAGCGCTTCGTGCTCTCGCTTGCTTCCCCACTTCGACTGCGCAGCCTCTCCAAAATTGCGCGACCACCAATAAGAGGCACGCAGGAAGACAGCGCTCCTGAGGTCCCCATTTCGGCTCGCCCGCAGTCGAAGACCAACATATGGCGCGATGTCTAGCGTTTAAATGTGTGAACAGGCCAATAATGTTTCCAGTATTCATCCTTTAGGCTGGTATTCGCCGTCTGCGTTTCTGTCTTCATTGAAAAACACTACTTTCCAAGGCACACTAATGGTTTGTCGTAAACTGTTAATGAAGAGGATATTGCCACCACAGCACAAAGGTGCGAGCCACTGAAGAAATCGAAGAATCATTTCAGTTGGCCACGCTATTAAGGAGCATTAGTGACCTGATTTCCATTGAACTTCAGCGTAGAGTTCAAGGCACGGATACCTTGCAGTATAACTTGTTATGCGAATGAGCTTCTCCTTTAATTTATTTCATATCTATTCGTTCACGCAATCCAGTGTTGAGCAGGCCGACACTGATGTCATTTAAGAGGATGTCAGTTGTAAAAGAGAACGCATACCTGATAAAAGTGCAGAAAGTTTTGCATGGTCGATCCGGTGGGAAAGTGACCTACGTAGACAGGCGCTCTTGTCTGAAAGGAGGCGATACTTATTGTGACAGCATCTTTGTAGGAGGAATCATCATACAATGCCGTGATGAGGGAAACAGAAAATGCATTCCTGGTGACAACAGTCCGGAGATCTTCAACAGCGCAACTAAGAAACAGTAGTTCGAGCAAAAAGCATCCTATTTTTGGTCTTACACCGCTACAGTAACCTAAACTAGGTCCGAATACACAAAAGCCCTTATAAACAGCGATTTCTGATCGCTGAGCAAGCATACTTCATGTGTGTGCGAGAACATACGAAACAGCCATTCTTGCAAAATGCTTGCTATTTTATGGTTTCCATCTTAATAGCGTAACTTTGGCATAAACGCGAAGTGTTATTTGACGAGTGATTGTGGCACGATGTCAATTCTGACAAACAAACGCTATAATGAATGCATTTCCAACTAGAGAGAGGTAAAGGCAAAGGAAAGACAGGGAGGTTAAACAGAGATTATCTCCGGTTGGCTACCCTGTCCTGGGAGAGGCGCAAATGGATGCGATAGGCAAGAGAGAAAAGACAAGGAAAGGGAAAAATCCTAACAAGATACACACATACACGTACAAATACACACGAACTGTTTCTGTGTGTGGGCACTGTCACGCAGTCTGCGAAGGAGTTCCCAGTGTTACGCAGTCTCACCGTCGAATCCTACGTCACACAGTGTACAATTCGTCAGAAAGTCCCGTGTCTTTTAAGTATCGCAAAACGAAGCACAAGGCTAATACGTTTCAAACTGACATATATGCAGGAGCAGAGACTTTTGGACAAATTGGTCTGATACTGACACACGTGCGGCAGGTTATAAGTGTCGCGCATATACTGTAAAGAGCGAAATATAAGCTGTATATGTTCATGAATAATCAAAGCTAAATTCACAATTCGTTTTATGCAGAAATCATTTCCAGAATGCGAATTCTAGAATGTTGGTCAACGCACGGCTAGCACGGCCAAAGCCATCTCCGCATCGAAATACGACTGCTGAAATCTTGTTTATTGTGTTTTTGTCGTGTGCTTTTTCGATGGAGACCGTATCTATCTATCCATCTATCTATCCATCTATCTATCCATGTATCTATCCATCTATCTATCCATCTGTCTATCCATCTATCTATCCGTCCATCTATCCGTCCGTCTGTCTATCCATCTATCTATCCATCTATCTATCCGTCCGTCTATCCGTCCGTCCGTCTATCCATCTATCTATCCATCTATCTATCCGCCCGTCTATCCGTCCGTCCGTCTATCCGTCCGTCTATCCGTCCGTCCGTCTACCCGTCCGTCCGTCTATCCGTCCGTCTATCCGTCCGTCCGTCTATCCGTCCGTCTGTCCGTCCGTCCGTCTATCCGTCCGTCTACCCGTCCGTCTGTCTATCCGTCCGTCCGTCTATCCGTCCGTCTGTCTATCCGTCCGTCCATCTATCCGTCCGTCCGTCCGTCTATCCGTCCTTCCGTCCGTCTATCCGTCCGTCCGTCCGTCCGTCTATCCGTCCGTCCATCCGTCCGTCTGTCTATCCATCCGTCCGTCTATCCGTCCGTCTGTCTATCCGTCCGTCCGTCTATCCGTCCGTCCATCTATCCGTCCGTCCGTCTATCCGTCCGTCCGTATATCCGTCCGTCTATCCGTCCGTCTATCCGTCCGTCTATCCGTCCGTCTATCCGTCCGTCCGTCTATCCGTCCGTCCGTCTATCCGCCCGTCTATCCGTCCATCCGTCTATCCGTCCATCCGTCTATCCGTCCGTCTATCCGTCCGTCCGTCCGTCCGTCTATCCGTCCGCCCGTCTATCCGTCCGTCCGTCTATCCGTCCGGCTATCCGTCCGTCTATCCGTCCGTCTATCCGTCCGTCCGTCTATCCGCCAGTCCGTCCGTCCGTCCGTCCGTGTATCCGTCCGTCTGTCTATCCATCTATCTATCCATCTATGCGTCCGTGTATCCGTCCGTCTGTCTATCCATCTATCTATCCGCCCGTCTATCCGTCCGTCCGTCTATCCGTCCGTCTATCCGTCCGTCCGTCTATCCGTCCGTTTGTCTATCGGTCCGTCCGTCTATCCATCCGTCTATCCGTCCGTCCGTCCGTCTACCCGTCCGTCCGTCTATCCGTCCGTCTATCCGTCCGTCCGTCTATCCGTCCGTCTGTCCGTCCGTCCGTCTATCCGTCCGTCTATCCGTCCGTCTGTCTATCCGTCCGTCCGTCTATCCGTCCGTCCATCTATCAGTCCGTCCGTCCGTCCGTCTATCCGTCCGTCTATCCGTCCGTCTGTCTATCCGTCCGTCCGTGTATCCGTCCGTCCGTCCGTCCGTCCGTCCGTCTATCCGTCCGTCTATCCGTCCGTCCGTCTATCCGTCCGTCCGTCTAACCGCCCGTCTATCCGTCCGTCCGTCCGTCCGTCCGTCTATCCGTCCGTCTATCCGTCCGTCCGTCTGTCCGTCCGTCCGTCTATCCGCCCGTCCGTCTATCCGTCCGTCCGTCTATCCGTCCGTCCGTCCGTCCGTCTATCCGTCCGTCTATCAGTCCGTCCGTCTATCCGTCCGTCCGTCCGTCCGTCTATCCGTCCGTCCGTCTATCCGTCCGTCTATCCGTCCGTCCATCTATCCGTCCGTCTATCCGTCCGTCCGTCTATCCGTCCATCTATCCGTCCGTCCGTCTATCCGTCCGTCTATCCGGCCGTCCGTCCGTCCGTCTATCCGTCCGTCTGTCTATCCATCTATGTATCCATCTATCTATCCGTCCGTCTATCCGTCCGTCCGTCTATCCGTCCGTCCGTCTATCCATCTATCTATCCATCTATCTATCCGCCCGTCTATCCGTCCGTCCGTCTATCCGTCCGTCCGTCTATCCGTCCGTCTGTCTATCCATCTATGTATCCATCTATCTATCCGTCCGTCTATCCGTCC